>NC_140417.1:9645203-10090203 GCF_965140295.1 Lepidochelys olivacea | reverse complement strand
ATCGAAGTAGGGAGAGTTGCAGGAGTGCAGCCTAGAGATGACGATAGCTGGGAGTGGCCAAAACATGTGCACGGAATGCTACAAATCCTCGCCAAACTTTAATTGAAAAAAAAGTTACAGCCAATGCACAGCAGCTGATTTGTACACCTGTCGGTTTCATTTTCGAAGCAATGGGAAGTGATTTTAGCTGCGTGACTCCCATTGTTATTAATGGAAGCCACACAGCTAAATCACCAAGAATTGAAAACTTGAACTCTTTAAAGTTTCAACTGACTTTAATTTTTATTTTCAAACTAGCAAAATTAATGAGGTTGTATATTGCTATGGTATGACTGCAAGTAAGTATTACTTATGGGGTCATTTGAATATCAAAGCTACTATTGAAATTATACAACCACAAACAAGCATCTAACACTAGTAAATAATATACGTTGTTTTACATGGTGTACCTTAAAAATATGCATATATACTTTTGAACACTTGTAAAAAATGTCATTCTGGATTTCTGTGCTGTGTCCCACCTCCCCTTTGCCCCTAAGGGCTGGTGTACACTCAGTTTTATTCTGGCTTTATAAACCAATATAGTTAAATCAGGGCGGCCCCTAGCATGATGCAGTTATATTGATACAAAAGGGCTTTTATTGTTTATTTCAGTAAATTTACCAAAATAAGCTACTGCAATATAAATTCTTTTACATTAGTATCACTGCATCCACACTAAGGGTATGTCTACACTACGAAACTAGGTCGAATTTATAGAAGTCGGTTTTTTAGAAATCAGTTTTATATATTCGAGTGTGTGTGTCCCCACAGAAAATGCTCTAAGTGCATTAAGTGCATTAACTCGGTGGAGCGCTTCCACAGTACCGAGGCAAGCATCGACTTCCGGAGCGTTGCACTGTGGGTAGCTATCCCACAGTTCCCGCAGTCTCCGCTGCCCATTGGAATTCTGGGTTGAGATCCCAATGCCTGATGGGGCTAAAACATTGTCGCGGGTGGTTCTGGGTACATATCGTCAGGCCCCCGTTCCCTCCCTCCCCCCGTGAAAGCAAGGGCAGACAATCATTTCGTGCCTTTTTTCCTGAGTTACCTGTGCAGACGCCATACCACGGCAAGCATGGAGCCCGCTCAGGTAACCGTCACCCTATGTCTCCTGGGTGCTGGCAGACGCGGTACGACTTTGCTGCACAGTAGCAGCAACCCATTGCCTTCTGGCAGCAGACGGTGCAATACGACTGGTAGTCGTCCTCGTCGTGTCCGAGGTGCTCCTGGCCACGTGGGCTGGGAGCGCCTGGGCAGACATGGGCGCAGGGACTAAATTTGGAGTGACTTGACCAGGTCATTCTCTTTAGTCCTGCAGTCCTATTGAACCGTCTTATGGTGAGCGGGCAGGTGATACGGACTGCTAGCAGTCGTACTGTACCATCTTCTGCCAGGCAGGCAAGAGATGAGGATTGCTAGCAGTCGTATTGTACCATCTTATGCCAGGCAGGCAAGAGATGAAGATGGCTAGCAGTCGTACTGTACCATCTTCTGCCAAGCAGCCATGAGATGTGGATGGCATGCAGTCCTTCTGCACCGTCTGCTGCCAGCCAAAGATGTAAAAGATAGATGGAGTGGGTCAGAACAAGAAATAGACCAGATTTGTTTTGTACTCATTTGCCTCCTCCCCTGTCTAGATCACACTGCAGTCACTCACAGAGAAGGTGCAGTGAGGTAAATCTAGCCATGTATCAATCAGAGGCCAGGCTAACCTCCTTGTTCCAATAACAACGATAACTTAGGTGCACCATTTCTTATTGGAACCCTCCGTGCAGTCCTGCCTGAAATACTCCTTGATGTACAGGCACACCCTTTGTTGATTTTAGCTCCCTGAAGCCAACCCTGTAAGCCGTGTCGTCAGTCGCCCCTCCCTCCGTCAGAGCAACGGCAGACAATCGTTCCGCACCTTTTTTCTGTGCGGACGCCATACCAAGGCAAGCATGGAGGCCGCTGAGCTCATTTTGGCAATTAGGAGCACATTAAACACCACACGCATTATCCAGCAGTATATGCAGCACCAGAACATGGCAACGCGATACCGGGTGAGGAGGCGACGTCAGCGCGGTCCCGTGAGTGATCAGGACATGGACACAGATTTCTCTGAAAGCATGGGCCCTGCCAATGCATGCATCATGGTGCTAATGGGGCAGGTTCATGCTGTGGAACGCCGATTCTGGGCTCGGGAAACAAGCACAGACTGGTGGGACCGCATAGTGTTGCAGGTCTGGGACGATTCCCAGTGGCTGCGAAACTTTCACATGCGTAAGGGCACTTTCATGGAACTTTGTGACTTGCTTTCCCCTGCCCTGAAGCGCATGAATACCAGGATGAGAGCAGCCCTCACAGTTGAGAAGCGAGTGGCGATAGCCCTGTGGAAGCTTGCAACGCCAGACAGCTACCGGTCAGTTGGGAATCAATTTGGAGTGGGCAAATCTACTGTGGGGGCTGCTGTGATGCAAGTAGCTCACGCAATCAAAGATCTGCTGATATCAAGGGTAGTGACCCTGGGAAATGTGCAGGTCATAGTGAATGGCTTTGCTGCAATGGGATTCCCTAACTGTGGTGGGGCTATAGACGGAACCCATATCCCTATCTTGGCACCGGAGCACCAAGCCGGCGAGTACATAAACCGCAAGGGGTACTTTTCGATAGTGCTGCAAGCTCTGGTGGATCACAAGGGACGTTTCACCAACATCAGCGTGGAATGGCCGGGAAAGGTCCATGATGCTCGCATCTTCAGGAACTCTGGTCTGTTTCAAAAGCTGCAGGAAGGGACTTTATTCCCAGACCAGAAAATAACTGTTGGGGTTGTTGAAATGCCTATATGTATCCTTGGGGACCCAGCCTACCCCTTAATGCCATGGCTCATGAAGCCGTACACAGGCAGCCTGGACAGTAGTCAGGAGCTGTTCAACTACAGGCTTGTGCAGAATGGTGGTAGAATGTGCATTTGGACATTTAAAGGCGCGCTGGCGCAGTTTACTGACTCGCTTAGACCTCAGCGAAACCAATATTCCCACTGTTATTACTGCTTGCTGTGTGCTCCACAATATCTGTGAGAGTAAGGGGGAGACGTTTATGGCGGGGTGGGAGGCTGAGGCAAATCGCCTAGCTGCTGGTTACGCGCAGCCAGACACCAGGGCGGTTAGAAGAGCACAGGAGGGCGCGGTACGCATCAGAGAAGCTTTGAAAACCAGTTTCATGACTGGCCAGGCTATGGTGTGAAAGTTCTGTTTGTTTCTCCTTGATGAAACCCCCCGCCCCTTGGTTCACTCTACTTCCCTGTAAGCTAACCACCCGCCCCTCCTCCCTTTAATCACCGCTTGCAGAGGCAATAAAGTCATTGCTGCTTCACAGTCATGCATTCGTTATTCATTCATCACACAAATAGGGAGATGACTACCAAGGTATCCCAGGAGGGGTGGTGGAGGAGGGAAGGAAAATGCCACACAGCACTTTAAGCACAGCACTTTAAAAGTTTACAACTTTAAAATTTATTGAATGACAGCCTTCTTTTTTTTGGGCAATCCTCTGTGGCGGAGTGGCTGGCTGGCCGGTGGCCCCCCCACCGCGTTCTTGGGCGTCTGGGTGTGGAGGCTATGGAACTTGGGGAGGAGGGCGGTTGGTTACAGAGGGGCAGCAGTGGCAGTCTGTGCTCCAGCTGCCTTTGCTGCAGCTCAACCATACACTGGAGCATACTGGTTTGGTCCTCCAGCAGCCTCAGCATTGAATCCTGCCTCCTCTCATCACGCTGCCACCACATTTGAGCTTCAGCCCTGTCTTCAGCCCGCCACTTACTCTCTTCAGCCCGCCACCTCTCCTCCCGGTCATTTTGTGCTTTCCTGCACTCTGACATTATTTGCCTCCACGCATTCGTCTGTGCTCTGTCAGTGTGGGAGGACAGCATGAGCTTGGAGAACATTTCATCGCGAGTGTGTTTTTCTTTCTTTCTAAGCTTCACTAGCCTCTGGGAAGGAGAAGATCCTGTGATCATTGAAACACATGCAGCTGGTGGAGAAAAAAAAAGGGACAGCGGTATTTAAAAAGACACATTTTATAAAACAGTCGCTACACTCTTTCAGGGTAAACCTTGCTGTTAACATTACATACATAGCACATGTGCTTTCGTTACAAGGTTGCATTTTGCCTCCTCCCACCGCGTGACTACCCCCTCAACCTTCCCCCCTCCCTGTGGCTAACAGCGGGGAACATTTCTGTTTAGCCACAGGCAAACAGCCCAGCAGGAATGGGCTCCTCTGAGTGTCCTCTGAAGAAAAGCACTCTATTTCAACCAGGTGACCATGAATTATATCTCACTCTCCTGAGGATAACACAGAGAGATAAAGAACGGATTTTGGTTGAATGCCAGCAAACATACACTGCAATGCTTTGTTCTACAGTGATTCCCGAGTACGTGTTACTGGCCTGGAGTGGTAAAGTGTCCTACCATGAAGGACGAAATAAGGCTGCCCTCCCCAGAAACCTTTTGCAAAGGCTTTAGGACTACATCTAGGAGAACCGCAAATGCCAGGGCAAAGTAATCCTTTCACATGCTTGCTTTTAACCCATGTATAGCATTTTAAAAGATACACTCACCAGAGGTCCCTTCTCCGCCTGCTGGGTCCAGGAGGCAGCCTTGGGTGGGTTCGGGGGGTACTGGCTCCAGGTCTAGGGTGAGAAACAGTTCCTGGCTGTCGGGAAAACCGGTTTCTCCGCTTGCTTGCTGTGAGCTATCTACAACCTCCTCCTCCTCCTCATCTTCTTCGTCCCCAAAACCTGCTTCTGTATTGCCTCCATCTCCATTGAAGGAGTCAAACAACACGGCTGGGGTAGTGGTGGCTGAACCCCCTAAAATGGCATGCAGCTCATCATAGAAGCAGCATGTTTGGGGCTCTGACCCAGAGCGGCTGTTCGCCTCTCTGGTTTTCTGGTAGGCTTGCCTCAGCTCCTTCAGTTTCACGCGGCACTGCTTCGGGTCCCTGTTATGGCCTCTGTCCTTCATGCCCTGGGAGATTTTCACAAAGGTTTTGGCATTTCGAAAACTGGAACGGAGTTCTGATAGCACGGATTCCTCTCCCCAAACAGCGATCAGATCCCGTACCTCCCGTTCGGTCCATGCTGGAGCTCTTTTGCGATTCTGGGACTCCATCATGGTCACCTGTGCTGATGAGCTCTGCATGGTCACCTGCAGCTTGCCACGCTGGCCAAACAGGAAATGAGATTCAAAAGTTTGCGGTTCTTTTCCTGTCTACCTGGCCAGTGCATCTGAGTTGAGAGTGCTGTCCAGAGCGGTCAGAATGGAGCACTCTGGGATAGCTCCCGGAGGCCAATACCATCGAATTGTGTCCACAGTACCCCAAATTCGAGCCGGGAACGTCGATTTAAGCGCTAATCCACTTGTCAGGGGTGGAGTAAGGAAATCGATTTTAAGAGCCCTTTAAGTCGAAATAAAGGGCTTCACTGTGTGGACGGGTGCAGGTTTAAATCGATTTAACGCTGCTAAATTCGACCTAAAGTCCTAGTGTAGACCAGGGCTAAGAGGTTACAATGATGTAGCTACATTGGTTTATATAGTTAAATCAGCACAAAAGCTGTGTGTAGGCCAGCCCTGAGAGAGCTATCTACAAATGCTATATGTACTTCCTCATCTCCAAATTACTTCTGGACCCACTCCATCTGGCTTCTGTTCTTTCAACTCCACCAAGCTGCTCTCAAATGAATTTAATCTAATCTCATGGTTTTTAGTCCAGTCTCACCATCCTGCACCCTTTTACTGTAACTTCCTTTCTTCCTTACATCTCGTTCTCCCTTGCTCGCTATGATTGTTCCCTCCTACCCCTCAAGCTGCTCCGCCAGCATTTCAGTAGCTCTTCCTCCTCCCCGTGCCCCCTCTCTGAGGGCTCTTTTATTAACCATGCTGCTCTCTTCTCTTCTCTTTACCCATCCTGCGTGATCTGTCCTGTTCCTTATTCCTCTATAACATTTCAGTAATCTGCTCCTAACAGCCAAATCTCCTAACACTTCATTCATCTTCCAGCTCCTCTTCTGTGATGTTCTCCGCTTGGGTTTGTGATACCATCCTGGTCCCCTGCCAAAAGCAGCTTTCTTGTCTGCATCCTTGACCATGGCTCTTAGTCCTCATTCTCTTTGAGTCACGGTATGCATCATCTGATTTCCTGATTGGCTGACCACAAAGAGGAGCCATCTCGACTCATTTGCTCAGGATGGATATGAGGAAATATGCCCTGGAAAGCTTGAAGAAGGGAGCAGACATGCCATCTCCAAAGACACCGGATAAGGTCCTAGGCCACAGATGAAGCTATTCACTTGTTTTTTCCTATGAGGCTTTCCAGTGTTGAGGCTGATTTACTGAAGGCACATATACAATACGTAGTTTGGGAATGGGAAGGCTTGTTTGCTGGAAATTTTGCTATGTTAGTGCTGCTTAAAGGTGAGTGCAAAATACTCCATATTCCTATAGGCCAGGAATCCCAAATCAAAAGCTTCAGGCTGCCTTGTATATCTCTATGGTAAAATCCAGGCCCACTGAAGTCAATGGCAAAACTCCTGTTCACTATAGTGGGGTCAGGATTCCATCCCTAGTTTTATGCAGTTGAACAACAGCTGCACTCAGCTGAAACTTCATACTTAAAAATCATCACCACAAGGATGAGTACAAATGACCTCATTTTTCCTTTTGATTCTCATTACTTCAGTTTTGTTTATTCTCATGTAGCCTATCACTGAAACTTGCTTTATTCTCTGAACCATCTGTGGTACCCTGGTGTGGAGAAGGCCAGCTTTGCTTCTGCTTCTGCTTCTGCCTCTGCCTGATATTATTATTGCATTAAACTTTGAATTGCTAATCTTTAATCCTGTGGCTGGCTGTGTGAGCTGCTCATCTGCATTTTGTAATGTTTTGGTGATACAGTTAGGCTCCAATTCAGCAAAGCACTTAAGCACATGTTTATGTGCCGTTGACTTAAATGTGGCTTAAACACTAGCATACATGTTTAGCTGAACAAGGATGGACTTAAGCATATGCTTCAGTGATTTGCTGAATCAGGACCTAAAAGTTGTGCAGAGGGTTCCTGGCTGGAGACCAGCCTGGGGTGGGGGGTCTGTTTATCTCTGCCCCTGTAATAGCTACTCTGACTGCTGCTGTCCTAGTACCACATGATACATGTGCCATGTCAGCTGGCATCTGTCCTTTTCTGGTGGTGGATCATGGAGTGGACTGGAGTACATTTCTCTGTAGGTGCTCTTGGCTTGTATCCGTGTTGTCATGGTTCCTATACATTGCCTAGGACTCTGGCTAACCTCTTTCCCCTATTGTGTGTATGCCTGTAGCTTGAAATTGTAAGCTCCTTTCTCATTCAAGGTACAGAATTCTAAAATCGTAGTTAATCTGATCCCTTATTAATCTAATCCACCATCAGCTAGATCCACAGCCTTCTTGCCTGCCCTCTGCTCTTCTAGCTTTTCTCCCCCGAAAAGACAGTGTGGAGGACTATGCACAGTGTGTATGTATACAGTAAAGCAGAAATAATACATTTTTCTCGCTAACTTTCTCCCACGTTAAGCCTCCTCCACAGAGAGGCAGCATCTCATAAATGGCCACAATTTCCCCTCATCGCATGATGTTTGCATAAAATTGCCTTTTGTTCCCCCCCCCATTTGGTGCAGAAAGTATCCATTCCCCTAAAAGTCTACAGAACAATGAAATTCTGGGAATGGGAAATTGCCTGAAAAAGGAACAGAGACACACACTTACTTTCATACTCTCTACTAGCAATGCAGATAAGAGACAGATTTGCTTTCAGCATTCTTGGATAGCACTACATTTCCTACCCTCCCCCGCCCACGCCCCCTTGTGATGGTGCTCTAAGCAAGGGCACACAAGTCACATATCAAAGGCCAACAATAGTTTTACTTTTACCTAATGTTGTACTTTCTGTTTGTGCTGTGTCTGCCTGTCCAGATTAACAGATTCCAGCTAGAAGTGTTTGTAAACAAAAATGAAGAAACTCTCCTAACTTTGCCTCAAGTACTGCATCATAGATAGTATGGCCATGCAATGAATGCCCCTAGGAAGGAAACAGATGTACTCAGCAATCTACCCTTTGGCACTGAGCTTTGTATTAAAAAAAGCAGCAGAGACTCTTTTAGTAATCAACAATCCCACGTATAAATACGCTGCACTTTTCCTTCTCTTTATCATTGTCTAATTAAATTGCAGTCAACCTGAACAAAAGACATCCATATTTGTTGTAGGGAGTAAATAGGGGATGTGCTGGAAAATTAACATGTGTAATGTCTAGCTGCAGGTTGGAGAAGAAGAATACTTACTTCCTTTTAGATAGCTGTATTATCAAGAAATTCATACATGGTGTTTGCTGGCAAACATTTCTATTTTATTCATGACACTTAAAATAACAAAATATTACAGTGGTGACATCAATAAAATGGTGTGTATTATCAAGAAATTCATACATGGTGTTTGCTGGCAAACACTTCTATTTTAATAATGACACTTAAAATAGCAAAATATTACAGTGGTGACATCAACAAGACGGTGTGTACCAACATAGGGGGTTAATCCAAAAGATATCCAACAAGTTGTAATTTCTATAGTAATGGATATTTCTCAAAATATTCTGTTGATATTTGACACTCTAATGGATGGCACCATCTTACATCAATGTCACTTTCCAAAAAAGTGTCTGGCTTTTAAGGATGATC
Source organism: Lepidochelys olivacea (assembly GCF_965140295.1). Taxonomy (NCBI): domain Eukaryota; kingdom Metazoa; phylum Chordata; order Testudines; family Cheloniidae; genus Lepidochelys; species Lepidochelys olivacea. The sequence continues at coordinate 10,081,419 of NC_140417.1, read as the reverse complement.
TTTTAAAGGTTCATTTTTATCCTGCATCACGGGATGGGCTAATTGAAAATACCTATAGTTGGAAAATTTGATATTCTTTAAATACAGAAAGACTTAATCAGTGAGAGTTAGCATGAACACCAAAGAGCAATATTTGACTTTTAAACCCTGAATCAAAATGGGATCAATATGTATGGACCTGACATGTTACATGAGCCCATTGACTACCATGGAACTCCACAGTGGCATTGGCTTGTAAATTACAGAGCCGTATTTTTAACCATGCTTTGCTCCTTTTTATTAGAATTTAATTATTTTTTAAAAAAAGAATGCAAAATGAAAGAATGGGGAACTGTTACATTCTGATACCGCAGTTCTTTGTATTATTCTGCTCAGGATTAATAGCTTCTGGATGTGGTAATAGATACAGTGCTTTTCATCAGTAAATCTCAAACTGCTTTACGAAAGAGGTAAATAGCATTATCCCCACCCATTTTACAGATGGGGACACTGAGGCATAGAGAGGGGGAAGTGGCTTGCCCCAGGTCACCAAGCAGGTTAATCCAGGAATAGAATCCCAGTCTCCTGAGACTGAGACTAATGCTGTAGCTACCAGACCACAGTGCCTCTTCATATGCAGTGGGTTAACTCCTTCCCTGTGTCACCTGGGTATACTGGGTTTGGGGTGGTTGCCAGTGTGAGCACCCCTTCTCCCTAGTGCTCTCTTGGACACAGACTCCTTTGCAGGATTGACACTGTGAGCGTAAAGTGTGGGCCTGTCTGTCCTGCTTGCTGTCATTATGGCTTGCCAGGGAGGGGACATAACCAGACACTCAGCTTGCCTGGGAGCGTATTATTTGGCAGTAAGTGCCCCACAAGGGTGAAATGGGGATGGGCCAGCAATTGAAAACATTCTTCCTAGCTGCCCTGAGTCATCCTCCCTTTACGGGCAGGTTGGCTCACAGATCCTTCATGAATCCTGCTGGCTCCAAACTCTCCAAAGTGACCATATATAGTTAGAAGTGGGACTACTTGCAGCATAAATTACTACTCAGAATCGGACCTTGTTTGAACATATTCATTTCTTTCAGGTGTTTCCAGCACTTGTTTGTAGGGCTTATTCTAGCTGCCATCATTCCTTCTGACTTCCAAAGATATGTGGAAAGGAGCGCCTTTTGGAGTGGTTGTAGTCTCTTGCCACGTGTGGGTGTTGATTACTTTTTGATAATTTTCACTTTCTTTAGAATCTGCATATTGGCAAAACCACACACAGTCCAAAGCTCAGTGGCTGTGTTGAACCAAAGCCCCATGTCGGCATCTGAACCCCACCTGTCTCTCATTTGCTTGCTTTAGGGAATTTGGGGAGGGTGCTTATGAATAGCTACTTCTGCTATCCAAACTAGTAAAAAATAAGTCCTATGAGAAAGAGAAGGAACATTGACAGCTTTGACATTGCTAAGGAAACTGCTCCCTTGGTAACCATGGTCAGTACATCTGTCTCATTTTATCTCCAACTATCACATAGACACCCTCGTGGAAAGAATATTAAAAAAAAAATTTCAAATAGGAAAAAATAATGAAAGCGAAAGGGTTTATTCATTTGTTTAGTGAAAAGTTTAGGGAGACTTTGTTTTGAAGTTGGGTAATGTTTAGTAAGGTTGAGCCTTGCTTGTCAAAGATGTGTCCCTGAAGAATTATTAACTTCTAAATAGAAACAATTTTTTTTCTTCTGCTTTGTAGCTCTTTAAAATGTTGGTCACTTACTCTCTGTTAATACTCCTGATTTACCCTAATCTCAGTTGGACTAGACAATGGTACGTCTGGAAGAAACTGAAGCTCAAGTAGCTTAGGGTGATACGACCAAAGTAAGAGCTTAAGACAGAAGTTCTTTCATTCAGGAAAAAAGTTCCTGTTGACTTGGGCGTTGTAGTGCTAATACAAAGTCTGATTTTGCAAGGTGCCAAGGACCTTCTGACAGGAGTTCAGAACCCTGTAGAGTCAGGCCCATTAGTAACGAGCACTGGCTTTGCTGATGATAGAATACTGCTCAAATCCATTAGTAGATAGGAAAAAGGAGAACATGCCAAAGGAAATCTAGAATGAAATCCTGGCCCCACTAAAGTCAATTGGAGTTTTGCCATTGACTTCAGGGATGCCAGTATTTCACCCCAGGTCTACAAGGACCTTGAGTGTGAGAGCCTGATGCAAGAGAAATACAGCTTTTCTCAAAAGAATAAAAGAGCCTAAGCCAGACACTACTAATGACATTTCCAAGCCAAATAAGGCAAAATTAATATGTCAAATAACCAGAGTATAAGCAAATAGAATGTACACATTTTAGAGAGTCTACACTCATCGGTACCTGGCGCATCAGGGCAAATTGATATCAGCAGTTTGGTAACGTTTTTGTATTGACACTAAAAATATTTTTTATACTTAGGTGAGCTATTTTACTTTTATGTCAGTATAAGCATTGAGAGGACAGACACAATGGGACTTTGATTAGAAAAGAATCATCTTTTGGAAGTGGGAAAATGTGAAAGATAATCAAAGAGACGAGGACAAGTTATTGACAAGCTTTAAGGGATGTTAAAGTCAGAACAATAGAAATAACTGCCCTTAAGAAAGCCCATTTAAGGAGTGATGCAGTGCTTATATATCTTGGGAATAGGCAACAGTGAGACAGATATCCTGATTTTATGTATGGTGTCCAGGTAGCAGAATGTGGCTTTCTCATTTGAATGACATTTGGAATATGCTGCGCATAGTTCAGGAAATGCATCAGGAAGGAATTCTAGCAAAAAAGGCAGTCATTCATAACTTCTTACAGACGTTCCCCCTTGAACCATACTAATTTGGGCAACATGCCTTGATTGTCAGTTGGTTTTGACTCAGATGAACTATATTTCATCAGTTTGTCCAATGCAAACATATTAAAACCACCACCAATCTTGCAATATCAGTTATACACACTATGCCTTCTCCTTTTACCTATTTCTTTTTAGATAGCGATTGCAAAGACATGTATTGTTCACTAGGAGTTGATTCCCTACTGTCATTGTCTCAGGTATCTCGCAATAGCACAAACACCCTTTTCCCACAAGTATGTTTCACAGTCCTGCATCTCATTTTTTATGGTCAGTCTTTGCAACAATTTTGTTTTCCAAGCCTCTTTACTACAAAGAGCACCATATATAGCGCCAAGTCATTGAATGTTGGGTTCGTCTTCATTCAGCCATCAGAAATGGTAATACCAATACCATCAACATTAATAGGATGCAATGAATCATTTCTCCTCACCATTTCCCACTAACCCATGTAAATTAAATATCCAAACTGCTTTTCAGCAGAATACCTGTACGATATACAGCAGCAGAAGACTCACATGGCTATGAAGTAGCTGTGGTGGTGTGTAGAATGGGCTTCCATCTTGAACAGTCCCTTGCAAGTCTTTTTCCTTGGGCAAGAGTCAGTATGGGAGGATTTAGGCTTCTTAAAGCCTTCAAAATTGCACCTTCCAACCTCATTCATGGTCAGCCTCGTGCTCCACTTCCTTCAAACTCTGCTCTCTGTGAAAGAACACCTTCCTCTGTCTGTTTACCATGATCCCCACCATTGCATCTATCTTGTTCTCAGTTGGTCTAAGACTGCATCTTGCGGTGTTCATCTGTCTCTCTCTGCATTTGTGACCAAATAAAGCCAATGAATGTTAAGAATACGCTGTAACTTTTGACACTGAAAACTATTTAGTTTCCTCTTCTCAGCTGCTTTTAACGGACATGTTTCTGCTCCATATAACAGGGTTGTCATCACTACCACACTGAACATTCATATCTTAGTTGTGACACAAACATCCTGCCTCCCAAACAGATGCCTCTGAAGATGCTGAAATGCCATTGATGCAAGACTGATCCGACATGTGACTTCTTCCATTATAGAACCTCCTGCTGCCAACTGACTACCCAGATAGATAAAACTATTCACCCATTCCCTGATATTGCCACCTGTATGCAACGTTGGCATGTCATTTGTCCCTGTTTTATAGGAAGGATGTATAACTTTGGTTTTATCACCATTGATCTTAAGTCCCATAGACTCTGCAGTTTTTCACAGCTTTTCCATCATTAGCTGTAATTGTTGAGTAGTCTCTCCAAGCCAGGCAATATCATCTGCATATTCTGAAGACGAACATTTAAATTTCACGCCTTTTACTTTGGCCTCAATCAGCTTTGTCATGAGATAAGTGAGAGAATGCGCCCCAGGCGTATCCCTGATTCTGCTGAAAAAACCAGTGTGCAATACAACCGCTCACCCTCACACAGCTAAAAGTCCCTCCACCGGTTACACTAAGTCCTCAGACCCCCTCTCCCCCCCCCAATACTGGTGCAGCAGCATCTGCAGTGCTGATTGATGCACTGAGTCAAAAGTGGCTGCAAAGTCTACAAGCGCAGTGTTCACTTCCTTTTGTCACTCTAGCTGGTTTTCAGTAATGTTCCGCAGAGCCTATCGGGCATGGGTTGTAGATCGACCTGTACGGAAACCACGCTGGTTGTGTCTCATTTTTGGACTGAGACAGTATTTCAGTTGGTTCAGTAGTATGATCGTAAATACCTTCCCTAGGACTGACAACAGTATTAGTCCCCTCTAATCTGAGCAAGCTGATTGCTCTCTTTTTTTCAAAAAAGGGATACAGCCCGTTTTTCCCAATGTTCTGGAATGTGGCTGGTTTCCCAACTTGACTTTATATGCCAAATATATTTCTGGGGAGAGGAGAGGGAAGGATGGTCTGGTGGGGGTTGGGGTTCATGTCCCTGCTCCACCACAGGCTCCCTGAGTGACTTGCACAAGTCACTTAGCTTTTATGTGCCTCAGTTTCCCCATATGTAAAACAGGGATAATAGCAATACCATACTACACAGCAGCTTTGTGAGGATAAATACATAACAATTGTGAGGTGCTAGATAACAAGGAAATGGGAAACAGATAAGTTAAGTAATAATTAAGAAAAGCACTGTCAGTTTTGGCATGCTATAACATTATAAGGAAATCATACTGACAATTTTTGTTTTTTATTGTTTTTTTTTCAATTAGTCCAAAATTTATAGCCAGGTCATTGGTATGGGAAAGAGAGTTTGGAAGATTTCCTTCTGTATAAAAGGATATTTCATAAGAGAACTGAAAAACAATAAGATCAATATTTGCCACTGCTGTGTATCAGAGTTAAGATGCTGGATTATATTTAAGGTCTGGAGGAAGACCTCATGTCAGTTAATGCATTGCTGATATGCAGCACTAGTTTGGTGCATGGTTTAGGTCTTTCAGTTCTAGGCTCTAGCCAATGTAAACAAACAGAAAACTGAGATTAGTTAGCACGGGCTACGAAGGATACTAAAAATACGGCCATCACATGATGCTGAACGTCCTCTGCAGTTGTTTGCTATAGGATAGCTGAGATCAAGAACATTTGGGGTGACATGTAAAATCTGCGCCACTTATTTAACCCCACTGTCAAACTGAATTGGTTGATTGTTGCTGCTTTAGCCTTGAGAAACAAAAGGAGTGGGCCTTGGCTGGCATATGCTGAGGAGTCAGCCTTACTGTCTCTATGGCAGTTTGACAAAGCAGCCAAAGGCAAGAGGACGGGTTTCTTCGCATTATCTTTGTCAGCTAAGGGCCTCCACAAACGGGTCTCTCTGGGCTGATATTACAACTGCAGTCCAATCTGTAGGAGCCCTTGGCTAGCACATAGCTAATGACTGCTGCGAAATCAGCCTCCCTGGCTTTGAGGTGGCCCAAATGGTGACCTAGCGGACATGCTGGCTGGATGAGGGCTCCCAAAAAGTAGGCCACCGAAATTTCTAATTATGATCATGCCTTGATGCATTTATTTCTTCCCTGGTGTGGGAGAGAGGCACAGTCTAAATACGTTCCCAAACAAGAAGCGAGAAATTGAGCTTTTAGAGCCCATACCATGACAATGAATCACTGGAAAAGAGGTTCTTTAGGCCCACCCTGTTACTATCCAGCTGCTATAACAGTCTCCTTGACTCTCCTGCCTGGGCTTGTGCGCTCAATAACCTGTGGCCCAGTATTGAAAGATTCCGTAGTCACTTTGCTCCATCCTAACAAGATTATCCTAACCAAAAACATTGAAAGAGAAAAACATCAAAATAAAAAGTTAAGTGGCTTAGATCACTGTGAAGAAAATATTTAGGGAAAGAACGTGCTTTTGTGCAATAGTGCGTCTAGGGTGCGTCTGCCACCCTTGTATTGGAATCGAGCTAGTCAGAAACGCTTTGATGAAACATTTTTTGTTAGAAAATTGCAACAGAAACTTTTTGCAGGGACTTATGAATTTTGGCAAAATCTTCTTTAGGAGGGTTTCTCAGGTCCAGGATGGAATTTATCATTCGAGAAAGAGAGAGTGAGACCAGAATAATCAGCAGCCTAGTGGCTAGGGCACTTATTGTAGGAAAACCAGGTTCAAGTCTCTGTTCTTCCTAATTCAGTGTTTCCCACAGCGCACCAGCCATGAGGCTATAGAATAATTCTCATTCTTTCATTCTGGCCTAATTAATATTTAATCATTTATACAAAGTACAACAGCTGAGATTGAATCTGCTCCAGATTAAGTAGAGCAGGGACTGGCCTCCCACATCCCAGGTGAATGACCTAACACTGGGCTATCTGTGGTGAGTTTTCCTCTGTTTTTTTCCACAAAATAATTGAAAAGGTCTCACTTTTGTTCCAATGAACAATGAAAACAAATTCCAAAACCTGATTTTTTTTTTGTGAAACAGAATTGTTGTTTTCTGGCCAGCCCTAGATGTTAATCTCATAAACAGTAGGCCAACTTCTGCTCTCTGAGCTATGCCTGTTCATTGACTGAGGGAGGAGAGGTGCATATGTATGATGGAAAGCAGAGATTGTCCATGGAAATTTAAAACAAGTATAAACCCCCAAAGTTTTCAAGTGAAATTAAGATCATGTATAATTTGAACAAGTTTGCCCTTGAGACGAATGGAGAGCATATCAGCTGGCTCTAGCTAGCCTGTTTTCCACAGCACTCTGTAATAAAGAAATGAAGTACAGTGTGTACTTTTCTGGTGAAACATTTAGATTGGCTACTGACACACTGTAAATGTTTATAAAGAAAACAAAATGTGGATGTTGGCCATTTTAATTAAAACTTGCAGAATCAGTTTACCCCCAGTCATATGATCTCTGAACCATATTCTGTCTTCTTTGGAGACATTTGCTTGGCACTACGGTAACAGGGAACCGTAAATCTTACAAACAAACTACTCGCTTGGTTGACTGGCTTGGTAAGCGACGTGGCTGATATAGACATTGCCAGGTATCTGATCTTTATTTGAAGGTGAAGGTTAATATCGTGTGCCCCTGCCATCTAAAGTTGATTTTAACACTTGAAAGCTCAGAAGCAGTTATTTTACTGGAGAATGCAGGCAGCATTAAAACGTTAACACACACAGGCCACTGTCTTGTTCATTCTTCCGTCATGCTGCATCAGTAAAATCCTTCGCTCTCTTGCTTGCTAGGGGTACTGGAGCACCAAAACTGTACGATCGGCGAATAGCTGATCGCTGTTTGCTTGTTCGATTTGCACTGTGCATGCTCTGTTAAAATAACGAGAGAACACTGTTTTGTGACAATTCTGCCGCTCCTGTCACTTATTTCACCTCCTAACTATTATACCTTTTTGCAAGTGAAGTAAGGGAATCTCGTATTTAGTTGTCATATAATATTTCCATCACTGAGCTCTGCTTCTTTGCTCTTTGTTAAAAAATATATTAAAAAAAGTCCCTCCAAAGTGTTGGCACATTTGTCGGTCATGTAATGAGAGAGCTGACAACGCTGGGTAGAGACATAACTTCAGGTTAATCCTGGTGGATCTATTCAAGTAAATACTGTTACCCCAGGGATTACTTTGCCTCATTGTGGGTGGGTGCTGCCTAAGCCTTCCCACGCAGCTCTTGTCAATGCACTGAACTGCCTGCCTGCAAAACCAATGCCTGTTCTATGTAGGTTTTGGCCACTGTGTCAAATTGTTACCAGTAACTTTGAGTTGTGAACAAATGTTAACTAAAGAGTGTAGCCCAGTTCAGCCCCTCAAGTAGGGAGCCTCCGGTGTCACAGAGCTGCAGGAGTGGCTCCTACTAACTTCCTCCCTGCAGTGCAGGGGTTACAATTAGTATGGGGCTATTTCATCTGGCATAAGACAGAGCAGTGTTCAGGTCCCATGCAGAACAGCCTCAGGATCAGGGGAGAGCAAAGGTGGCTTAAACCCACCTTTGTAAACTCATTTCTCAGTGGTTAATAATGAAAGCTCAGTACTGGGCCATCATTTGGACTATTAAATACCCAAGGCCTGATTCTCCATGAACTTGCTCCTTGCAAAGTCTATGTGTAAAAGGGTTATAAAATATTATCAAATCAGAATGTGCTGGCATTGTATATAGACTAGCACAGGTGTAAATGTATATAACTTTATTAAAGAGACAAGGTGGGTGAGCTAATATCTTTTATTGGACCAACTTCTGCTGGTGAGAGAGAGAAGCTTTTGACTTACACAGAGCTCTTCCTCAGGTCTGGGGGTAGTCTCACCTGTGGGATACCAGAGTGCTGTGGCTCCACTCTTGCTTTGTGTTCTGGAGCTCAGAACTGGCTTTTAAACTGAAGCAACTGCTGTGGATCTAAAACAATTCTTCTTGATTTCAAACACCAGGGCATATCAACTAAGGGCTGGAGTACTTACAGCTCCATCAACAGCTGGGTGATAATGAGCAGAGTCCTAAAATTACCCAACTATGGATGATGGCTTGAATGTAGCAGACATATCTGAAAGGCAGTCACTGGCTCTGGCTGCATCCTGAAATGGAAATATTAGAATAATAGAATCATAAAAGTGGAAGGGACCTCAAGAGATCATCTAGTCCAGTCCCCTGCACTCATGGCAGGACCAGGTATTATCTAGACTGTCCCTGACAGATGTTTGTCTGACCTGCTCTTAAAAATCTCCAATGATGGAGATTCCATAACCTTCCTAGGCAATTTATTCCAGTGCTTAACCATCTTGACAGGAAGCTTTTCCTAATGTCCAACCTTAACTTCCCTTGCTGCAATTTAAGCCCATTGCTTCTTGTCCTATCCTCAGCGGTTAAGAAGAAGAATTTTCCTCCTCCTTGTAACAACCTTTTATGTACTTGAAAACTGTTATCATGTCCCCTCTCAGTCTTCTCTTCTCCAGACTAAACAAACCCAATTTTTTCAATTTTCCCTCATAGGTCATGTTTTCTAAACCTTTAATCATTTTTGTTGCTCTTCTCCGGACTTTCTCTAATTTGTCCACATCTTTCCTGAAATGTGGTGCCCAGAACTGGACACAATACTCCAGATGAGTATCCTTAATCAGCGTGGAGTAAAGTGGAAGAATTACTTCTAGTGTCTTGCTTACAACTCTCCTGCTAATACATCCCAGAATGATGTTCGTTTTTTTTTGCAACTGTGTTACACTGTTGACTCACATTTAGCTTGTGCTCCAGTATGGCCCCCAGATCCCCCTCCACAGTACTCCTTCCCAGGCAGTCCTTTCCCATTTTGTGTGTGTGCAGCTGATTACACCTTCCTAAGTGGAATACTTTGCATTTGTCCTTATTGACTTTCATTCTGTTTACTTCAGACCATTTCTCCAGGTTGCCCAGATCATTTTGAATTTTAATCCTATCCTCGAAAGCACTTGCAACCGCTCCCAGTTTGGTATCATCTGCAAACTTTACAATTGTACTCTCTATGTCATTATCTAAATCATTGATGAAGATATTGAACAGAACCCAGAACTGATCCCTGCGGGACCCCACTCGATATGCCCTTCCAGCTTGACTGTGAACCACGAATAACTACTTTCTGGGAATGGTTTTCCAACCGGTAATGCACCCACCTTACAGTAGCTCCATCTAGATTATATTTCCTTAGTTTTTTTATTAAAAGGTCATGCGAGACCTATCAAAGAAAGCTATTAGGTTGGTTTGACACGATTTGTTCTTGACAAATCCAAGCTGACCTATCACCTTTTTATCTTCTAGCTGTTTGCAAATTGATTGCTTAATTATTGCTCCATTATCTTTCCAGGTACTGCAGTTAAACTGATTGGTCAGTAATTCCCCGCATTGTCCTTATTTCCCTTTTTATAGATGGACACTATATTTGCCCTTTTCCAGTCTTCTGGAATCTCTGGAAAAAAGGGATAGAGATTAAGACAGGGAATACCTTATTGCCCTTATATAAATCCATAATACACCTACATCTTGAATGCTGCATACAGATGTGGTCCTCTCATCTCAAAAAAGATATACTGGCATTAGAAAAAGTTCAGAAAAGGGCAACTAAAATGATTAGGGGTTGGAATGGGTCCCATATGAGGAGAGATTAAAGAGGCTAGGACTTTTCAGCTTGGAAAAGAGGAGACTAAGGCGGGATATGATAGAGATATATAATATCATGACTGGTGTGGAGAAAGTGAATAAGGAAAAGTTATTTACTTGTTCCCATTATATAAGAACTAGGGGCCACCAAATGAAATTAATGGGCAGCAGGTTTAAAACAAATAAAAGGAAGTTCTTCTTCACTCAGCGCACAGTCAACCTGTGGAACTCCTTGCCTGAGGAGGTTGTGAAGGTTAGGACTATAACGGGGTTTAAAAGAGAACTGGATAAATTTATGGAGGTTAAGTCCATTAATGGCTATTAGCCAGGATCGGTAAGGAATGGTGTCCCTAGCCTCTGTTTGTCAGAGGGTGGAGATGGATGGCAGGAGAGAGATCACTTGATCATTACCTGTTAGGTTCACTCCCTCTGGGATACCTGGCATTGGTCAATGTCGGTAGACAGGATACTGGGCTGGATGGACCTTTGGTCTGATCCAGTATGGCCATTCTTATGTTATGTTATGTTTATGTTTATGTTCTCTTCCGTGACTTTTCAAAGATATATAATGGCTCAGATATCTCCTTAGTCAGGTCCTTGAGTATTCTAGGATATATTTCATCAGCCCTGGTGTTGTGAAGGCATCTAACTTGTCTAAGTTAGCTAGTTAGTTTGATCTCCTTTGTGCCTTGGCCTTTCTAATTTTGCCCCTACATACTTGTGTTGTTTGTTTATTTTCATCGTTTGTAATTTGGCCTAGTTTCCACTTTTTGTAGGAATCTTTTTCGAGTTTCAGATCATTGAAGATATCCTGATTAAGCTAGGGTGGTCTCTTGCCATACAGAGACCTATCTTTCCTATGCAGTGGGATAGTTTGCTCTTGTGGTCTTCATAATGTCTCTTTGAAAAACTGCCAACTCTCTTGAACAGTTTTCCCCCTTAGACTTCGTTTCTATGGGATCTTACCTACCAATTCCCTGAGTTTGGTAAAGTCTGCCTTCTTGAAATCCATTATCTTTAGTGTGCTGTTTTCCCTCTTACCATTTCTTAGAATCATGAACTCTACAATTTCATGATCACTTTCACCCAAGCTGCCTTCCACTTTCAAATTCTCAACCAGTTCCTTCCTGTTTGTCAGAATCAAATCTAGAACATCCTCTCCCCAGGTAACTTTCTCCACCTTCTGAAATAAAAAAATGTCTCCAATACATTCCAAGAACTTGTTGGATAATCTGTGCCCTGCTGTGTTATTTTCTCAACAGATGTCTGAGTAGTTGAAGTCCCGCATCACCGCCAAGTCCCATGCTTTGGATGATTTTGTTTGTTGTTTAAAAAAAGCCTCATCCACTTCTTTTTCCTGGTTAGGTGGTCTGTAGTAGACCCCTACCATGACATCACCCTTGTTTTTTACCTGTTTTATCCTTACCCAGAGACTTTCAACAAGTCTGTCTCCTATTTCCATCTAAACTGGGGTACAAGTGTATACGTTTTTAATATATAAGGCAACACGTCCTCCCTTTCCGCCATGTCTATGCTTCCTGAGCATGCTGTACCTTTCTGTACCAATATTCCAGTTATGTGTATTATTCTAAGAAGTCTCTGTGATGCCAGCTATGTCATACTTGTGTGTGTTTACTAGTATTTTGAGTTCTTCCTGCTTATTCCCCAGACTTCTCTCATTAGTATACAGATATCTAAGGTACTGATTTGATTTCTGCCCTATGTTCTCTCTGACCTCTCCCTTATCCCTCCTATGTACTGTTTATTTTTTATCACACTAAGGTTAATTATTTTTTTCGTGGGGCACTAAAAACCAAAAACATGTGACTCCTTTTGCGATCTTCAAGCATGGCAAGTTTTTGAACTTTATGGCTACAAGGATGCTTGGTATGTTACTTTATTCTGTCCAGAGAGAGAGAGAGAGAGAGCAAACTCACATTATGGCTTTTAAGTTAAAACCCTTGTGTATGAAAAGTAACAACCAGTATAATGTAGCTGTTATTGTGACACAATAACGTCCGAAGATCAGAGACAAAATGTCCATTGCATTGCAATGATTTGCTGTAATTAAGGGGAACATTTTCATGGAGGGTGCAGTTTCTGCATATGATTTTCCCCCTTTCTTTATTTTATGTAGGTGGCAATGGGAACCAACTGGAGAAAGTGCAAGTTGTCTCTGGAGGTTGTCAGGCTGGAGCTTCCTGTTTACCAATAAGGCAGGCCAGTAGCTTTTTCAGGCTGGCTTTGTTTCTGCATCCAGGCACAGTCACAATTTCTTGGGATTTTTAGCCCAGCATTGCTGAGTGCATACTAATTTGGGGAGTTGTGTAGCAGAGGCTAAGCCCTGGTTTCTTCAAAATGCATGGCACTATACCACAAAGACAATTCAAGCACATCAGCGCTCAGCGATGCCTTGTAGGTCCAACTTTATGATTTGTTGGGGTAGCTTTCAGAGGTAGAGGTATTTCCAGAGGTCAAGCAATAGTCTGCTTATACAATATAGTGTATTTATCAGACATGCCACTAGGTTAAAAGGCTGCTGAAACATACAGCTCTTCAGAGCCTTGGGGAGACCTGAAGAAATCTTGATAGGCAGCTTTTAGTGTAATACCTTGTTTAAAATTTCCCCTATAAATTCAGATCAGTAAACACATTTTTCTTTGGGTTACACTGCTGCCTGTAATTTTCACAATATGGAAAAACATATTTATTTTAAACAGCACATGCTACTTATCTAGGGAAATTTGTAGTAATTTTTTTAAAATACCCCACATACAAGAAAAGTAGTTCTATATTTTTTAAACAAATGCTTTTAAACAATTTGGCAAAACATAAAAAGTGTACTCTGTTGAAGATAAACTATGTAAAATGTGAACATCCTCTTGAGGTAAATCAAATAATGGACTGTTGGCCTATTTTTCAAACCATTTCTCCTCAGTAACTTGACATTTGATAGGATTATCTATTACCGTTGGATTTTGGTTGACTCTCTGGCATGCCTGAGAAGATTGTCATCTTGTGATTTAAAGAGAATAGAGCCAAGCATGTGAAACTGCACACAAAGAAGAAACCTTTGACTCATAACTGAATATTTTTTTAAAAGAAAGAGGAAGAATTTGTCTTCAGCTTGTTTTGATACACTCACTGTTAATGAAATTATTCAGTGATAACTTTCCATTCTAAGTGTAGCCTTATTATTTGTTAGCAAGGCTCTTATGGTATTCCAGAGAAAAGTATACAAACATTGCAAAATATGATAATGGTCGAAAGAGCTGAGGAGGGTGAATTTGATTAAACGCTTGTGACATGTAAGCTTTAATTCAAAAATGTCAGAGCCATTTGTTGTGATCTTAAAAAGAGCTTGGGGATCTGTATGAATCGTAGGAGCTGTAACAATTCCAAGGCAAAACCACTTCTAATAGGAAAGGCAATAGTGTATAAAAGTGAAATATACCATATATAAGCACGTAAATACTGGCAAAAAACGTGACCATTTAGCATTTCCAAAATACCCTATGTCTATTTTTACTAGTAAGCCTTACAGCTGGGTGGGGGCGGAGGGGGCGGGGGGAAGAATGAGTTAGAGTGGGCTTTTTATTATGCATGGCTTTATTTCTCTGGATTTCAGAATTACCTAGCATGCATTTTAAACTTTTTACAATTTACAGGGTATTTTCATTTCTATTTAAAAAAGGCTAAACACTAAGATATGTCTCTGCTTTGCATTCTAATTCCATGTAACTGATTTGCACATCAGAACAGAAACCTAATTTCAGTTTATGAATCATGCACTAAGAAATAATTATTGTTCCACTAGAAAAAAATGTTTCCACTCCCCCCCCCCCTTGCTCAATTTATGTGAACAGCTTACAGGTTGCTATCTTTCACAGACCACCATCTATCGCTCTTTAGGGACCAGAATAAGGCAGACATGCAACTGTTTTGACTGCATTCTTTTGCTTGCAACATAACACTTGCCTTTTATTATTTTATCTTTGACAATCAAGGGGTGACTAAATGGTTGCAGGTGGTGATGAAAATAAAAGCCATCCATCATTATTTATTAGGCATGAAAAAGATACACAATAATGTAATTTAATCTCAGAGCAGACAATTATTTCCACATATTGATAATACAATGTGAAAACTGTCATGAATCCTAATATGATGTTTGCCTTTATTGGTGAACCACTAGTAGCAATACAAATAATGAAATTGTATCAAAAAGAAAAAATGAAGGTACTTATTTGCATACACCAGTGCTATCAGAGAAACATCATTACAAACTTTGGAAAATGTAATCATCACAATTGATTCATTACATTATTTCTGATGTTTGAAAATGTGAAATCAGAGATTACATGAACTAAATATTTTAATTGCTTTGTCATTAAAATAATTCCTCAACTTTTGATAAAAGACAACTTCAGAACCATGAACATACTACTATATAAGCACTAGGAGTTTAGAGCCTCTCAGATGGGCTAATCTGTTCACATGTTTGTGAAAGGCACTTACTCCATTAAAAATAATTAATAAAAACTTTGCTCAACGCGGGCCTGATTCAAAGACGGCTGAAGTCATTAGAAAGTGTTCAGTGGGCTTTGGATAAGGGCTTCTGTGGCTGAGTGCAATACATAAAGTACAGTTGGATCTAATTTGGACAAAAGACTTCACACATGCATATTTTAAGGGTGACATTTAGCCCTAGGCTGAGTGCCAGCAAAAGGTCTTCGTGCCACTTAAGGCCCACTTAAGCTTTTTCTTTGAGGACTTGAGTGGAATTTAAGTGGTGCATAGGCCTGGTCCTGGAGAGATATATATACAGGGCCTCACTCTATAAATGGGGATTACACATACAGAATATAATCGCAACGGTGTACCTGATTTACATTTGAATTACCAGAGCTGGGCATCCAAATCAGACATTTACTTGCTCACCCAGTTATGCATCTAACTGGCCATTTGCGTGCACATATACCTAGTATAGGTCTTCGGACTTGGTAACGTATGTCTGCAGCATTTTTCTGTATCTTATTAGTGACTAGAGTGAGGAAGATTTTTTAAAATGTTCTCTTAGGGATTGGGTACCTGCTAGAAAAATCTCAGTGGATTCGTAATTTTGAAAAGATCTGTAAACTAGCTGTGCACATTTAGTTTTGAAGTCAGTTGTTCAAAGGTGGGAGGAAGTGTTGAAAATGAGCTTGGAATGGGTAGGACAGTCTCCTTACCACTCTGTATATAAACACACAATCTTAACTGCTCATCCTGCAAACATTATGAACATAATGGGACTTGCCCTGAATTTGCGCTGAAATGAGGAATTTAAGTTTTCTTTATTTATAATGAAAGCTGGGCTAATTGTTGGTCATTCAAAGGAATCTAATCTGGTTGAACAATCTTTCCAAGCTCATAAAAAGATAAGAAAGGTCACGGGGATTTTTGGGATGGCATTTTGTAACCTAGCAAAATTGGAAGATTTTACAAAATGACTCCAAAATATCTGCAGAATTTCACCAAAAGGCCTGGGAAATGCTGGCAAATTTGTGAAACATGCTGAAAACATGCTGACATTTTGGGCTGATCCTTTGTGTCACCACAAATATTTGGAAGTGTGGAAAACCAGAGGTTTTGCTTAACCCTGGTTGGAATCAGGTAGCCAATCAGCCTTGGAAGCTCTCTCTAGAAATTCCTCATATTTTTGGAAAGCAAAAGGTTTTCAGGAGAAGCCCTAGCTTTGCTATGCATTCGATTGCTATGGGAGGAGAAAATGCGAATCAATGGCTATTCAGAAGAATGGGCAAGGCAGAGCTTTGCTGAAATTCAGTGGATTGTTTCTGTCCTTAAATTTGTGTTATTTCCCCCCTAGGAACAAGGAGAAAAAAATCTTTATTAATTATAAATTTTTGTTTGTTATTATTTATTACTATGTCCTCATTACATTGCACCATGAGTGATCATTTCACTGTGAAGTGGGTGTAAAACGTTATGAAACCAGAAAGGCAAAGGGTCATGTCCAAAGCTCCTCTGCATCGTGGTGATCTCTGGATGGTGGAATAGCAGTACCAACTGGACAAAGACAGAATAGCCCTGAGATGGCGCCATTTGGTGCCCTGAGGTGGCTCCCACCCCACTCAGTTCCTGTTCCAAGTGGCATTCAACACGTCTTGAGAATTAGGCACAAAGAGTGTCCTGAGTTGTCCGGCTGCCTCACAGTTTGCACACCATGGGTGAAATCCTGGCCCCATTGAAGTAATGGGAGTTCTGCCACTGACGTTAGTGACACCAGGATTTCACCCAGAATGCAGATCTCTGTCCACCAATGTGGATGGGTGTCAGCAGCCACCATGGCCCCATCTCGCCACATGATCCAGACTCTTTCCACATATGTGGGGTGGCAGAGCAGAGACTGGGTGAGCCATGGGGAGGAATGGTGGTTAGGTGGGCCCTGGGGTAGGGCTGCTTATTGTCCCTCTCTGGCTTACAGAGATTTCCCAGAAAAGCTAATCCAGCCTGGATTACCTTTATGCAACCTGAACTTCTATGCAAACACCTAGACACAAATTATTCCAGGTGAAAGAACTCAGTTCTAAAAGAGCAAAATATTCTGGAAGTGACATGTGAGTAACTCCTCTGGGAGCATGCTCTGTATGCATTGTGTGTACCAATAAATGCAAGAATGGGTAAAGAAAAACTGACCATTGGAAACTTCTGACTTCATGATTGCTCAAGCACTGATCATGTTTGACAGAGGCCGAGTTTTGATAAACCGTACCACAGCCAAGCAAAAACAAGGAGACACCGTGGTATACAGTAAGTTTTGTGGTCTGGACTATGCAAAAAAGACAAATTCCCAGCTCAGAACCCAGCATAAATGCTAGAGAAATATGTGAGGATAAAGAAAGAGATATCTTCTTGCCCATGTGCCCACAGAGAGGCTTGACAGCCACACCCTGGAGCCTATTTCAGCCTGTTGATGCTCACCTACATGCACAGCAAGGCCCTGTCTCAGGAAGAGGACTGGAGGCTCCACACAGTGGTAAAACCTCTGGTCCTGCTGCTCTACCAAACTAGCCAGCTTCCATTTCCCCAACATCAAGCCACCTACTATGCAGCGGAACCTCAGCAATTCAGTTGCTGGTGGCCACAGCGGTGAGGTTGGATGTAGAATCATAGACTTGTAGGAATGTAGGGCTAGAAGGGACCTTCAGAGGTTTTCTAGTGATTCTCCCGGCACTGAGGGAAGACCAAGGATAGCTAGACCATCCCTGACAGATGTCGATCTAGTTCTCTAAACACCTTGATGTAGTGAGGGAGATTGCGCTCTCTAAGTATGCACATTTTGAAAAAAGTTATTGTTCCAGCTAAGCAGCCACATTCCAATGACAACAGTATGCAAATTCTCAGCCTTAAATCCCAGCAGTCTTTTGAGAAATATCATATGAAAACAGCCCATTCTGATACCCCAGAACATTCATTGTGATCCTCATTACAAAGCAAAAGCAGCCAACCCAACTTTAAAATTCACCAAATGTAACAAAAATATCATCTCTTAAACTTTTTCATTTCTATTTCAAATTTCAGCCTGGAGTGAATCTGTACATTCTGTTGATAATTCCCTGAATTACAGGGTTTGTAATGGAACTGTTGACTAATTCTGAACTATCATGTCAATAATAATATATTCGTAAATGGGAAGAGAACGGCCATAAGATAGGCTTAGTAAACTCCCTTTATTATAGCTCACAGCAACCCCCTGTTCAAATACGTGTCTCCTTCAGTCATGACAAACTTTATCCAATGTGTGTGGCTTCTCCTCCTAAGAATGCACACTGATAAGTGTAATAAACAGGTTGGTGTGAGGGGGATATTGATAGATGTTCTAGAACGTGTGTTCCATACACTGGGCACACATATTGCATATCACTGAGGCTAATTCTCCTCCTTTCACACGGGCATAAATCAGGAATAAATGCAGTCACTGATGTCTTACACCAAGGTAAATGTGGTGAAAGGGAGTGGTGATTTTAGTGTGTGAAAAAATAGTTTAATATGTATCTTATGGCACTGCAGCATCTCTATTGTATTGTCCAAGCGTGATTCTGTGCAGTGGGACCAAGTTGGGTCTCTAATGAGAACTTTGCTCAAGAGCAAACATCATCATGTTACAAGCTAGAGACAGTGTGGGTGGAGCACACAAACATAAAAATCGCTTTTTCCTATATAGTAACGAATCACTTATTCACAGTTGGATTCTGTGAGTGCATTATTTACTGTAACTATCCTCCCAGTAATAAAGAAATTTGGCAAAGGAAACATGTGCCTGTGGCTTGGCTAGTTGCATTAGATTTTCTTTTATGCTAAATATTTATAAACTGTCTTTCCATGTGTCCTTAATGTGTAACAATATGATTCAAATCCAGGCCAGGTCACTAGGGACTGTGACTCCATTGCAGCAAAGCGCTTAAGCACGTGCTTTACTTCAAGCATGTGTTTAAATCAATCCCTGTTCACTAAAGTGTGTGCTTTGTACCATGCCTAGTAAAATGGGGTCCTGGCTGATGACTGGGCTCCTAGACACAACTACAATACAAATAATAAATGGAAACAATAATAAGGTCCCGATGCTGGTAATGGGACTCAAAGTATGTGCTTAAGTGCTTTGGTGAATTGGGACCGATACGTTCTTACTGTCTATTGGTTATTTAGGGATTTCCATAGGAAGTGCTCAGCCCATCTCAAGAGTAGGCCCTTGGTGGCCTATATGAAATGAGTTTAGCAGCCCTGTCTGCAGCAGGAAAGGCTCCACATCTCAGAAATCATCGCTGTAGGAGGTGTTGAGTCCTTTTGTTGGCAGTCTCACCAGAGAAAAGCTATTGTGTCTGAACTCGCTCCTTACGCCAATGTGTGAGGGTAGAACAGGGCTAGGGCAAGCACTCTTGGAACATTTCTTGGGTAATCATAGAATCGTAGGACTGGAAGTGACCTTGAGAGCCCAGTCCCCTCCACTCATGGCAGGACTAAGTATTATCTAGACCATTTGGGAAACTTGAACTGCCACTGCCCCATGTCTGAGACTGTTCTTTGGCTAAATAGAGGATCCTGTACTGTGGCTGGTAAGATACAACCCACTGGATGGAAGGGATGCAAATGAAACCTAGAGGCATGCTGGCTGACTTAGCATTGGTCTAACTGTGCTCACAGCCAAGTCAGTGGGTAACTTCATGTACTTCAATGGGAGCAACGTTAGACCAGTGCCAACTACTTTTGAAAATCCTATTCTACATGTGTAAATTCAGTAAGGTTCATATACTTTAGACAGTGATAATTTCAAGAGACCAAATCCCTTGAATTTACACTAGTGTAAATCTGGATTAATTTTACTAAATTCTGTGTAACAGAAGAAAACTTGGCTTCATGCATTTGCACTGAAAAATCTTTCTTGGTTTTCTGTTATAAATGATCATACCAACTGTGCCCTTTGTTTACAAAGAACACTGTAAGTCTAGCAAGAAGTGCTTAGGAGAATACCTACCTTAAATGTTTCACAAATAATAAATGACAATGCATTTAACTTATCGTTTGGTGTTACTTTCTCTGTACTTGGCAAACAATACTGCCGGCTTGCCAGTCCTAATCAAATTCCAGGGTACTAATAAAACAAATCCAAATGAATAAAACACATTTCCTTTGTATTAATCCTCTTAAAGTTATCAGGGTGTCACATCCCTAGATAGGACCAGTACTGTCTGACATAAAGTTGGGAGATAAAAGTCGGATAAAAGAACCATTTCTATACAACAGTATTAAGACAAAAATATAATTGCAAGGGCTGAACTTAACTTGATTATTATTTAAAACATGTGTTGGGTGGAGGCACGAGTCTGCAGGAAGCAGCTGATGCTGTTGAACCCACACAACCTTGGCATGAGCAACTTTTCAGCATGAATGTAAGATTATTTATTAATTTTATTTTAAAGCTGTTCTATTTGTTTTGAAAATATTTAAGCCTGCAAAACACATGACTTCTGTCATTGTTTCCATAAAAGATCTGAGGGATAGAACAACATTAGAGGTAGTGGGATATTTTTTTTTCTGGGAAGAATTTCCATTAAAATTAAATCTAGTTTAATTATAGCTCCTCAGCAATGAGTATGTGATTTCTGATTATGTCCCTGGTGGATGCTAAGACTGGTGCTGCTGTGGCTGGATTGAGATCTGCTCCATTTCATTACTTTTTCCTTCAAGAGAAACCTCACTGGTATTTGCAGAAACCATGCATTGGTTTGTGCAGAGTGCATGAAGATATCCTAGAGTTTAAAAAAACATCGTTTTTTTTTCCTGATAGGATTCGCCTTATGTGAAATATATACTACATCATTCTATATGTTTCCATTTCAAAAGCCCAGTCCCCGGTCTGGTTAAACAAGGGGTTAATTGTATATGCATATAAACAAATTTCTTGGTGTACTTCCAAAAAGCACAAATAATTAGTGATGGGTGAAGCTCAGAAGCTTTGGAGGTTTGGTTTGGATAAACACACAAAAGTTTGAATCCTGTGCAAAGCTGCAGAGGAACCTACATAATTAGGGCCACATTCTGATCTCCATTACACTGGTGTAAATGGAGTCAGTGGTGCTGTACCAAGGGAAGCAAAAGTTTAGAAAATGCCCTTTTGGCTGGAAATCTCAGGAGAAACTTTTTTTGTGAGATTTCTATTACTTCCTGTTTCTGGTCAGGTCCAGGTCAAGAGTAATTTTTCTCACAGTGCTAGGGCAGTTGTGTTTCCATTCTCAGCTGGAACCAGGAAGTGCTGAGGACCATGGAAATTAAAATGTTTCATAACTCAGAAAGGATTTGCTTTGGGCTAGGTCTAAGAAACAGGCAAAGGGCTGAGTCAGTTCTTTGTCTGAACTGGTTCCCCTATCTACAGGCATAATAATAATTAATAATATGTAAATAATAGTGTAAGATGAGACTATAGTTATCACAATGTGATATGCTTCACCTAGGTTCACAGATTCCAAGGCCAGAGGGGACCGTTATGGTCATCTAGTCTGACCTTCTGTATAACACAGGTCACAGGATTCTCCCCAATATAATTCCGAGAGCAGAGCTTTTAGAAAAACATCCCATCTTGATTTAAAAATTGCCTGTGATGGAGAATCCACCACGACCCTTAGTAAATTGTTCCAATGGCTAATTACTCTCACCATTAAAAATTAATAACTTATTTCCATTCTGAATTTGTCTAGCTTCAACTTCCAACCACTGGATTGTGTTAGACCTTTCTTTACTACATTGCAGAGCCCATTATGAAAATATCTGTTCCCCATGTAGATACTTACAGACCATGGGCAGCCAGTGACTTGGCCATTGGGGGAGGCTAGCCCCCATCCCCTTCCCTTCTGCCCCCCTCCCCCCTCCCCATCTGTCCCTCCTCCCCTGCAGGAGCCCAGAGCACCCCCACCATGGCCCCCAGCCCCAGTGCCAGGCAGCCGGATGGCATGGCTGCAGCACCCTCAGCCCCAGTGCGCTGCGTGGCGCGGTCTGAGCTTGGGGTGGGCAGCATGGCCCCAGCACCAACCGCCCCGAGTCCCTTTGGGAGGCAGGCTGGCCAGCCCCAGCCAGCCTGGGCTAGGACAAAGCACTGGGGAGAACTGCAGGAGGGGGCCTGGCCTGGGGGTGGGGTCACACTAGGCTGTTTGAGGAGGCACAGCCTCCCCCGCGCCCCTGAGCCTACAATACCTGCCACCCATGTTACAGGCTGTAATCAAGTCACCCCTTAACCTTCTCTTTGTTAAGCTCAATAGATAGACTCAAAGAACTCAGGTTTCAGAGTAGCAGCTGTGTTAGTCTGTATCCGCAAAAAAACCAGGAGAACTTGTGGCACCTTAGAGACTAACAAATTTATTTGAGCATAAGCTTTCGTGGGCTATAGCTCACTTCATCGGATGCATAGACTGGAACATCTAGTTAGAAGATATATATATATATATATATATACATACATACAGAGAACATGAAAAGATGGAGTAAGAGGCTAATTAATTAAGATGAGCTATTATCAGCAGGTGAAAAAAACTTTTGTAGTGATAATCAAGCTGGCCCATTTAGACATTTGACAAGAAGGTGTGAGGATACTTAATATGGAGAAATAGATTTAATATGTGTAATGACCCAGCCACTCCCAGTCTCTGTTCAAACCCAAGTTAATGATATCTAGTTTGCATATTCATTCAAGCTCAGCAGTTTCTTGCTGGAGTCTGTTTTTGAAGCTTTTCTGTTGCAAAATTGATTTAAAGGTGGCAATGAGAAACAAGAAGGTAGTTCCTTCTCCTTTTATGTTGCTGGCACAGTGTAAAGTGCCCAAAATGTGGGGCAGAATCTGGCCCCACCATGTCCAATTATGTTCTCAGTTACTCTGCAATAAATCTGTTCTAAGTTGCACCTGGCTCTCCATGGCTCCAAAAGGCCATTCCAGCACACAGGGATCATTGCTGGAACTCAGCTGTGTTCTGGCCACACCCTCTTTTCTGAAGACATGTCTCCATCCTGGGGATTGTAAAGCATGTGTGTGGCACAGAGCCACTACACTGGGTCCATGCCACCCATGGATTCTCCTACACAGGGGCAACTTCCCTGGTAGATAATCAAGCTAGCTTTACAGCAGTGTTAAGCGGCCATACTGGGATACCTGGACCTTTTCTGAAAGTTTCCAGTCAAAGAAGTTTCTTCTAATTGTTGCCAGTCCCCAACACTTTTCAGAAGCCTTGTCCCTAGTGCAGTGTAAACCATTAGTATTGAAGCTCAATAGAAAGTGAAATTAGGGCATCCCTATGTGGGCAAATTCTGCTGTTGCAAAGTGAGTCTACAGGTCGACTCCTGTACAAGCAATCAGCTGCACGACTTAGACTCACAGCAGGGCTAACTTGGCCAGAGAAGGATCTCTGATAGGCCTGGCAAGAGAAAGCTTTGAAAAATGCTGCTGAGAAAAAAGCAGATGCTATCATCTAATGACATTTCCTAACCCACTGATGCTCAGCCTGTATCTCCTCATAACTCTGCATGAATTTCGCTCTCTCTTTCTCCCCCTCTTGAGTGTGAGCAAATCAGAGCATCAGGTCTATTGAAGTAGTTGTTACCCGAAAAGAAAAGAAATGGCAGTTAAAAACAAAGACACCACCAGCCTGAGAGAGACCCACACAAATGAATGGGGACAGCAGTGACATTTTGATTGAGCCAGGCTTCTCTAAACTGGTGGCAGATGTTGAATACCAAATCTCTCACTAAGCCCTAATTGATACTGCTGATCGTGACAAGTTTTATGTAGGTGTTTTGATTAGAGCATTTTCTGTTACTGTACAAAGTTGTTACATGCATTGTTGTACTCAAACATTTTTCCTTCTTTGATGACCCTCCTCAAATTATTTGATGAGGAAATGTCTGGTCTAGAGTTGGTTCAAAAAAGGTGAACATTTTTCACGTTTTTTGGGTCAAAATTTTGAAATTTCAATCAGCTCTGGCCTCTTCTCTGATGAAAGTGGAGTTGCGTTGACTTAAAATGTCCTTGCACAATGGCTGCCCTTTTTCTGGAGTTCTCTGCCTGTTCTATTCATTTAGCTTTCATTCCCCTGGTACATTGTGTGAGGGCATTCACATGTTATTAGTGGCCCACTTGGTTTTGCTTTATGCTTTCCCTAGCTCCCCATGTAGGGACAGAAACAAGAATACCAACATTACTTTGGTTTTCACCATACATCTTGTAATACACCTACTAGTGTGTATGTTACCACTGCCCTCTGCTGGCTGGAATATCAGATGTGCTCAGGTGTGTGCTATAAGCCCTAATAGTGCTACAGCTGACGCTACCTTCTTAGCTTCAGTGAGGATTGGGGGCTGCTTTTAGAGTAGAAGGTCCAGAGTTTTATCACCACTTGTGGTCAGTGCCCACAATATGTGGTACAGTGGCTTCTGAGTGCTTATGGATCTGTTACAAACTGCAACCTCTTTCATTTGGCACTGATCAGACTGTCCCATATACTGCATCGGGGAAGTCATAATGGGCAGAGAGTTGATCATCATAGGACTGTGTGGGTGATATGTCCAATGCTTCAAAGGCGTATACACAGATCTACTTAGTTAATAATGTACCTTCTGAGTGCTTCTTTGAACACACATTTAAATGTATGATTGCTAAGATAGAATATATCCTGACAGCTTTTTTTCTTAATTAAAGTTTTGCGAGTTATGAAATACTGTCCTTTATATTAAGCTCTTTTCTTCCTGTGGAGAAATTTCTATTTGTTTTTATCTCATTTTGAGCTTCAAGGTTAATCTTAGTTTAAGAATCTCGCTTACTATGAGAGCAAACTCATTGTGTTCCACTTTGGGGTGTATGTGTTCATTGCCTCTGAAGCACCTGGCATTGGCCACTGTTGGAAGACAGGATACTGGGCTAGATCAGTGGTTCTCAAGCAGGAGTACGTATACCTTGCGGGTATGCAGAGGTGTTCCGGGGGCACATCAACTCATCTAGATATTTGTCTAGTTTTACAACAGGCTACATAACAAGCACTAGCAAAGTCAGTACCAACTAAAATTTCATACAGACAATGACTTGTTTAGACTGCTCTATATACTCTACACTGAAATGTAAACACAATATTTATAGTCTAATTGATTTATTTTATAATTAGATGGTAAAAAGGAAAAAGCAAGCCATTTGTCAATAATAGTGAGCTGTGACACTTTTGTACTTTTATGTCTGATTTTGTCAGCAAGTAGTTTTTAAGTGAGGTGAAGCCTGGGGTAACCAAGACAAATCAGACTCCTGAAAGGGGTTCAGTAGTCTGGAAAGGTTGAGAGCCACCGGGCTAGATGCACCTTTGGTATAACCCAGTATGGCTGTTCTTATGCTGAGGCTGAATGCCACTAGCTGGGTACATGTTCCGTACACGACTTTGCTTTCTAGATATTAGAAATAGGTGCCTATGTGAATATGCATAGAAGAGATTTTCAAAGAAGGACATGAGCATGCCACATAAAGTAAAAAACAAACATTCAGATGTGCAGAATTTATAATATTTTATTTGGAAACGTCAGGAAAAATAAATGTGTGATATTACCCTCTGATCTAGTGCACAGCCTGGCATTTAATTCTGGAAGCCTTGATAATTATGCACTTGTTTTGTTATACAATAACAGCAAGTGATAATTTCTTCTATCATAAAGAAAGGAAGAAGTTATGAAGGGAGGAAGAGAGAATAAAGAGCAAGATGTTTAGATCAAACTAGAACAAATGAAATCATACAAAATGACCCACCTCTCACCCACAAACACTAGAATTTATCACCATTCCCAATAACTGTGTATGGGTGTGTGAGAGAGAGACCAGTATAGTAGCATGAGCTTCAGCTACAGCATAGATCCTAAAATGAATCCCGAAGTCAGTCATAATAGACGATGTTGCCTTGGCATGCTCTCGTGGTGCCTCATAAGCACTGAGCCGTATTTCCATACAATGGGTCAGCTGTTATTTCCAATTCATCAGTATTATGTTTTGGTGGTCCCAGCAACCAACAAAAGTTGCCTTCCTTGGTTTCATGATATACAAAGGACATTACTTAGAAAAAAGGCAGGTGGATCCACTTCCACTGACATTCCTAATTTCAGTGCCATTCTTCGTGATGCAACTCTGCAAATGAGGAACTCATAGTGCAGACCCATCTCATGTCTATTTTTATTATTTATTCCAGTAGCATCCAAAGAATGGCAGGTGCTGCACAAATATATTAGACGGTCCAGTTTGCCCAACAAGAACTTATTAAATGAAGATACTTTGTACTCCGTCCTCCTCCATTCCCTTGAATATAAGATAACATCTATCTGATGTAATCTAGTAGGGCGTCCAGTGTTCATTTGCATTGAATTGCCCTGATTCCATAGTCCATGAAACTCACATTCGAATATTGCTGTTGACCGAAGTGTCTCTGTCTCTCATTCTCTTTCCCTACTTACACAATTCCAAGTGGTTAGCTGGGCCTCAATGTCATCTTTAATATTGCAGGTACAATTTTTGTGCCCATAATTAAATATGGCCACAAAACTGCAGAGGCAATTAATTGTGCCCATTCGGCTGTCTAGCTACAAGATTGGCAATAGCCATCAGGCTTCTGCATAGGTTCAGTTAGGGATGTAATTAATGATGCTTGCTTTTAATTTCAGGCTCAAAATTGTGTCTGCAATATTGGAGGCCATTTTTGAAAGTTTAGGCCTATGTGCCTTAAGGGCTTGTCCCCACAGAGACTTAGGGCTAGATTGACAAAGGTGCTTAGATGTGGTGATGCTCAGTGACTACCTTTTAGGCACCGAGAAAATCAGTGGGATTCACAATGCCTGAGTTGGGAGTCTAGGCTTTTGTGAAGTGGTGGGGTTTGTGAATTGCAGTGGGGCCTTATTCAGGGATGTAGGTGTCTAAAGTGGCCGTTAAGCAACTATTCAATGACTGGGGAAGATACAGGCACCTCAGAATAAGATTCACAAATGCCAACACCCCAGGTGGCTCCCCGCCTAAACCAGCCAATGGGAAATGCCAAGGTGAGGGGATGTGTCCTAAGCCCCACCTGACTCAGGGAGTTTGATGCCTAAGCCCAGGCTGCTGGGAGACACCGCCCACTGCTTGGGACCCTCAGCAGCAAACCCTCTGTTGGGGTAGGGCATCTACAGTGTTTGGTGGTGATGGAGGACCTTGCTTCTAGCCATAAGATATTCTGAGGTGGGGCTCCTTCAGTCTCAACTGTTGCACTTTGGATAAATAATTTAACAGTCATTTGAGCCTGGGGTGGGGGGTCTGGATCCCACTTGAGTGTTCTAACCAGCCGCATCTAGAGTCATTCGCATGTTTGTGTTCTCTCTCTCTGACCCAATGGCTCTCCTTATTTAACCACAATGGAGCAGCCTGAAGAGGAGAGACTGAGGGAACCCGCATATTAGAACATCCTACAGCCCACTCATTAGGGCACTCAGTTGAGAGGTAGCAGATCCCTGCTCAAACACTGGGGCCCCGTCACAGACAGAGGGGACTTGAACCAGGGCTCTCCCACATCCCAGGGAGATCTCAGTTCCTAACTACTGGGTTACAAATTACGAGGGAGGACTCCCCAGCTGTTGTCTGTGAGTTCTCATGCAGGGCCTGATCCAGTAGGCAAGCTCTGAACATATTTATCCGATCAGGCCCCACAAGCCAGTTATGTGGAGGAACACCTATCTTTCCCTAAATCATGCATTGCTCTGGGCTTAAACATCTGGATGTCTGGTGTGGGGCTGCCATGTGCGTGCTCACAGGCAGAAACATAGATGCCCTGTGAACTTTTACTACAAAAGATTAGGAACTGGGCAAGTTTAGACACCTGCAGTATTGGGCAGCAACTGAGTGGGGGTTTGGAGAATTGTAGTGGGGCCTGATTATGGGATTTAGGCACCTAAAGTGGCAGTTAAGCAGCTATCCCCTTTTGTGGATCTAGCCCTTAGTACTCTGCAAGCTGGGGTGCAAATCTGCAGTGCACCAGCCTGCTACACATTAGCTGGCTGCCTGGCCGCTGCTACCATGCACTAAAAGTTCCCTCATGCTCTTTTTGTATGTCAACTTACACACCAGTGTGCTGTGCAGTAAATGGCCTTGTGGCCAAGCTTCTCATCTTCTTTTGCCTCAATGCTTGCAGCCACCTCCTCTTTTCTGATCTCCCTGCTTCTTACCTCATGCCCCTAAATTATCTAAAATGGGGCTGTAAATGCCATCTTTGGCTACTGCTACCTGACCATGCGAATCCCTTCAGATTGCCTCCTCTTCCTTCTCCTACCGTTTAGCACTGCGCTCTCATGATCTTGTTTAATCTCTGTTCTCAGTTCTTTCTGCTTTCTTTCTGATTGCTAGGTTTCTCCCGTGCCACTCACCTGGACCTCCTATCAGTATTTACTTCTCCTACTCTCTTCTTTGTACCTTCTTCCACGAGACTTCTTCCTCTATGCTTATTTGCCACATGATCTACTCTCCATTCAAATCGCTCTATAAAATACAGGCCTATGAGATCTTTAAATGGTGATCCACAAAGTACTGAAATGTCATACTGTGGCCCTTGTGGATATAGCCTTAAAATATGGCTTGTCTTTACACAATACATAATGGGCCAAATCTTATGCCCATTGAAATCAAATGGCAAAATTCTCCTGGCCTTCCAGGGGAGCAGAAGTGGCTCAAATCTGAAATTTGTCCCACAGCCTTTGAGACTGTATGTATTCATGACATGCAGCTGGATAAAGGAATTTGTGCAAAAAGTTACAGTAGTGGCAGGAGCATGACATTTCAACTACAACCGTTATGGCACTCTTCCTCTGTTCTTTAATCAACACAGAAGCTGGCAGAACAGGTTTGTAGTGGAATAGACTGTGTTCAGAAAAGCAATAATGTATCTTGCATTAGGTATGATCACAAATTTAAAAAAAAACACTTCAATACCAGGCTACCATTGACCTCCAAATTTTAATTGCACTACTTACCTTCCTTGTAACATTATATTTGGGAACAAAACATCCTAAAAAGATGGTGTTATAATGAGATTTATCCTAGTGGGACACAACATTGTTGGGGCCAAGGTAGAAGAGCCTTATATTAGACAGAAAAAGAGTAAGCATCTCTTTTTTGCCTTTATAATGAGGGTGAAATTCAATTTATCCATTGTGTAACCTCATTTAACCATAGAAAATGTTGTTGAGAACTAAAAGATAAAATATAGATCTACTGTTCTCCCCCCCACACACTTGATCTTTTGTGTTTGATCATAAATGCACATTGTGAAAAGATGTCTTATACCTCCAAGCTAACACTGTTTGCTACTCATTAGTGATTTATAAATGATATTTTCTCCCTGGTGACATATCTTTTGATATGATTCTCTAATAATAACATCCACCAATATTAAAATAAGAACATCCCCATGTATTGTGATCACCTTCAACCACATTTCCTCACTAAAATTAAATTTTAGCATACCAACTGATATTGTATGCATATATTTGTCTACCATCATTATAAATCTCCTAAGGGTCTCTATAAAATGATAGTTTTGCCTCTTTGCAGTAATTCTACCTAATGCTCCAAAGCAAGAAACTAATTACATGCTGACTTTTCACTAACTTTGATCTTTCAAATACCATACTATGGAGTTTCTATAGGTAATCACATAATTACAATACACTAAGTGGGATGAAATTAGCCATCAACCTTTTTTATTATTATTTAAATTGCATTAACTACTTTTTATAAAAACATTTAATTTAAAAAGTATATTAATCATTTCTTCAGTAGTTTGCTATTTATGATGCCCTACGATATAAGTTTGCTGATATAAGGTTTCAACCTAAAATCTAATTATATGCACTAATGTTTATAACAAATGTCTCATTATAACACAAAGAGCTTTAATGGAAGAGACTATGGTAAGAATTCTTTAAAATATGCTTAAGGAAGGGCAAGGATAAACGATAGTGGTGTTAGGAAATTACTAAGATTACTCAAGGGAATCTTTGAGTCTGTAGGAAAAAAATTACTTCATTTGTATTTTCCCAATGACTTGGTATGATATTTCCTGTAAGAAAAATGGAAACCAATAGTTGCTTTCAGTTGAACTCTGTTACTGTATAAAAAAATCTTGGATTTCCTCTTTACAAAATATGAGTTTCTTACTTCCCAAATTCAGATGTATTGGTAAGAAAGTTGGATTTTAAAGAAAACAAACTACTTTCAGTCTCTTTATGTTGTCTCAGAAATAATAGTGCTATTCCAGCGTTATACCCTTTGCATTTGCGTTGCTGTGTTAGTTCAGTAGTAAAGCCATAAAATCATCACATCGAAAATACTGTGAGCTACCATCCTCCACTCTGACTGTATTTCTTTCACACAAACGCAAATGTGCAATGACAATACAGCTCTCTCGCTCTCGCTCTCTCATTAGGTTCCAGGCCAACATGTCCTGCACACCTAAACATCCCATTGATTTCAATGAAAAGTCTAGGGGTGAAATCCTGGCCTCTCTGCAGTGTCAAAGCTCCCATTGACTTCAGAATTTCATCCTACACATGCAGGGAAGGCAGAATTAATTGCATTTTATACCATGCCTATATCTATTTTATATCTTCTTGGAGTAAAGTGCTACTCAGCATGAATAAGCGTGGCAGAATCAAGTTCTACATAAAAACAGCTGATTTCATGAGCCAGCGTGAAGCATTTACAGTTACAGAAGGAGAAATCCAAAACGGTCTCTGGTATAAGGGATGGGTACATGGTCAGGGCAGAAATAGATACTAGTGAACAGTTAATACATAAATTCAGTAAAAAATTGTAACTTTAGGCCCAGCTTTGTATGAGGTGGCCTATAAGTTGCACCACCCCAGGGATAGCTCTAGCAGACATTGTCCTTGGGTGGTGCAATTCACTCATGACTCCCCCTGCTCTGAAGGAAGGAGGGGTAGTAATTTGTACCTGTACCAGCATGAAATTATAACACCCTCTGCTTTGAATGCAGCTGCACTGACTGGTGTATTGGAATGAGAGTGCCAATGATCTGCCCCTGGGTTGAGTAACCGGGCACCCACTTACTCCTGTGTGCTCAGACCCAAGGTCAAGGTACCCTACGCAGGGCCACAAGGAGGTGTTCTTACTCCCTGGTGTGGGTCACAATCTACCTCTTTGGGAATACTTGATCTTAAACTCCCAAACCAGTGGAATATAATAACCATGCTGAATTCTTATTGCCATGAAGTTTCTTGCCAATACCTTAACGGTACGGAAAGGAAACGTTGTTTGGGAAACAGAGCTTTACCTTTCCCACATCCCATATGTGTACCTTGTTTGTCTAATAACATTCAAAACCACAGAAAAATCTGAGTACCACATTCACTTTAAAGCTGAATAAACAAAATTTGTTTTGACTTATCATCAATCATGTCATGTGATCCCAGGGCATAGTGTGTGCAAACGGCAGTTGTTTTATCTGGAGCTTCAACCTTTAAAAAATTCAAAACAGTAAAGTTGTTTATTTGACCCAGGTCCTGACCCTCAGACTGCGGCACTGTATTCTGACAAAGTGAAAGAAAGAAAACACATTTTGCTTCTTAACTGTTGTGACATAAAGGAAACCTGGTTTCTTGAGAGACTTTTAACATATTCCTTGCATTTAAAATGTTACAATGGGAACCTTATTTTATTTTTAATTTTTTTACAGCAACTAAAGGAAGAAAAGTGCTTACTTGGTATTACACATGATAGTAACTCTCATTCTGAGGAGTTGCAGACACGGTATGTGCTTTCAACTTTGGGAATTGCATCACTTAAGAGCCCCGTGGTTAGAAAGATGAAGTCAGACAGACAGTAAGGAATAACAGTGTGAAAGCGATGTATAAAAGACATTTGCACAGATCCTGTTAACAAATGATGGGCTTACGAATATTCTTTTCATGCACTGACATGAAAATTTATGACAACATGGTTTTTTTTTCACAGAGCACAACTTTTTTTTAAAAAAAAAATTCTTCCAGAGATAAATAGATGATGTGAACAATGTCCCAAAATAACACCACTTCACTTTGTATTTATACCCGTACAGATGTGGATCTTTAGTGCATTTTTATTTTCAAACATCAGGAATGTAGAAGCACACTCGATTGGGTGCCTAAATAACTTCAAGGATCCGGGCCTGAGCAATTGGGATTATTAAGCATTGTCATGAAAAATTCCTTTTTTAAAGCATGTATGTGTAATGTTCTGGAAAAAAATATTGTTCATCAGGAACGCCACTCTGCCTACACATTTTTCTTTCATAAACTTACGGTTGTGATGACTTAACTTCATAGTGTTGAGGACAAACTTTCCAAATTCAGCACCTATCCAGGAACTCATAGGCTGGCTTTATGGCTAAGGTTGAGGCCTGGAAGTCAGGAGATATGGATTTTATTCCTAGCTCTGGCACAGAATTCTGCTTCATTTTGTGCAACTCATTAAATCTCTGTTTCCTCATATATTAAAGGAGATGATAATAATTACCTCATATCTAAAGATGATGTGAGGCTAACCAACCTAATGTTATTAAAGTGCTTTGCAATCTACAGGCACAGAAACATAGGCACTGCCTTAATGAATCAGAGTTGCATGGTTTATCCAATCTAGTTCCCTGTTTCTGACAGTGACCGGTTCCAGATGCTTCAGAGGAAGGTGCAAGATTCCATGTCATGGACAATTTTGGAATAATGGGCCCAAAAGACAAAGGTTCTTCGTAACTGCTGTCATTTAGTGGTTGGTTTAAGCAGGCTCATTTGAAATCTCTCCTCATAAATGTCAATGACTCTATTCATTTGCTCTTCAAATTTCCTCTCAGTCTTTCAGTTTATCTTTTACCTGCCATTGTTTATACTCTCTTCAGTGGGAGTTAGATCTTCATTTTCGGAAAGATGACTGGATAGCTCCAATAACCTCTATCCATATGGTTTTGTTCTTGCCTTCCTGCTTCCTTGCTTTTATTTAGTAGTATGTGTGCCCTCTGTGATTCTGTTTTCATACCAAGTAGCTGCAACAGAAACAGAGCCTACCTATAATGAGAACACTGATAGGACATCATCAAGAAGTATACAGAAAGGACCCACATGAAAATGGGATGAGTGAAGACCCCCAGAAAAAAATGGGGTCCATTTTCCTCAAGATCAAAGTGGATCTTAACTTCTTCCTTCCTGGTTTACATAGGGCTGGGAGGCTCACCTCTGCTATAAGTCGGAAGTAACGCCATTCACATTAATGGCGTGTCATGGGTGTAAATTAGCTCGGGATCAGCTTGACGGAGTCTCTCCACCCCACCGATTGGTGTGCAGTTAATTATATTTGGATGAAGAATTCTAATAAAGCTGTGACCTTTAATGCCAATTGGTGGTTTTAATTTTGATTCAGTCACCTCGCTGTGAGCCCTTCTCATGTGTGAGCATCAAGCGAGGCCACTGTGCATATTTACACACAAAAAACAAATATGGGCACAGGGAAGCTTCCCGTGGGGTGAATGCATATATTGTAGATCTTAAAAAGAGATTTGTACATTACTGGATTCTGAAGTGAATAAAAGTGCATAAATTCCTAAGAATCAAAGATATGTCAAAGGGGGAAAAAAAAGGCATTCAGAAGTAGAAAGCAACCCCCACAGCTCATGAATAGCCTAATTATGTGAGAGCCCCACAGGCAAATGCAAAGTTACCAACACAATTGCCTTTGGAGCTCACAGAGGGGTCAGATGCTACCCTCAGAATATTATCTTCTGTAGCATAACACCTGGGTCCTGTTCTTAGGGGTGCCATTCAAAAACACAACAAGGGATAGTCCGAGGCAGTGAGCACACACAGGAACTCCATGTGGATTTTTTTTAATGTTGGTATGTTTGAGACTCTTCTGTCTTTTCTCATGGTAACACTTCTGTTCTTAGCACAAACACATTCTCGAAACTGATAGGACCACTTTGCCTTAACTCGCCACTCTCTGCATAGCTGTAAGAACTCCCTGTAGCTCCTGCATTCTTGTAGAATTAGAGACTAAATGTGAGATGCAAGGTGCTGAGACAGGAAACGTTTATTAAAAATAGAAATAGTTCATGTAACGTGCTGGCCCGATGTGTCTGCATCTTCTGCTCTGTGGCCCGTCGACAAAAAATAGCTGCCTGCCACTGTGTGCAGCTAACAAATCTAGTCCTCAAAGAGAACAGGAGGACTTGTGGCACCTTAGAGACTAACCCATTTATTTGAGCCTAAGCTTCCGTGGGCTACAGGTGCCACAAGTCCTCCTTTTCTTTTTGCGGATACAGATGAACACGGCTGCTACTCTGAAACCTAGTCCTTTAACTCAAGTAATAGAGGTCTCTTTTTGGAGCTAGAAGGTCCAGGTTCAATTGACCCAATAGAGGGGTCACTAGCTTTAAGAAGATAGCCATGCTGTCCTGTGCTGCAATCCACTCATATCTCACATGACATTTAGGGTTACCTTAGGAAGGCAACTGGATAGGATTTTTCTATATGCAGCCATCTTTCATCTGCTTGTTGTCTGTGTGGTAGGGACCTTGTCTTCTCATGTGTGTGTACAATGCCTAGTGTTTTCTTAGGTGCTATAAATAAAGAGCACCACCAGGGCTAGAATCACAAGGGACTCAGCCATTGCAAGGTTCAGTGTTTAGGCACCAATCCACCCAGTGGTATCCATAAAGCCTGTGTTAGGCACATAGGCTCCCTATACAATGTATAGGAAGAGATAGGCACCTAAGGATGGGAGACACGAAAGCCAGCATGCTGAGTGGGGAGCCAATAGCAGATACCAAGGAGAGTGGGTCCTAAGCCCCACATTTCTCAGAGAGTTTGGTGCCTAGTTTCACTTGGGCTTTATAGCAGGGAAAACTTTCCTGGAGTCAGGGGCCTATGGTGTTTCTTGCAAGAAAGGCAGCAGCGCATGCCTAACTGCATATGAAAGGGCCAGAGGAGGATGTCTCCCTTATAACCTTTAGCTCATTGGTTAGGGCACTCAGCTGGAATGTGGCAGAACCCCCGTTCAATCCTCTGTTGCCTGTTAAAAAGGGACGTGAACATGGGACACCCACTTCTCAGGTGAGTGCCCTAACCACTGGACTATAGAGTTGTTCTCACCTACTTTGGCCTAGTGCATACTTACTGATTTAGGTATTTCACACACAGTGGAACAACTTCAACACGAGAGACTGAAAACCCCACACCAAAATATCATAGACTCATGTAGGGCTAGGAGAGACCTCAAGAGATAATCTAGTGTAGCCCACCGTGTTGAAGCATTACCACGTAAACCTGGACAGGTGATGTCCCAACTGTTCTAAAATACCTCCAGTGATTGGGGTTTCACAACTTCCTTTGGAAGCCTATCCCAGAGCTTAACTATCCTTCTAGTTAGAAAGTTTCCTCCTAATAGCTAATCTAAATCTCCCTTGCTGCAGATTACTTCGGGTCCTGTCTTCAGTGGACATGGAGAACAAGTGATCACAGTCCTCTTTATAACAGCCTTTGCCATATTTGAAGCCTAGCATTTCCCCCAACACCTCTCATGCTTCTTTTCTCAAGACTAAACATGTCTAGCTTTTTAAACCTTTCCTCATAGGTCAGGTATTTTTAAACCTTTGATAATTTTTGTTGCACTTCTCTGGACTCTCTCTAATTTATACGCATCTTTCCTAAAGTATGGCACCCTGAATTGGACACAATAAACCATCTGAGACCTACTAGTGCCAAGTGAAGCGGGACAATTACCTTCTGTGTCTTACATACAGCACTGCTGTTAATGCTAGTAGCCTTTTTAGCAACTGCCTCACATTGTTGACTCGTATTCAATTTGTGCTCCACTATAATTACGTTTTAGTCATGTGTATTTTTAGTAAAAGTCATGGACAGGTCATCGGCTGTAAACAAAAAATTTACGACCTGTGACCTGTCCATGACTTGTACTATATACCCCTGACTAAATCTTGGGTACTTGGGGGGAGTGGCCAGAGGGTGCTGGAGGTGCTCTGGGGGCTGCCTGGGGGGGGGCCCACGGGTGATCTGGGGGCAGCCCGGGGATGCCAAGGGTGCTCTGGGGGAAGGGGGTGGTGCGCAGCTTGGATGTGCAGAGGGTGTGGGGGAGGAGGGTGATGTACGGCCTGGGAGTGCTGTGGGTTCTGGGGTGGGAGGGAGGCCGGGTGGCGCCATGCTGTCCAGGACCCCCACAGGTGCTTGAGGGGGACGGGCCCGTGGGTACTGGGGAGGGGTGCTAGGAAAAGGGGAGGGACAGGGTGGCGGCATGCAGCCAAGGACCCCACACAGGTGCTAGGGGTGGGGAGCGGGCAGGCATGCAGCCTGGGACCCACACAGCTGCTGCTGGGGAGTGGGGGTGTGCGGCAGCCCGAGACTTTTCCACCTGTGGCCCAGAGCCAGCCACACTGGCTGCTGAAGAAGTCAGGGAGGTCCCAGAAAGTCATGGAATCCATGTCCTCTGTGACAGACATGGAGCCTTAACTATAACCCCCAGATCCCTTTCAGTGGTAGTACTGCCTAGCCACTTAGTCCCTGTTTTGTTGCTTTGTATTTGATTTTTCCTTCTTAAATCAAGTACTTTGCACTTATCTTTATTGAATATCGTCATGTTGATTTCACACCAATTCTCTAATTTATCAGGGTCACTGTCCTCCAAAGTGCTTGCAGCCCCTGACATAGCTTAGTGGTTAGGGCACACACCTGAGGGATAATGGACCCTTGTTCAAATCTCTTATCCTCATTAGGCAAATGGAGGCAACTGAAAAGGGGTCTCCCACATCCTGGTGAGTGAGTGTCCTAGCCACTAGGCTAAAGGTTGTAAGGGAGGCTGGTTTGTGTGGAGCTGGGTGGACTCTGAGCACACCTACTGGGTTGAGCCCCAGAAGCACGATAGCCCAGGGAATGCATTGTGTGAGAATCCAGCTGGGGCTTTGGTGTGAGCCAGGCTGGGCGGGTAACTATGTGTGTGTGTATTCCGTGAAACATAGGCACCTTCAGGCTCAGACAGGTGTTTTGTGAATGCCCATGCTGGTGCCTAAATTTGGGACTTGGGTGCCGAAAGTGGCTCTGTCCTTTGTTCCCTTCTCTTCAGGCTTTCAAGTCTTGCTCTTCCATGTGGCTTCAATTCCCATCTCTACATGGCTGACCTGTCTCGCTCCATCTAAGACTGTATCTCAGCCTCTCTCTGTGGGTCTCTGTCTCTTCCTTCCCTTATCTTAACCAAACTGACCACCTTGTGCTGAATCCTCAGGTGGTGTAATTCAGCCTCAGTCTCCTGAAGTCAATGGGGCTATCCTGATCTACACCAGCTGAGGATCTGGCTCCATGTCTTCCCACCATGCTCTCCCCATCTCCCTTTTATGTTGATAACACCACCATCTTCCCCATCAATCAAGCCCATAACCTGGGAGGAAACTTGATATCTTCTCACTCTTCACCCACATATCCGAGCTGTAGCTATACTTCCTCCTCCACAACATTTCTAAGTATCCAAAGAGCCAAAATTATTGTTCAGACCCCTATCATCTCCTGTAATAACTACTGCAGCCTTCTCTCTGGCCTCAGACATGCACATTGTACTATTCCATTCAAATGCTGGGGCTAAGGTTATCTTCCTGGACCCTCATTCTGACCATTTCATTCTCCCACTCTGAATCATTTCACTGGCTCCCCCTGAACCACTGAATCAAGTTCAAAGCAATTTAACGTCCTCACCTTCAAAGCCATCCAGAGCTCTTGACTTACCCAGTCTTCTCGCTTACCTTATTGGCCTCCATATTGCTGCCCACTCTGCTCTGCTAATGAGGCTAATCTTGTCTATCCGCTTGGAAGCGTCTCCGCCAAGCATATTGTTCCTTCTTCTATACTGTCCTCCCTAAGTATGGAACCATCCTCCCTAGATGCATATGTAAAGCCAAAATACTTCTTGAAAATCACTCTTCAAGACCCATTTCTTGTATGATGCCTACTAGTAATTAACAGCTAATTAAGGGTAGGTTATGAGATAGACAGATATGGCTGATGACCATTTGTTTATATTTTATAAAACAATGTCCAAAATATGTAATGGGTGTATATAATATTTAAGCTCCTTCAGCTTACACCGATTTTTACTGAAAAATGTCCAGATACTACAAAAAGTATTTCAGTTTTTTCTGATTTTCACCCTACTTTTGTATCATTCAAATAGGAAAAAAATTGTTTTATTAGGAAAACACAATACAGCGCATGAGATATATGTATTACGATAATACATTAATCCATTCATCTGTGTGTATATGCAAAGCTGCCTCTTGAAAAGAGGCGATGATACACACACACAAGACGCACACAATAAACAAACAGGCATGCACACAAGCTCTGAGGGTGAGAATTTTCATACATCAGAGTAACGCACAGGAGGGTTAGTCTGCAGTAAGAATTAGAAGTAGAACAATATTTCCCTTTCTTTCTTTCTTTCTTTCTTTCTTTCTTTCTTTCTTTCTTTCTTTCTTTCTTTCTTTCTTTTTTTTTTGTAAGAGCAAACTTCTACCAAGAGGTAAAAATTACAGGGTTAACTGTGTCTCAAAGTAATGGGTTTGAAGGAAGCTTTTAGCAGCATAGATTTTCTGTAATTGTAACACTCCTTTCTACTTTTTAATTGTGCTTGGTAGATCCAGGGCTCCCCAGTATTAGTTAAACAAAGCATCACTCATGTTAATGTTTATTGTAAAGCAAGAAGAAAATGACACCCCGATTTAATTTAAAACGGGGCCTGGAGGTGGCTGCGGATATCATCACATCAGCACATATCATCACAGCATGCACATCTGAAGGTACTGATGAATCTCACACCTACCATGTACACGTCTCAAGCTATATGACATACTAAAATGGGAAGAAAACGAAGATCTGTATCATAATACATTTCAGCAAACAAGGAAGTATTGGAAAGTTTAAAGAAAACAAAATCAGGAGAGAAGGAAGAAGTTGAGTGTATGCGCTGCAAATAGTGTGGCCCAATTATTAAATGTAAATATTTATAGGTTTATATACAGGGACCTGTTTATTCAAATGCAAAGTTTTATTTGGGGATTAGAGACATATTGTTTTCTTAAACTGAGAAGTGGCATTGTGTTTTGAGTTCTGTTTTAGTTCTGCAGCAAATCACACTGATGAACAGAATTCAAAGCATTAATCTGCTGAATACTTTCCCCCCAGTCTTTCTGTCCACCAAAATGAGCCCTGGTATTTACCCAGAAAAATTATTAATAGTTGTTTGCACTGATTTTCACCTGTTTTTGTTGTTGTGGCAATAAACAGATAAATTCCAAGGGAAAAATAAAATAAAAACTGAAAACAAAGGGCCCTATTAATATTGTGTACATATCCCACTCCATATGGAATCCTCCCCAGTCCTGGTGGTGTTGTTGCTCATTGTCGGAGACTACGAGCTCCTTAGAACAAAGAGCGTCTCTTCTATTTGCTAATTCATGCCCTGAGCTTTATGTCGAAGCAGGAACACAAAGAGGAGCAACAACTCCCCATCCATCCCTATGTGAGCAAACCAGTTCTGTGTGCCCACTACTCCTGGGCAGGAGTGAACAGGGAATGCGTCTCCTGCTAGCTCCAGACTTCCCGTTCACTGATCAGTGGAGCTCCGCCAACACTAAGGGAGTAGTCATTTATTGCTGGAGGAGGCCTGGAAGGGTGGAAATTGTGGCTCACTGATTGTGACACTCCTGGGGCAGTACAGCAACGTGATGACCTTACTTTGGGATAGTAAAAAAAATGCACTGGGGAGATCTATATGTTTGTACAGCACCAAGAACAATGCTGATTGTGGTCTGTGGGCCCTACCACAACAGAAATAACATGCTGAATAACGTAAGTGCAAAGTTGTCATCTTATTATTACTTAATAAAGAAGAGCCATTTATCCTATTAGACAGTAGCCTGTTTTTGTATTTGCTGTGCTGGGATCTATGCATATCATATGGTTTTAGAATTTACAGTCTAATTTGATTCAAAATTCATTTCTCTCTGACAGAATCTAAAGTGATTCAGTATATGTGGTTTTAACTAAAATAATATTTTGTTAGACTCTAATATGATGTTAATACCCATATGAGACAGGGTAATACCATTCAGTGTTCATCTTAATT
Source organism: Lepidochelys olivacea (assembly GCF_965140295.1). Taxonomy (NCBI): domain Eukaryota; kingdom Metazoa; phylum Chordata; order Testudines; family Cheloniidae; genus Lepidochelys; species Lepidochelys olivacea. Next base: position 10,041,243 of record NC_140417.1, on the reverse strand, counting down.
AACTAACATTAACTATCATTAGACTTTTATATGGTACAATGCACATTACTTCATAACTTCAACACAGATCACATGCAGCTAGATTATAATGCATAATATCAATCATGGCTTTCTCCAGGCTTTCCTAGCACCTAGCTTTCATTTTAAAAGTTAAGGTCAATCTTAAGTGTTACACTTCAGCTGAAAAAGTTAAAATCAATGTTAATTAACAATGTTAATTAAATGTTAATCCTTTAAATGAAAGCATTTTTCATCCATTTCCCCAGTAAACTATGGCCAGGTAATCTTGCATACATTGTGTGAGATGGCATATAAATATGTCATCACCCTTGGGATTCTAGTAGGATTGCTTCATATGCAAAATTATCTGTGCAACTACTAGTCACAGAGTTAATCAGGCCTTCCTTATGGTCATTCAGGCCTTGTAACATTTTGGTTGGTTCATGTTAAAGTTTTACACTTCGCATTGACTTCTTAGAATACCATATGCATGTATTACCTTCTTTAATGCAGAACAAATAGCTTATATAGCTATATCTATCTATTTACACACACACATCTTTGTTAAGATTAGTTGTATATAAATATCTCTTAACCTTATGATACTGCATCCAATAGTTCAGGTTGATTTTCTATATCTCTATTACAAATGAATAGATGTACAGCATATAAAATAGAAGAAAAAGGTAAAAGAGGAAGTTACTTCACAACTTAGCAAGTGTTTGTGCTTAAGCTTAGCAAGTTAGCAGTAGTAGTTACTCAGCCTATGTGAAACACAGAAACAGCATCTGCTTTTTCATAGGTTTTTAAGGCTCAAACCTAAATTATGCCAGGAATTCTGGGCTATGTGTGGATGTCTGTGACATTATTGTTGTTAATAAGCTCCATATTTTCTCTATCACCGCTAAATGTGTATAGGCTGGGCATTTCTCCATCCACCCAATGTAGGGATATTCATCTCATTCATAGACTGTCTGGAATAAAGCTTTACGTTACACCCTACCCCAGGACCTGTACAATCAGAGTAGCATCAGGCTAAAATGCAAATGTGTACAATCTAAAGAGTATTGCTAAAGCTTATTCTCCCTCAAGTTCAGAAATGTTTTACGAGCTACAGGGTGTGCTGTGCCTGCTTGGCAGGTTGGGAGGTTTTTAAACAAGAGACAATTCTTCTAATTCTTTAAAAGTATTGCTTACAATCAATTATATCTGTAACCTATGCTCAAGCTGGCATTTGGTCAAAGCCATACTTCCTGGCATGTTACTGAGATCATTCTTTTGGCTGAATGTTAGACACCTCTCCTGCCATGTAGAATGTCTATTAACAAAAATAAAATATAACAACACAGAGACATAATAGGCCTGGGGGAAGAGCATCCCACATGCTCATCTACTTTGAAAAGCGTCCATGTAAAAATGGCACCCTTCCTAGTCAACAGATCTGCCTGTGTGTGTATTCAGAGCCACAGCTACTTCTTTTATTGACAAAAATAAGTTATTTTCCTACCTTTTACTTTTCTTAGCACTGCAGGGCCAACTCAGCTAGGGGAGAGTGAGCTAGATTCTATACCAGTTTGTGCAGCATCAATAGTCTAATCAGTTACACTTATGCAAACACATTGAGGGCGATCGTTCTTTATATATCACCAAGCACTTAACGTGACCTGCAGAAATTCTGTTACAGGTGTAAGGCTTAACAAGCAAAGCGCCCACATTGACTCTCAGATCCTAGGTTGAGTTTGCGGGGCTGGCAGCTTGTATAAACATCTTACTTGTAAATGTGAGCATGGGTGATATGGAAATCCATGAGACACACTAAGTGCAGATGTCCACAGTGCCATTTTCACAGACTCAGAGAACTTCTGTTCCAGGGCTGAAGAAGCAGCTTCATTATTGAATGGATTTGCAGAGCGCCACAGAATAATCCCAACAGCATCTGAATGGGGTGAGGAGGGGTGGAGCCATAGATCTGTCCCACCTACGTGCTGGCCAACAGAGCTGGTTGGCCACAGTGGAGGAGAGGAGAACTATTCTGGAGCCATGAAGATATTGCCTCATGCAGTTTGTGTTCTTATGTTAGCAGGTGTCCAAGTTGAGTCTCTTGGGCACCATGCAATGGGAAAGTGGCTCTTCAGCTCTCCCTTCCCATCTGTCTTCTGTCAGAGACTGGCTTCTCCTCTTCAGCTCTCCTCCCTTTTTGGTCTCCCAGACACCAGTCTGTCCAGAGAGGGAGAAGACATCTCTCTATTCCCCGGTCTCCTTCTCTTGCTGAATCCTGCATGGAAAGTGCAGGAAATTGAAAGGGTAGTTCTCCTTTCTCCAGACATGATTCTCCACTCTCTTGTACTTGGTTACATTCGTTTAACCCCTTGGAATGTGAGTGCATATGGTGCATGTCAAATGCTACCAACTCAAAATGGCAGGTGTAAATGGACTACACAAGTTGCAAGCAATGAAAGATCAAGCCTTCTGTCTCCTATTCCTCTTCTAACAAGTGCTGGGAATGACCCCAGAATGGCTTTTCACCTTCCCCTTGCTCAGGATTTGGGGAAGAATGAATCTCAGAGCAGCTCCTACACAACTGATTGGTGAATTTGCTCAGTGCTTCCTGTGTTGAATCAGGGCATTCTGGGAAAAGATCTTTGGACCAGCCTCTGCCTTGCGAAAAAGTACCTCAGAGCCATAGTTTCAGGATTACTACTATTACTACTATTATACAGCAATGCGTTTAAAAGCTTTGAACACCCAGAATAGTTTTAATAAACCAGCCATTATAAATAATGGGTTGACCAGTATATCATGCAGTCAGAAAATGTGAGAAAGTATTTATAATCTATATAATCATTTCTAAACTATCTTTAACGTTGAATTATGCAGCATCTACATGACTAAACATTAGGCAGTACAAAACACGGTAACGCAATAAAATTATGGGCCTTCTAATGCATTATTAGACTAAAAATACACCTTGTCAAGTGCCAGCACACTTTTGCTCATAATAATCAAGACACACTTTTGGCCCAGTCCTGCACAGATGCAGATGGGGGAGGGGGGGAGGGGAAATTCACCTCAGTGCTGAGGGCCAGCACAATGCCTGTGAATCTCTTAAAATCTGCTTAAACCCTCAAAATGAGGAATAAGGCACACCCGAGCACTTGCACTAGCCCCTTTGCACAGGGGCCACGTGCACCCTGTGAGCGAGCCATTCTTTGCCATTCCCCATTTGATGACGTGAAGAAAGTTGAGGGTAGCTGGTGCTGCCAGCTGGCGAGCTCCCAAGAGCATGGTGCCTAGCTGATATCATAAGGCACTGAGCAGCTGCCTGCAAGAGGCTCCTTTTGGTTAAAAATCACTGAAAGCATTTTTTGTGACTGTAGCTGGACCTTAATTATTGGGCCAGATTGCAGCTGTGGGATTGGCCCTTAAAAATGGGAGGTGTGTAAGATGAACCAGAGCTGGCTGGAAAAGTTCTAATGAAACTCCGCTCCTTGAAGTCTTTAAACCACAATTTGAGGACTTCAATAGCTCAGACATAGGTGAGAGGTTTTTCGCAGGTGTGGTGGGTGAAATTCTGTGGCCTGCGTTGTGCAGGAGGTCAGACTAGATGATCATAATGGTCCCTTCTGACCTAAATATCTATGAATCTATGAATGGAATTTGCCCATTTGGCAAAATCAGAAACTTTTGCAGAGCGGTTCCAATGTTGTGAATTTCTAATAGAACCCAGCCAGTAAATGGCCAACTCCCATGCTTAGCTCCTTGACAGCCTGAGCTTCCCCGAACTGCAGACTGCCCTAGACGGAGGCAGTGGGGATGGGAAGGGAGACCCCAGAGTTTCCCTGGTCCCTGGCTCTGAATTAGCCAGGTAGGTGGATTGTCCCAGAGCTGGGACTCCATTCCCTTTCATAGAACATTTCGGAATTTTTGGTTTTCACTCCTAATCTCAATGAAGCCAAATTTCAAAATATTGGAATCCTCTGCAAAATGGAATCACCTTTGTCCACACAGTTCTAAGAGGCAACACCCCAGAAATAACACCAGCAGACACTGTTCCTCAGATGCATCCCTCTGAGGGCACGTCTACACTGCAAAGAAAAACCTGCAGTTCTGAGTCTCAAAGCCCATGTAACCGGACTCGGACTCGGGCTTGAGGGGCTTGGGCTGCGGGGCTAAAAATAGCAGTGTAGACATTCCGGTAGCAAGTATAAGGCTTGCAAATCTGTGTAGCCATTACAGGAGCCATCAAGGCTTCTTATTCCTGCACCTCCACTTCACTGTGCACCTGCCTTTGGACCTCAGTAATTAATAATAATGATGACTGAAAGTGTAACTACTACCAAATAATGAGAGACTTTAAGCTTTAAGACCAGCTTCTGAAAATGCATCCTTGAAAGTCAATCTGATTTCATCTTTGAACACATTTGAGTTTCCTCATTGTTACTCCTAGACCCGTAATGAGCTGTTCACCAGAATCCTGAACTCAACTAAGTGAGCCCCTTTAGCGTTTCAGTTCCTCATCACTGGGTGAGGGTGAAGGAATTTGTCGAGGGCTGGAATGAAGGAACAATCATTGAAATAGGGCAGGGGTGCTGGGCGGGGAGCTAGCTTTCTGATTGGTTATATGAGATGCATTCACTGGAGACAGCAGGAATGGGAGCTGTGTATTGCTTCTGGGAGTAGGGAGAAAAAAGGACGAGCAGGATCTGTAGTTTTAAATCATTTTGTTAACTGGGGATCTGAAGCTGTAAGAGGTAGGGAATGGTCAAGTAAAACAGCATATTGTGTTTAAATTAGTGTATTAATCAGGGATCAGCATGCAATAATGCAGCTGGGACTTGGAAGGCCAAAGGGAGAACAAGCTTTTTTTGGATCATCAATTTATAACATGCCTGTTTCAGAGTTCCTTTGGTTGAGACGACCAGTAAGGAGGGCATTTTTAAGACACAGCAAGTCAAAGCTGCTCTTAGGTTTAAGATGAACTTTTTGGTGCTTTAAGAACTGTTAAAATAAAGTGGACATCTTGCTCCTGGGGGGAAATTTTTTGAGGGAGGTGGGTATTTTTTTCATTACATCCTCTTCCTCTCAGTACTGATGTACCATTGTATGATCTGTTACATTTGTCTCTTCATTTTGGAAATCTCCATCTTCTTTGGTGGCAAAAGCTGTCACGTTCTCCCATCCAGAGGGATAGGCATGGCAAATGAACTATCAATCCCCAAACCAGATAAAAATGGGGGTGAGTCAGTAAGAAGAAATTTAGTAGAAATGATAACATTTTGCAAAAATGAAAAAATTACATTTACTATACATGATAACAGTAAAACAAAAACAACCCACATCTCTTTTATTGCTCTTGCAATTGAATAAGGAAGAGCTGACATTTTTACAATAGTATACAATATAATTCTTTGGACAGCAGTTTGTTTTCCTTTTAAATGCAATTTGTTTTATATGTCTAATAAATATATCAATATTTCTTTCAAAGCCTTTGCATGGCCATTAGAACAATACCAATGTTTATTTTTATGTCTTTTCAAAACTGTTATACTCCACCATTCAGAGTTACCTTGTTTCTTTAAGGAAACTCTTAAACTTACTGCCTAACAGTATCTGGCAGATTCTATTTTGCAATAATAATAATAACATAAATAATAAATAATAATAAAACATGGAAAAATATATACAAAGTGTCTCAAACATCTTTTATGGTTGAGAATATACAAGACAGGATTTTTTTCCATTCAAGAAAACATATCTTAGTAATGTCCCTGTTTAAGACATCAAAGTTCAGTGTGTTAAATATAGGATTTCCCAATCCCAGTCTCAGCAGAACATACAAGGATGATGCATACAGCAAAAAATGCAGTTACCTTCACTTTAGTGTACTTTTTCATCTGTGGATTAAGTTGTCTTCTTGACTGTTTTTGCTATTTGATATGACTGGCATGCTGATGAAACCTATTTTTGGGTTACAGTGCATGAAACTTTTGGCTGCAGACATGGAGCTTTTCTGTCTGATGCCACAATCTCAGCTAAAATAACAAAGAGATTCAGTAATATACTGGGTCAGAAATACCAAGGATCACAGGGTAAAATTCACCCTTGGTCTGTAGAGGGCCAGCAAGGCCTATGTAACAATTCATAGTTTCAAAGATTGTAAGGCCAGAAGTGACCAGTTTGATCACACAGCCTGACCGCCTGCATAACACAGCCTTTAGAATTTCACCCAGTCGTTCCAGCATCAAGGCCAATACTGTGTGATGGGGCTTACGTGGGGTTTAGGCCTTGTTTTGGCACTCTGCACAGGTGAGACACTCCCTCGCCCCCCTGAACTCAAACCCAAGGTCTATGGGTAAATCCAGTCATTGAGAAGGCTAAGCTTTCAATTTTTCTTCACTGGCAGGGAAACTCCACTCTTCAGACGTGCTACTTCCACACAAAAAATGTTGTGTTCCTTTTCATCAATGTAAATCACAAATCCAAGATGGCAAAATGTTTTGACTAAGGTTATGGAAGAATTTATTTCTGTAAAACAAATTAATCCCGAATCAAGATCAAGCTTTTTTCCTCATTTTTTTCTCCCCTTCCCAACCCCCACATTGGGACTTTCTCATGCAATTTTTAAGCTCAGTGTCCAAGCTGCAAGCTCACTATTGATGGTGAACTTTACATAAGAAGATAAGACTTCCCATATTGGTTAATATCAATGCTCCATCTAGCCCACTATCCTGTCTTCTAACAGTGGCCAGTGTGAGATTCTTCAGAGGGAATGAACAGAACTGTGAAATTTATTAAGTGATCCATCCCCTGTCATCCAGTCACAGCTTCTGACAGTCAGATGTATAAGGACACCCAGAGGTGGGGTTGTCTCCCTGACCATCTTGGCTAATAGCCATTAATAGGCCTATCCTCGATGAACTTATCTAATTCTTTTTTTTTCCACCCAGTTATACTTTTGGCCTTCACAACATCCCCGGCAATGAGTTCCACAGACTGACTGTGTGTTGTGTGAAGAAATACTTCCTTATATTTGTTTTAAACCAGCTGCCTATTAATTTCATTGAGTGACTCCTGTCTTTTGTGTTATGTGAATGGGCAAATAACACTTCCCTTATTCTCTTTCTCCACAGCATTTTATAGACCTTTCTCATATTCCTATGTAGTCATCACTTTTCTAAGATGAACAGTCCCAGTCGTTTTAAGCTCTCCTCATACACAAGCTGTCCCATCCCGATAATCATTTTTGTTGCCCTTCTCTGTACCTTGTCCAATTCTAATATATCTTTTTAAAGATGAGGTGACCAAAACGGCACAGAGTATTCAAGATGTGGGCATATCATGGATTTGGACAGTGGCACTATGATATTTTCTGTCTTATTATCTATCCCTTTTCCAATGGTTCCTAACATTCTCTCAGCTTTCTTGGCTGCCGCTGCACATTGAACCGATGTTTTCAAAGAACCCTACACAATGACTCCAAGATCTCTTTTTTGAGTGGCAACAGTTAATTTAGACTCCATGTCACTTTAGACTCTTCATTTATAGTAAGGCCCTCATGTTAAGGAGTATCCAGGATGAGAGCTGGCCATGCATTAGAATGGCATGTTCTGCTCTGCTGCCATGGAATAATGATGGGATTGTGGAGCAGTAGGGTCTAGCTTGGCAGAAGACTCAGAAGCATGGTGTGCTCAGAGTGATACAACAGATTTTAAATAATGTTATGTAATCTCCCTTTCGCCACACAAAGAGATGATCCTTCAGAAATGGTACAATTAAGAAAGGGGGAACATCTGGAATGGCGAGATTCCTTTCTGAGTAAACACAATCCTTAGGACAATGGCCCATTGACCAAGTCTCGTCTTATAGAAAATGTTTACAGTGGTATTGCATGACTCCCAGAAAGAAAGGAAACTACGAAGGGCAGAGAGTGATGATTTAAGGGACTAGTTAATCAAGCAAAAATATATGTCTAGGCTTTTCATTCTACCATTTGTTTTTCCTTTGCAGTGTTTTAATGGCATTTATTTCCCATAAATGAGTTCTGCAGAAGTTTAATTTTCAAATGGCAGAAACTGAACACACAAGTCAGAATTACTGCAAATAAGGGCCAGCTCCAGTGTGCAAGATACATTATAACACGTGAAAAGGGAGTGTTTGTTTTTAAAAGGTTTAAAATATTGTTTCTTTATTTTCCCCTCTAACTCTTGAGAACTTTGGCATTTGACTAATTTACCGTGCACTTAAGGCTGGTAGCAATATTGGAAAAGAAATATGATAATCACATGCTGCCACAAAGCATTCTATACCTCTCTCTGTTTTCCAGCTCTAGTTTCACATGTGTTGGTTCAATGGAATATTCAATAGACATTTATAGGAAATAAATTGAGAGATGAATGTAAACCATATGGCATCTGGAGGTTTATTTGTAAAGCCCCTGCATCAAAGCTCTCTCCAGATCACACCATATTAGCTATGTTTTTCCAGTCCAGCAGAATCAGGAAGGTAACCACAGACTTCCTTGATGGAAAACACATGAAAAACAGAGCAAATCTTAATATGTAGCTAGAGCAACTGTTCAAGTAGCATCATTTTAAAAAAAATTATTATTAATATGTAAGGAGTATTGTTTGGCAATGGATTCTAAACCAAAACCAAAAGTAAGTTAATTTGCTCAGCTTCCCCACCCCCTCAATTTGTACAACACATAGACTATTAAGATGTACCAAACAATATATACCAGGGTAATTAGTGTTTGTATTTTTAAGGTATTTAGGGCAATTGGAACCTTTCTTGAAGCCGAAATGCTGCATTGGATTTATATTGAGAAACTTTTTCCACAGAAAACATTTTATAGGCACTCACATTTGTATAAGTAATAAAAGCTATTGATTCGACAGAATGAAAAATTTATTCTCAACCTTATTTATTTTTTAAGAAAAAAATTTCAACCTCGAATGCTCTCTGTTTTCTCAAGTTTGACACCAGCCAGCATTACATTTGAAATTAAATTAAATTGTATTCTCATACAATATGTTATATAAATCATTATGAAGTGCCAAGAGCATGCACATATATTTTTAAAAAGTTTTCACTTACTTTCCAAAATAGTTTTCATTTTTCAATGTCAACCTTCTTCAGCCAGTCAGTTCAGCTGTAATGATTTTTGTGTTAAACTTCCTTGTCATTTGACTTTTTTTAAAAAAAATCACTCATTTAATATTAAACCTTACACCTACTGGGCAGGTAAAGTACATGTAAGGTGCAATGCAAAGTACGCTTTAGCGCCCCCACTCCTGCTAACATCTATGCAAATGCTGACCTTGCTGCACTTCTCACAGTTCATGAAGCTTAGCACATGCCTAAGTCTCTGTAGCATGGTGGCCTTACATCAGTGATGGGCAACATGCGGCCCGTGGCCCTCAGATTGCCCACCACTGCCTTACATTGTTCAATACAAGATCCAGTTCAGGAAAACAACCCTGTTCAGGACAGCACTTAAGCATAAACTTACCTTTGAAGTCAAAGGGACTTTAAGAACATGCTAAAAGTTAAACACTGAATCGAGGCCTCAGGGCCTGATTCAAAATGCTCTGGTGTCAATATAAGTCTTTCCATTGACTTCAGTTGGCTTTGGATGACACTAACACCCAAGCTCAGGACAGCCTATTATTAGAATAATACATTACTTATAAAACCATTCCAGTCTTTTAAATCTCCTCCTTTGAATACACACATTTACACAATGACTACTTTAAAAATATGATGTTACAAAAGCACACCTTCGAGATAGTTCTTATCTCTTTATTCGTAGCATTTAGTGAGAGATTTCAGCCAGATATCTCAAAATCGCTATACAAATGTGGTTAAAAATTATTATCCACATTTTACAACTGCGATAAATGAGGTATAGAGAGGCAATGGGCCTACTCCAATGCCCAGTTAGTCAGACTTTGATGGGCATTGGATCAGATGCTAAGAAACTTGCCCAATGTTACACAGTGTGTAACATGAACTAGAACTGACATCTCCAATGCTGTTTCAATAGAGTCATTCTTCCTCTTTGTCCATTTAGTTATCTTGGTATGGAGAAGTGATTATATTCTAACATCTTAGTTCATGCTAGAAATGAGGTCAAGCACCCAGATTTAGAGCCACATCCAAATTTCAAATGCACCAAAGTTTTGGGAAGAAGACTGTAGCGTTTTTGTTTGATCCATTCCAAAGACAGATTTTAGGGAGTTGGGGGTTAATAGGCAGAGGGATTGGAGACTGATGGATGACTTAAATAGGGCCTTATGATATAATGTGGTTAGGCAGAGTCTACTCACTTCTTTGATGGAAGCCTATTAACTGGAGAATTTGTAACTGGAAAATTGACGATCAAAACTGTTGTACTAATTGGGTGTTTTAAATTTGGTACTAAGCTCAGAATTCCAGATAGGCACCAGTGAAATCAGAAATAAAAAAATAATTTGTAAAATCCAAATTTAGAGGTTTGAATGTCAAATACCTTAACAGACCAGGAGTGCTTAGATCTCAGGTTTTAGTCTGAGCACTTTTCTATTTAAAACTCTCTTCTTCTCATCAATTTCTTTCATTCATCAATATACAGGTTAGCCTTTAAAGATATGGAAGTCAATGAATGCCACTCACAAACCTTAGAAAATAAGTATGCAAGCAACATCAGTTTAAAAATATGCAGCTAACTGCTGGAAGCTATTAAAACCCAAATAAACAAAAGAGATTATACTTCAAAGAAATGTCAACAGTTTTTCCTCTCTTAGAACAGAGCAGTTTTCTTTACTTCTACCCATAGCCACATCTGGAAAGTGCTTACTGCTTTACACATATCTAACAGTAAAATGCATTTATTGATTTTTTAAAAAAAATTCCAGACAGATTTAAGCAATTTCCAAAACAAAGGTAAACTCCTGTCCCAGCTAAAAAAATATTCTGGTAATAACAATAGAGAATTCATAAAATCATAAGATCATGATACTTATTTAGGCAAGCAAAAGCAGTGACTTGCCAAATAACATATCACCTTTGAGAATCTTTATAGGTAGCAAGAAATTGCCATTTAAATTACATCCTTTTAAGGAAATGAAAATAAATGTTGATTTCTTATGCCCTATTTCAAACAAGAACAGCCAATTCCCAGTAAAAAAAAAAAAAAAGGTGTGTAAGGCTGACATGAAGCTCGGATATTTTCTCCAAATGATCAGCAACAGACTTCAAAAGAAAACCAGCAGATTTCTATATAAAGATTTCACAATAATTAAACACATAATTAAATAATTATGTCTACAGATTTTAGAGATTCCATACAAAATATTTAAATTATAGAGGTAGCTGGAGCTTCTATTGCTTTGAAATACTACCTGATTTTCATTATAGCTAAAGGGAGTCAGTTTAGGTGGTCCAAATACTGAATTTATAATTTGTTTAAGATTCCACATTTGTAGCAGCCAAAGCCTGCAAAGGCTGTTAATTTGATTTTGGTTTACAATTAACTAGGCAGTAGCAACTTGGCCCGTGCAGAAGACTGCCAAGAAAAATGCTATCTTTGGTAAATTCCCAAGATTCAAAATGTGGACAACAGATTTTTTCCCCCTGTTACAAACTATTTTTAACTAACAACAATGGTTTTGATATAGTAGCAGCATTTAATAGAAAATATAATGACAAGGTGCAAAATTTGAAAACCAGTCTATGATGATATAAAGAGCAGAATATGTTTAATATTAGACAAAAATACAATTTAAGCATTAAGCCTACAGTAAGCGCTCTGTAGTCAAATGAAAAGAAAATAAACTAACGGGACTGCTGCAGAATGGGAAAGCAGGTCCAGTTTGTTTATTTATAAATGGGTAGCAAGCAGATTCTTTCACACTAACTAAACCAGACAGTAATTATAAACACAGATTGGTTAAATTCTCTGCACCCTATCAAAGGAAATGAGTTCCTCTCTTTTCCAAACATTGTCATTTGTTTATTGAGCCTCTTTTGGGCTTGATTTCATTAAAAACGATGTAAAAATCCACATCTGCAGCCCCCTCCCCCCCCAAAAAAACAACAACAAAAAAAAAACAATGTCAAGCTTGTTAAGCCAATCCAGAGTCCTCATTACACAAAAATTTGCAAGCAACATAACCAAAAGTAGCCACTGGAATACAGAGCAAAGAATTTGGATTATTTTTGTTCCATTACTTATATTACTGTGCAATAGAACAGGAAGCAAACAGTAACCGCCTCAGTAGTTCTGGATAATTAGTTACCTAAATTCTCTGAGGTGAACACAATGTACTTAGATGGGGGAACATTACTGCTTGTATTCTGAAATAACGGAATAATCTTAGTTAAAATGAAAATTATAAATATAGGCATAAAAAGTCACGTTTAAAATCATTAGACTTTATCAGCAGAGTACAACTGAGTTCATCATTAAAGTAACAGTTTTATTAAAAAATGGGATGATACTGCTTATATTAGCTAGTGTCAGATATCAGATTTCAACAAACTTTAACACAGTCAACGCTATTAAAATATAATTATTAGAATTGTTATGCTTGGATGGTTTGACCTAAAGTGAATTTTATGTATTTGTTGGAAGACAGCAATAATAAATCCTGGAGCTTGTAAGAACTGACTTAGAGTTTGCAGGGCTAAAGTTAAAGGAGTTTTGCCACCAACTTCAGCAGAAACTAGATTAGTGAAATTCAGCCCTGTGCAGAGGGCCCAGGCAAGGCCTAAGCAGCACTGAAACCCTGTTTTAAGGGATTAAATATGATTTAGGTGGTGTGGGTGTGCTGCACAGGGGTAAATAAGCCATTAACACGACTTATGGTCTTCAGGTGAGAGTGGATTGGTGGATAAGAGACATTGGGGGTATAACCTATTATAACAGAGTATAACATAATAGGATCCTTTCTAAGTGTGAGAAGTACTCACTGAGATCAGCTGGGGATACAGTCCAGGCATATATCAATTTGTGAATAAGCTAATGAGAAAGGGAAGAAGATCCAAAAGGGAAGAGGAACCAAAAGACAAGGGTGAATCAGCTAAAATGTTGCAGGGAAAGCAGAAGAACGTGAAAGTCCATAAAGGCTCTTTTGTGAAAAGATCAAGAGGCAATGGGAGGTATGTCAGGAGCAGCAGGAACAAGAGCATTTCTATCTCTCTAGCATTTATAGCTATATACCCCTATTTCATCATGCTTTAATACCTTTTGGGTGTGTATAATAGCCCATGTGCACAGCAGGGCAAAAAAGGCAAGCAGTGGGCCTGAAGGAACCAGGAAGAGTGGGACTGCACATGGTAAACTTGCAAGTTTACTTCAATTTTTCAGAAAGCCTTTGACAAGGTCTCTCACCAAAGGCTCTTAAGCAAAGTAAGCTATCATGGGATAAGAGGGAAGGTTCTCTTATGGATCAGTAACTGGTTAAAAGATAGGAAATAAAGGGCAGAAATAAATGGTCAGTTTTCAGAATGGAGAGAGAGATAAAAAGTGGTGTCCCGCATGGGTCTGTACTGGGACCCAGTACTATTCCACATATTCATAAATGATCTGGAAAAAGGGGTAAACAGTGAGGTGGCAAAATTTGCAGATGAGACAAAACTACTCAAGATAGTTGAGTCCAAAGACTGTGAAGAGTTACAAAGGGATCTCACAAAACTGGGTGACTGGGCAACAAAATGACAGATGAAATTCAGTGTTGATAAATGCAAAGTAATGCACATTGGAAAACATAATTCCAACTATACATATAAAATGATGGGGTCCTAATTAGCTGTTACCACTCAAGAAAGAGATCTTGGACTCATTGTGGTGGATAGTTCTCTGAAAACATCCACTCAATGTGCAGCAGCAGTCAAAATAAGCTAACAGTATGTTGGGAATCATTAAGAAAGAGAGAGATAATAAGACAAAAAATATCATATTGCCTCTGTTTAAATCCATGGTACGCCTACATCTTAAATGTTGCATACAGATGTGGTTGCCCCATCTCAAAAAAGATATATTGGAATTGGAAAAGGTTCAGAAAAGAGCAACAAAAATTATTAGGAGCATGCAATGGCTTCCGTATGAGGAGAGATTAATAAAATTGGGACTTTTCAGCTTGGAAAACAAACAACAAAGGGGGGATATGATAGAGGCCTATAAAATCATGACTGGTGTAGAGTAAGTAAATAAGGAAGTGTTATTTACTCCTTTTCATACCATAAGAACTAGGAGTCACCAACTGAAATTAATAGGCAGCAGGTTTAAAACAAACAAAAGGAAGTATTTTTTCACACAATGCACAGTCAACCTGTGGAACTCTTTGCCAGAGGAGGTTGTGAAGGCCAAGACTATAACAGGGTTCAAAAAAGAACTAGATAAGTTCATGGAGGATAGGTCCATCAATGGCTACTAGCCAGGATGGGCAGGGATGGTGTTCCTTGCCTCTGTTTGTCAGAAGCTAGGAACGGGTGACAGGAGATGGATCATTTGATGATTACCTGGTCTGTTCACTCCTTTTGGAGCACCTAGCATTGGCCACTGTTGGAAGACAGGATACTGGGCTGTCTCAGTATGGTCGTGCTTATGTTCTTAAGTTACACCACTGCAGGGAGGAAGCATTGCCTAGTGATCACACCATGATCTGCATATCAAGAATTCTGAGGTCTCTTCCTCATCCTCCCACATGCACTTTGGAGTAACTGGAATAAAGGGGCCATAGATATCAAAGTATTAATATTATTATACACTTCTTTATGGAAAATAAATGGAGCCAGATCATGCCGTCCTGCAATAAAACCCCATTGCTGAACCTGGAAGAGCCGTGGAGAACCACTGATATACTCCTGCTATATGTCCTCCACTGGGCTTCTTCCTCTTGGCTCCAGTGGAAATACACTATCAAGAATGACCCCGGCTGAAGCTGCCCCAGGCATGCCTTTTAAAGGAGTATATCCACTTGCAGGGGGCTTTGTGGGACCAGGTAATGGAGCAGTATTATCTTTTCTGGGTAGGCTCAATGGGGCTGATGAGGGGACAATGCACATCCCTACAGCAGTGTTCCAATCCTGATTAATATGATAAACTCGTATGTTACCACAGTACATTGTGGTGTTTATTCACTGACCCATGGCATGAATGAATAATTTGCGCCACCCTCTTGTCTGTAAACACTAGGTGGGAGATATCTCTCTATCAATGGTGATGGCTAATTCCAAAAGGACCAGCCATCTGGATACAGGAACAACACTTTCAACCCCCTCCCCTCCTACCCCCACCCCCCGCCAAAAAAACAACTTGGCCCCAGAAATGCTAATCCTCCCTGTGTGTCTTTGTCCCATGACTAGAACTGCCTCTCTCTTCCTGTAAGGCAGGTAACTTCCTTCTCCTAAAAGTCCTTCCTGAAAATCACATTTCAATCCAATCCAGGCTTTTATATGGCTCCATCACCCTAGTAGCCGAACACCTTCCACCACTTACCAAATGCCACTCCTGCCCTCTGCCATCACTTTATGAAATTAAACAAACCACCTTTAATTTCTCAATATTATTTCAAATTTAAAACAATCAAGCAAGAATCATTGGCACCATCATGAAGCAGAACAAACCTAAACAGCTCACATTGTGTTCTTTTGTGTCACATCCCTCCTTCCCACCCCATATTTATGATTATCTTGGAGTCTGGTCCTGGACAAAACTTTCCCACTGAAGTCATCGTTGCGAATTGAAGGGTACTCAACATCTCACAGGATTGGGCCATGGATACTTGTGGCTTTGTAGAAATACCAAGTCATAGTAGATCCTCAGCTGGTGCAAAATCAGCCTTGCTCCATTAATTTCAAAGGAGGTATGCTGATTTACACCAGATGAGGGAAGACCTGGCCCACAGTGTCCAGATTGATGTAAATCATACATGCAAAGAAATAACTCAGTACATCCAGCTCTGCATTGAGGGTGAACATAAAAGGGATGGGTAGAAGAAAATCCATCCCTTTTTATTTTTAAACGCTCAAATGTTTACCAGCTGACCTTCCTCTTTACTGCAGATCTGGGAATCAAGGTGCATACAATAAAGTTCAAACCAATCAACTGCTTTCAGCTGTTCTTGTGCAATGAATTTTTAAGCATTTGGTCATTAAGACCAATCTATATGCAGGTCAGTTTTTTGAACAGGATGGGAACAGTTTGGGAGCAGATGCCAGGGCACTGACTCATGAAAAAGGGCTAGTTAAGAAACTCAGAGTACATTTATATTGGCCCACCTATCAGGTGCATGCTACTCGGCCTACCCCACTCCTTAGAGTGCTGTAATGCTCCCAGAACCATGCAGTTGGGCACTTAAGTCACACGGCATTATTTCTGTTTCATGATCGGTTTCCCCTCACCTGTATGAACAGAAAAGGTGCCTGTGGTTTTGATTCTCTCAGGGAGATGGGGGAGAACTTTAGGGGCAGAGATGTAGCAAGAGATAATCAGGTCTAACAAGGAAAACACACACACACGTTTGAACAGATCCTCCTTTAACCGGGAAAAGTGAAGAGCAGTAGACTTGGTGAAGTTCGTTAGAGATTCTCAATGCATAACTAACCTACCTGTGAAGTGCTTAACTGTTATGTGATGAATGCTATTGAAAACCTTAAAATCAGCAGAACATTATAAACCTTTTCTTTTCCTTCTTTCCACAATATGGAGTGTGATACTCTGATAGCATAAAAATATCCAGCGACTTCCTAGCTTTTGAGAGAGAGAGAGAGTAAGACATAACTCCTTGAAATTTGGTTTTATTGATTGTTTTCATTTTATACTATAGTCCATATTCTCTTGTCACAGTAAGTTAAAGGTGTTTCTGATTTGTGAAGGAGACAATCACAGAACCTTCTCATCTTGTTTGATCAGTTGTCTCAGTAGAAGCCCTCTGATCGAGGAACTGCTGTGTTAAGTGTCCATCCCATATATGATAACATTTCATAATTTGCCAAGTATATTGGTTGAATGTACAGGTCTCCATTTTCTTCCAGCACGCCTACTTGGGATTGCACACAAAGATGCTTAGCTGTGTGTGAGCACACCTGTGTGCATGAATCTGAGTCCTGTTAAGCATTCATATGAATAAAAGTTGCTGGCATCAGTGTCTACCGAAATGCGAATATAGATTGTAGCAGAGTAAAGGGATTGACATATCTGAAATGAAATGCAATTTAGAATTCACAAAAGCTTCACAAATAATTCCCATCATTTGCCCAGTTCTAAGCATAAGCATATTCTTCATGCAAGGTTTATGGTTGACTAATCATGCAAATAGATCTCTGAAGAAACTTTGCATTGTGTTCTGTTTGTAGGTAATGCATTACTTTGTTAGTGTTCAGGCTATCCATTCAGGATCTCCTGGATTGGAGTCTTCTATCCTTGAACTTCAGTGAGAAAATTAGCAAGACTTTTAAGTCATTTCCCTTTGCTGAATTCTGCCTATGTAGATGTAGGTATTTATATGGTACCTAGTCACCATGATATTCTGTTGACCATGCCTATGAGTGCTCATTGCGCAGTGTCATAAATATAAAGGGAAGGGTAAACCCCTTTGAAATCCCTCCTGGCCAGGGGAAAGCTCCTCTCACCTGTAAAGGGTTAAGAAGCTAAAGGTAACCTCGCTGGCACCTGACCAAAATGACCAGTGAGGAGACAAGATACTTTCAAAAGCTGGGAGGAGGGAGAGAAACAAAGGGTCTGGGTCTGTCTATATGCTGGTCTTTACCGGGGATAGACCAGGAATGGAGTCTTAGAACTTTTAGTAAGTAATCTAGCTAGGTATGTGTTAGATTATGATTTCTTTAAATGGCTGAGAAAAGAATTGTGCTGAATAGAATAACTATTTCTCTCTATGTATCTTTTTTGTAACTTAAGGTTTTTGCCTAGAGGGGTTCTCTATGTTTTTGAATCTAATTACCCTGTAAGATATCTACCATCCTGATTTTACAGGGGGGATTTCTTTATTTCTATTTACTTCTATTTTTTATTAAAAGTCTTCTTGTAAAAAACTGAATGCTTTTTCATTGTTCTCAGATCCAAGGGTTTGGGTCTGTGGTCACCTATGCAAATTGGTGAGGCTTTTATTCCAACATTTCCCAGGAAAGGGGGGGTGCAAGTGTTGGGAGGATTGTTCATTGTTCTTAAGATCCAAGGGTCTGGGTCTGTAGTCACCTAGGCAAATTGGTGAGGCTTTTTACCAAACCTTGTCCAGGAAGTGGGGTGCAAGGTTTTGGGAAGTATTTTGGGGGGAAGGACGCATCCAAACAGCTCTTCCCCAGTAACCAGTATTAGTTTGGTGGTGGTAGTGGCCAGTCCAAGGACAACGGGTGGAATATTTTGTACCTTGGGGAAGTTTTGACCTAAGCTGGTAAAGATAAGCTTAGGAGGTTTTTCATGCAGGTCCCCACATCTGTACCCTAGAGTTCAGAGTGGGGGAGGAACCTTGACACGCAGTGTTAGCCTTTAGTTCAAAACAGAGTTTAGATGGTATTATGTGGGATCATGAATTGACTGAAAAATGGATTTAAAACAGTGGGAGGCAACAACAGAGAATGGAAATCAGGAAGCCTGTGTTCTAGTCCTAATTCTGTCTCTGACTCAGCATGTGCCCTTCAGAAATCAACCTCTCTGTGCCTCAGTTTCTCCATCTGTAAAGCTGGGATAATAATAATGCATATTCACCTTTGTAAAGAGGCCAGAGAGTGTCAGCTGAAAGCTTCTGCAAGTGTAAAGTATGTATTATTATATTAAACAACAGATGGCCCAAAGCAGAGACCTACTTAAAATAATTTTGCAGTGTTATAAAGAACATCTTGCTGTGGCGTATGCACCTTGTGATGTGCATCCCCTCAGACAATGCGTGATGACTCGGCTGAAAGAGTTTATGTTTTCGGTTGGAACACACACATAAATAAATCTACATTTATGTGATTCCAACAAACAGGAGGCATGGACAGGAATGTCTAGCTGATGGAAAAATGAAACACCACAAACAAACCACAGCTTGATGATAAAAAAGCCTGAGATTTATATGGCACAGCTGGTTATGTGTAGAGCTTTTGTAAGCCTACAGCATCTGGTCGCTTGTTTTAAATATCTGGATAGGTAGAATCCTGAACCTTGCACAATACATGTTCCAAAATACCCTTGCACTTGTACGAAAGAAGTGGAATCCCACCTTGCTCCCAGGAACAGATGCACAGGTGAGAAGTGCCAACAGATCTAATCCAACATCCAGTGAATGTGATGAGAGTATTTCCAGTGGTTCAATCAGCATTGGATCAGGCCCTGGCTGTAATCTGTGTGCATGCAAGAAGATGTGTGCATGCAGGGACTGTCCAATAAAAAAGCAAACTACTAACTAATAACATTTTTAGCAATAAATACCACTTGTGCATGTTTCTAGCTTTATCTACAATCTCTTCCCTGTTATGATCATGAGGGCAGCATCAAATTAACTGAAAAAGAGAAAAGAATGAACTATGTGTCTGAACTTTGGACCAGCTGCAAGGAACTCCTGAATTCTTGATCTGGACACGTATTTATATGAGGACAGACACTGGGATGGATTTTAAGCAGCAGGCCCCAACTTTATCAAAATTTAACGTTGGAGAGAGTGGCAGTATCTGCTTCATCTCCCCATACCAGGCATGGTTGTGTCAAGCGCAGGGTATAAAGGACATCTATCATATAGCCCATAAGCTAGGATAGACTCTCCCCTGTCTGCCTCAAGGATTCAGCTTGCTCTGCTGAAGCCTCTCACCCTCCCCACTGCAAAGGGGACAGAAGGTACCAAAGAGGGACTCCAGTTTGCAAGGGCTTCAGGTCTCCCTTATGCCCATGGATCTGGAGTCCACCAGCAAAATCCCAAGTCTCTTTATTTTCTGTTTGTTGGACCGTTTATTCCCACTGGCCACTGGAAGCACCAGCTAATAGCTTGGTTGCAACCCACCCACCTCCACTGCCCGGTATCTCATACCTACTTAATCTAAAACCTACCCAGTCCAGTCCTTTATGTTCTGATGACAGCTTGTGGATCCAACCAAGTTTCCCACCTGTTAAATTAGTGGGTAGCATTATTGTGCTGCTAAAACTGGCTTTGGGTATCTAATCTGATCTCCTGCATAACACAAGACATAAAACTTCACCCAATGATTCCTGCATCTAATATGTGTGATGGAGAATTTACCACATCGTTTCCAGAGCTTCAGTGAGTTCAGTGGAGCTATACTGACTTACCCCAGCTGAGCACCTGATCCATTGTCTTTTAGGGAAACTAAGAAGCCAGCTGAAAACTTCACAGAAATCATTTTTAGAACCAAAATGAAGGGTACTTCATCTACAAAGGGAGCTAAATTGCAAAGCCTGTTAAAAAGAAAGGAGAAACTAAACTACCTTCATGCATTACTTGTAGGGTAATTTAGAGTAGCAGCCGTGTTAGTCTGTATCCTCAAAAAGAAAAGGAGGACTTGTGGCACCTTAGAGACTAACAAATTTATTTGAGCATAAGCTTTCGAAAGCTTATGATCAAATAAATTTGTTAGTCTCTAAGGTGCCACAAGTCCTCCTTTTCTTTTTGTAGGGTAATTGACTCTCCTGTTTCCAGCAGATGACTTTTTTATGCAAATGCTCAAAAAATACAGCATTTCACAATGAGTTCTGGGAAGTGCAGATTCAAAGTCTGAGTCACAGACAGGAGTGTGAGTGTATAATTTTATTGAACCTAAGAACAGCACAGTGGAGGTTAGTGGAGATTGTAAGAGCAAGAGGATAAGAAAATAGCTAAAGTAAATGCTAGTATTGTATTTGAAGGGAATCTACAAAAAGTCAAGAAGATAAGTGACGAAAAGAATAAATGATGTAATACACTAAGCATCCAGGTTGCTCCAAAATAAGGAACAATCACTTCCAATAGAAGGCATGTAACTTTTTAAAAACAAATGTGTCCTAGCTGTTATTATCTGATAGGGAAAGTCTGATTGGGAAAGTCTTTCAGAACCTAAACATCTAGATTGTTTTAAAATCTGTCACGCCATCACTGAGAAAATACAAAAATAAGATATTGTGTTTCCTTTAAGTCTCACAAAAAACCCCTAAAGGTTTGTGCTCCCTCTGTTGGCTTCTGAACAGAGTTAATTCACAAGGATTGTATCTAATTTTGTGTTGCCATCAATGGAAGAACAAAAATGTCTGCATAACAGGATGCAATTTACACTGAAGTTTCTGTTGTTCAAACAAGAAAATGGACGTGTTAATTTCAGGTCCATCCCAATTGCAATGAAAATGAATAAAAGTTAATAAACTATCTGACAAACTGGAGAAAAAGAAATATATTTCCACACTTCCGAAGGGAATATTCCAAGCAATGGAGAATAAAAAAATAACAAACACTATACAAAATTACCTTACAGTAAATAGTGCTATTGTTCTCAAGTGCACTGAAATCCATATCCCAAAATGTCTTCATTGCTCATCTTTTTTTGCAATGGCATCATCAGGCTTCACATTCAAGCTGGAGGGAAAATTAAGATGATGTGAGAAGAGCCAATGGCAAAAATAAGTCATCTGTAGTGTTACTGAAGCTGTGTTTGTCCCAGGATATTAAGAAGACAAGGTGGGTGAGATAATATCTTTTACTAGACCAATTTCTGTTGGTGAAAGACAAGTTTTTGAGCTATACAGACCTGAGCTCTGTGTAAGTTCAAAAGCTTGTCTCTTTCATCAAGAGATGCCGGTCCAATAAAAGATATTACCTTACCCACATTGCCTCAAGAATAAGGTAGGTGGTCTTGAGTCTGGTCTTCACTACGGGGAGATCGACGCTGCCCAGCAGGGATTGATTTAGCGGGTCTAGTGAAGACCTGTTAAATCGATGGCAGAGTGCTCTCCGGTTGACCCCGATACTCCACCTCTCCGAGAAGAGTAAGGGAAGTCGACCGGAGACCGTCTCCTGTCGACGCAGCTCAGTGAAGACACTGGAGTAAGTCAACCTAAGCTACGTTGACTCCAGCTACGTGAATAACTTAGGTTGACTTAACCCGGTAATGAAGACAAGCCCTGAGACAGTGTAAAACCTGACAGGTTTCAGAGTAACAGCCGTGTTAGTCTGTATTCGCAAAAAGAAAAGGAGTACTTGTGGCACCTTAGAGACTAACCAATTTATTTGAGCATGAGCTTTCGTGAGCTACAGCTCACTTCATCAGATGTATGCCGTGGAAACTGCAGCAGACTTTATATATACACAGAGAATATGAAAAAATACCTCCTCCCACCCCATTGTCCAGCTGGTAATAGCTTATCTAAAGTGATCATCAGATAAGCTATTACCAGCTGGACAATGGGGTGGGAGGAGGTATTTTTTCATATTCTCTGTGTATATATAAAGTCTGCTGCAGTTTCCACGGCATACATCTGATGAAGTGAGCTGTAGCTCACGAAAGCTCATGCTCAAATAAATTGGTTAGTCTCTAAGGTGCCACAAGTACTCATTTTCTTTTTGTAAAACTTGAGTAGCCAGAAAAAGCATGCTGAAAGGATGGTCTTGTGATTAAGGCATTGCACTGGAACTCAGCTGCACCTGGTTCAGTTCCTGACTCTGCTACATACTGTGTGATTTTGGGCATGTCAGTTAACCTTTGAGTACCTCATTCCCTGCTTTTAAAACAGGTATAATAATTCTGCCTTGACTATTTATACTGAAATCTGTTTGAGACATGGGCTGCCTTGTACTCAGTCTTTGTTTAGCACTCAGCACAATGGGATCCTGATCTTGATTGGACCCTCTAGATTCTACTGTAATAAGAATAAATAAATATGAATATGCCATTGCATATATTGGTCTGGTTGGGTCAGCTTAGGGACAGAGATCGAGGCCTTACTTACAAGATCAGTCCCTTTGGCTTCAATGGGACTATTGTTTCAGTAAGTGCAGAACAGACTGAGCAATGGCTCCACACTCTGGCCCTTAGTGGTAGGAGACAGTATTGGTTATATTTAATCACATCTCCAAGTGCCCCACAAATTTTGCAGAGACCTTAAGGCCTGCTGGGAAATACTGATTTCCCTGTCTATCTAGGTAGCTATATGAGTGCTCAAAGTACCTCTGTTTATATCCTCACAATGCCCCTATGAGCTAGGGAAGTGCTATCTTCATTTTATACAGGAAGAACAGAGGACCAGAGTAGATTAAGTGACTTATCCAAGGTCATACAAGAAGTCTGTGGCAGAACATCCTCCCTATCATTGCAGACACTGGAATTTGAGGGCATTCAACACATCCCAAGAGGTGCTCAGCACCACACAGGATCAGGTCCTAAGAGTATTCCACAACATGGTGACTGTGGGCAAAGAATCTCAAATGCAAAATTAAAGTTCCTGCATTTGCATTGTTTTCAGAGGTTTGCAAACCATTGCTGTCTCAATGGTTGACCATACATTTGCATCAGTGAAAATGGTGATTTTGCAGCTTACTTCTGCCACACCACCATCCAAAATACCAACTATTTGAATAAACTTTTGAGGAAGACCAAACTGCATTTATTATAGCATGCAACTGCGGAAGCATTAGCTTGGTAGATGACTTACCTGCAGACTTGATGTATCTGACAATAGTGCCAATATGGCATATTTTCTAAACACTGGCAACACGCACACACACACATCTAGTTAAATCTAGTTAACCTTGCTTGTCCCTGGCCTCCAGCCTGACAGCTGTGACATTTCAATTACACTGGGGTGGCATGTAGAATCTGTGGATACTTTAGCCACTTTGTCAAAGCTAGAAAAATCCCGAGTAAACTGGAGAGGAAAACAGTCTGCTGAAGCATCACCTGAAGCAGGAAGTTATTAGGTGCTTGAGTGACTTCTGGAACTGAAAACGGTGTATGAATATGTACACAAGGCAAAACAGATGTTGTCCTGACCTCTGCATACTGGAATCTTAAAGCTGCTTTGTTTACTTTCTTCTGTCCATAATGCATCTTTAAGCCAGGTGCTGCCACTTATCAGGTATCTACATCTCTTGTTTAAACAAACGCTAACTGAACTTGACAGCAAAGGGGACCCCTGCAGCAAAAATGGCAGACGACAGCTTTAAAGCTACCTTCAGTTCTTACTCCTGAAATAACTGAAGTGTTGTGTGAATATGTAAGGAAGCAAGGTTAGTGAGTTGAACTCTTGACCCCATCTCAGTGGAATTTTATACACATTCTGCTTAGCTCTCTGCCTGTATATAAAGTTCAATTGCACAGGCAGGGATGACGACTAATCTTCAGGACATGTCAGGGTGCTGCTATGTACTCTGTAGCCTTTTTTATATTGTCCTCCTGGGACCTCTTGAAACTGTGGATTTCCTCTATCCACTTTCTCCCGCCTGCAAGGACCTGCTGTCATCACAACCACAATCTCTCTGGCAGTGAGGCGGGTTCCTCCAAAGCCAGTCCATCCCTTGTATCCATCAGAGGGAGTTGCCAGAGAGTGACATCTGGTAAGCTGTGACTTTGGCAACATGTCCCTCTTCAAATGAGAATTTGAAGAAAAATGCCAGTGCAGACAAGGCCATAATGGTGTAATGCATGGTAGTCTATGGTGAAGTTGCTCTGTAGCTTTATACTGTGCCTACCACCATAAAAATCTCAGCATCTTCACCATGGGATCTTTGTTTCTCCATTCTGAGATCTATTGGGAAATCATTCAGTGTCTTGTGATATGTGAAATTAAACTGTGTCACCTTTTTGTTGAGGGCAGAACTGTAACTGTTCCTCCAAGAGGTGAAGACAACAGATGCTGAAAGGATGATCTGTAGAAAGCTTTTGAGCCTGACCCTTCTTCTCTTTCTCCTCCCATGTCTTGACACACACCTCTGAGATAAAGGGTCTTCAGATCTGTGCAAGTTCCTGAAAAAGATCAAGATGCAAGAGAAGCCTAGGAAACAACACCGAAACTAGCAAGAAAGTTAATGAAAAACACTGATCGTGTGAAAGTTTTGTTATCAGCAGAGAGTAGGACAACACTATCAAAACAGAACCAATCTATAGTTATCATAACAGTGACTACACCTACATGATGAAAAATGCCTTGGCTCCAGTGGTATTTTGTAGCCTTTTGGTAGGCCCCAGTGAGGATCACTTAAGAGACCTCGATACAGCTGTTTCATTCTTCACACATTTCTCAGGAAATCAACAACTTTCTTATCAAAGTATAGTTTGAACTGGAATTTATTTTCTGATTGATTAATTAGTCTCAGTGTTCCTTGGGTGGTGTTATACATTAACTGCTCAAGACCGTAACTCCAGCTAGTCAGGACCCAAAATTCCTGTTCTGTGGAAAATTTTGAAATTTCAATTTTTTCCCTTCCAAATCAGAACAAAGTTCTGAAATTTTATTTTAGGAAAACATTTAACTTCAACTTCATTTAAACATTTTGCTTCAATAAAGTTGAAATGTTTAATTTTGATAATGTCAAAACATTTTGATTTTTGTATTATGGATAATAAAGTTAGTTTTGAGTAGAGCTGATCAAAAAAATTTTCTCACAAAAACTAATTTTGGGACGAAATTTCCCATGCTTGGTCTTAGTCCAATAGTGCACCACACATTTGAAGTTGCCGCTACAGATCTGTTTTGCACATTCAGTGAATTGGGCCCGTAGCTGACTGTAGATGGAAAATTCAAAATAATTCTTTTAAAATTTGCCCATATCCAAGTTATAAGAGGAAAACCCCGGTTCTGGTTGCTGAAAGAAAAATGCAGAACACGACAGTGATGTTCTACGGATATTTTACCCCAAGGGGGCTCAAGTAAATCCTAAAACGATCATCTGAAGAAAAAAGGCTACCAATTAACTTTAGTTTTCTTCCTCAACAGTATTCCCCAGCCATAACATCAGCACCTCTGCACCCCATGTCTCTCCTTCACCTTGTGGAAGGGGAAGGAGATTTGGTCAAAAATATTACATATCACATTGCACTTTTTTTCCTAAGGTCTCTCCTGTCATTCCTGCACATCATGACGAACGAAGCTCTAGCACCACCAGCCTTTGCTGCTTTTTTTTTCAAGTATGGAATTTTTTTTTAAAAGATTTGAAGTATATCACTCGATCTCAAATATTATTTGTGAACAAAGTCATTTTCCTAAAAATTATTAACTGACTTCTAGAGTTGGTCAAATTTTTCTCAATTTCAATTTTTCAAGAAACATTTTCATCAAAAATTCAGAATTACCCACCTTTTACAACAAGCCGTTCCCTACCTAGTAATGCCTCTGATTCTGCAAACACTTACACACCTAAGTAGTCCCATTGAACTTAATGAATAGTTAATTTGTTTGCTTGCAAATTAGTCAGTAATGCTTGTAGCTCATCACCAACTGAGAAAAATGAAATGCGAGATGGGTTATACTAAGGCATGAGTGAAATCTGCATGAGTGAAACTACATCCATGTAGTCACATGAGCACAAAACCCGAATGTAGATGTGCTGTGCTAATACAAAACTGCACTAAACTGGTGCAGACCCCTAATGCCACTAGATTAAGTTGCACTGGAATAAACCCTGGTTTGTGTTGGTGCAGGGCACCTACATTAGGGGTCTGCAATGAGGTGTAGCTTCGCTGACGTAGCTAGACACTGGTGCAAATTTTCTTAATGTAGACTGGGCCTAAAAGTGAGACTGAGACATGAAGGATCTGGGAAAATACTGTATATTAACTCTAGTGGGAGAACCGGTACTTTTATAAAATGCCAGTTTAACTATTTCTCCTGATAAGTATAGAAGTATACAAGACAATAATAGGAAACTGGTGTGCACACCAGTGCTCTCAGCTAATACTGAGCTACGAAACTATACACTTTGAGCAAAATATTTTTGAAAAAAGGTTATGTTGACCATCTCAAAAAATCCTCATTCTGCACAGAACCAGGAAATATGCATTTAATGACCATAACATATACCCTAGCTAGTCACTGCTTTGAGCCTCACAATGCCAGGCAGACGGAGGATGGAGATGTATGCCAAGGTAGGGATGCCTGTTCAGTTGAAACCTGCAGCTGAGTATTATACGGAGAATAGGAATGTGTTATGGGGAATTTATTAAACTATTTGAACATCACAGGTTTGAAATTTCCAGATGAAATTGAGCCTCATATGGTTCCATTTGCCGTACTTTCCATTTATGACTGGTTGAGAAGGAAGAGAGTTTAAGAGACAGTTTTCTCACCACAACCCCCAGGCCACCTGACCAAATTGTGGGAGATGGTCTGAGTGGCACGTAAGAAGAAGATGAGAATAAGCAGGTAAGCAGCAGGGGCATATGGAGTGAGTGATCTAGTTGCAGTGGAATCAAGAATATAGTGTAGTTGACAAAGCGGGGACAAGAGGATACAGAGAAGGGACTGAACGAAAATGTCTATATGGAGAAGAGGAAAGGGCATGCACCAGACAGAAAGGACCTTGATCAGAGAGAAGCACCTCAAAAGAGAGGTAGATGTAGAGCAGGCAGAGTAAATGTCTGGTGGGGGGTACGGGGGGGGGGGGGCTAGGGAGGTATAGATTTCAAGCACAGCAGTCTGACTCTCACATGCAAAAAGATTAGTAGTCAGCAGAAGAGCTGCACTAGCTAGAGAATCAGAGAGTGTGTGCCTACCATTTATTCCACAGGCAGGAGAGCTCTTGTTCCAGTTGCAAGATGTGGGAACTCTAAGTGGTCTGAATAATTTCAGATTCTCCGAACGTATGGTTACTTGCCCAGCAGCAGACAGCACAGTTATCTTCTTCCCTGTGCACCACCTCCTTCCTTAGGAGATTGCGGTGTTTGGAATAACAACATGCTTGATCAAACATCAAGAGGGAAAAACCCCCCAAACCAACAAACCCTCACTGAAATGAATGTAACCACATATTTCAATGAAAGCAGGGCAGAGTGTTACTAGCTTCTATGAAGGTTCTAGCCGAGTTACACAGCACCTAAAATCATCACTGTTTCATTGCCAGTGTATTAGATTAGACACCATTAGAGCCTCTTGTTAACATGGATTTTTTAACTCTAGCTGATTAGCTAATTAAAGTCTCTGGTCTGGCTTTTCCAGTCACAGTTGTGTTGGTGTTTGTGCGTGTATGTGTGCGTACGTGCATCCCAGGAGCCATGACAAGGAGAATGCCACCAGGGGCTCTGAGGGCAGCACATTCAGAAATGGCTTTATGCTCTGGCAAAATCTTCACAGCCCATTTGCATGTGGTATACATCTGGGTATGCTACCCAGCTTCTATCACCCTATGGATACAAACTGCACGTGCAGCTTCCAAATTCTGTATCCTGCAAATAATCTGTTGTAGAAGGTAATGGAGGTGATAGCTGCTGGAGAGCTCATTCATCTATCTCCACTGTGGTTTCCTGACCTTAGACAACGGGGCCAGTGGGGTAGATCTGCCCAAATGTCACATTACGATATTTTAAGCAATAGTGTAAAGACTACCAAAACGTTGCAGAAAAGTGACACTTTCTGTGGGTACAATTCCCCAGGCAAAATTGTTTATGAAATAATTTCCACCAGTTTCAAAAGTCAAATACAAATTTAATTTTGGATCAGACTGAAAATGTAAAAAGAAAAAGTTTGGTGAATCACAGAGTTGAAAACCATTAACTTTGGGTAGAAAAAATGTTTTATTTTGACAAAATCAAATGTTTCTTTTCAATTTCAACAGTTTCTACAAGTTTTTTGATTAAAAAAAATTAAACGAAATGTTGAAACAAAAAGTAATTTCAAACCAAAAAAATAAAAATGTTTAATTTAAAAAATGTCAAAATGAAATTTTTTTTTTACTGAAATGAACAATTCAGTGAAACAAACATGAATTTGTGAAACTTAGCTGAACCTGCATTGGTCTCCAAAAAAGTTTTGGCCAAAATAGTTTTACACAGCTCTAAGGTCTGTCTGTCTTTGGAAGAGGACAACAATGACTTCGAGTACAGAGTTTCTTGGAGCAGCAAGTTTCTTTCAAATGCAGCTAGGCTTCTGTTGAATATGGGGGCATGTGCACACAGAACTTTGCCAGATCTACAAGGATCCAGTACCTCACTAGTCTGTGAATCTTAAACAACATCTATTACTTCACAGCTGTTCAGCGTGTCTCTGAATGAACCCAAGAGAAAGTAGGATTTCACTGTTAGCAGGAAACAGCAAACAAAGAACTGGCTTGTCATCCCACTCAGAATATAATCAACTGATTAGAAAACCTTGGCCATATTATTTCGTATTGTGGCTAACTAACTGTCCTTTGGAATACCTATTGGAAGGAATAAAATTGGACATTCTTTGGGACCCAGTTTGCTAAGCCAGCACTTACTTTGGCTTGCTACCAAGCAAATAAAATCAGTGCTTATAAAGTAAGAGATGAGGCAATTTTCTGATCTATAAGGTTATTCTAAGATACTCTGACAGCCTCTAATTTAGCTTTGGGTATAAATGGAAAATTTGTGCTTGAAATCCCTGTCTCAATTAGGAATTTTAGTTTTCAATTCTAAAATATCTTTATAGCTAAGAGAAATAATAGCACCCCTGAGAAAAGTTTTGGCTGTCTCCCAGAACAATATAGGGTTATGGTACATGACAGGGTTAGGTGAGGTAAAAGTTTCCCACTGCTCTTCCAAAAATAGAGAAAATTGTTGTTCTTTAAATAGAAATGGGCTAATTTACCAATTAAAAGAGCTTGGAACAAAGAAGATGAAGTGGTATGAAATGAAGATATTTCCAAATCTAGCAAAGGAGACCATTCTGCAGAAGGTTGGGGAGATAATTAAGAAAGCAATCTAAGTGGGAGTAAGATTTATGGATTTGAGGATAAAATATGAGTTGCTTTGCACTAGGATGTGGAACCTGTCAACTATCTAAGAGTGATAATTCTAGACCATAAATGTATATTGGACTTTATTCTCTTGCCAACAGAGTTTCCTTCTGCTTCAAGGCTGGCAAACCCACTGGAATCTCACCAAGGACAATGAAAGTTTTAAAATTGGGTTACTGAAGTAAAGACTGTGTATTGTGGATAAATAAAGAATACATTTTTGGGGTATTTATAGCTAGTCCTGGCAGTTCACAAGTTACTCAACCAAGAAAACATGACATACTAGAAGACCTAGTTTAACAATTTTTCTACAACTTTTAACCAAGAGTTTTAAAAATGTATTGGAACTGATATTGATCTCACCCAGGGGTGCCTATGAAGTTAGTATGCCTACAGAGAGAAGGATCGAAAAATAAAATATCATCCCAATTTTTAAAACACTCTAAACATTTTTCTAAAATATGTGTCATAGCAAAAACATATTTAGGTAGATATTTTATGAGTAAGCGACAAAGTCATCCCAAAGAAATGTCAGTAAAAACTTAATACCACAACACACCTTCATGTGTGACATATGTAACATGATTGTTCATAAGAACAAAAGATTAATGTATAGGGAACAACAAATGTTTTATGAGCATAGGTTTAAATTTCTGCATTACTCACAAATGGCAAAGCCTTAAGTAAATTATGTGGCTTATGCCAATTAAACCGTCATATGACCACACCAACATGTAGCCGCTCTCTCTTGCACACTCTCATTTATGAACACATACTCACCCTTTAATTCAACGTATTATTAGTTCAGTGTATGCTTCTGCTATTCAAACAAGACAGAAAACATCTGCACAGACACATTCCTTCGTGGGTCTTTTGTCTGGTTTGACTACATGATTCAATCTAGAAAGCAACATGCAGTTCTTAGACTAAAGAAAGACCAGGGACTGCAGGTTCAAGCCCATAGGGATAAATTCTGCTCCAACATCCATCCTGAGTAGCTGAGTTGGGTCTGGGGCACATGCATGTGTGAGGTGTCCAATGGCTAACGTAGCCTCTGTGAAACATTACAGAGTCCTCTTCATGGTAGGAGAAAGACTGGAGGAGGATCTGTATAGTAGCATATACTCTGCCCCCTTCCCTCCTCCTGGCCCCGTCAGCCTGCCTATGCCCAACTCCCACCTGTAACTGCCTTGTAGGGACTTTCCATAGAGAAGGGCTCTGCACAATACAAGACATATGAAGATCCAGATTTCTGCCCTGCCCATGCATCTACACCATTTCAGCTGTCAGGGGACTTTTCGTGGCTGCAGAGCTGCCTTTCATTAAAATCACATGAGAAATAACACCTAGATGCAAGAACTGTGGCACGAGAATTATGCGGTCCCATGAGCGATTGCAAGAGGAAAAATGCACAAGGTGATGCTGGAATTTTCAGTAAGGAGAATGGTTGGGACTAGTGGGAAACATAAATGAGGGCATTTATGAGCTCTCAAGATTTACAAATAGCCTTCTAGTAGAAGAACTAGGAAATGGCAACTCATATTGAATGTTTTGGAATTTGGAAAATTCTAGCCATGGGAAAGATATGTACATACATAAATAGGAAATAAAATATTAGCATATTATTAGTGGCCTTTTATTAAATATCCCGAAAAGATAAACTTTGTAGCTGCCAGATGCAGTAGTATGATCTCATTCATTCCATCAGTATATCAAAGTGAGAGAATCAGGTGAGAAGGAGAAGAAAGGCCAACTAAGCTACAGTGCACCACAGG
This sequence comes from Lepidochelys olivacea, assembly GCF_965140295.1. Taxonomy (NCBI): domain Eukaryota; kingdom Metazoa; phylum Chordata; order Testudines; family Cheloniidae; genus Lepidochelys; species Lepidochelys olivacea. Next base: position 10,009,604 of record NC_140417.1, on the reverse strand, counting down.
AGGAAAGGCTCAAAGTATATGGGCCAAATCCTCCCTAGGTGTAAAGGGGCACAGTCTTATGGATTTCATTGGAAAGTACTCCTTTATACTAGTTAAGAATCGGACCTAGTGAATAGTGGTCTATAATTATAATATCATTTTTATTACTATTTGTCAAGAGATTTTGCATGTGAAATTAATATTTTTGTTCTAAGAATACTGGGCTCAATTCTGATCTCACTTATCCTGGTATAGCACAGGGATTCTGAGGGATAACACCATTGACATCAACAGTTACCCCCAATTTACACTATGTTAACTGAGATCTGATCAGATCCATAATATGTAACCTCAGTAATTAGGAAGAATGGTTTCTGCAATGTTCTTTTTAAATTTAAGGAAAAATTGAGTAGTCAAAAAGAAAAACCGATATAACTGCTTTTTATTACCATTATTATTAAATATTTATTGTAATAGTACGTAGAGTTCAACCCACTGTGCTAGGCATAGGACACATGTATAGAAAATGGCAGTTCCTGTCCCAAAAAGTCAACTTACCGTGTGTTGTGGTAGATTCTCCATCACTGGAAATTTTCACATGAAGGCCATGTCTTTTAGATTCTAGGCTCTTTGGGGTGGATAAGAGAAACATGCAGAGTATAGGGTGGGGGGCTGTGGCAGATGGGGTAGTAGAAAGTAATAGAATTTTTAACAGTCAAGAGCAATAATCATGACTTGTGATCTGTCTAGCCACATATGACGGAATGGGCATCTCTCGTGCACTGAAACCTAACACAATACAGAGTGTCACTGAGTGAGGATACACACTTGGAGTTCAGAGGTGTGGAGGTCCAGCAGGAATTCTCCCAAACCTTTATCAATTTAAGTTAGTGAAGTTCTTGAGTAGCCTGAAGCTTGACGGATGGCCAGGACGCTACAATATGTTGGGAGAGTTGCCAGCAATATGTTAGAACTGCTGATAAATATTTTCCTATCACTAGTCTAAATACAGCAAACATTTTTATTTCACTGGGAGGCAGTATGCCTTAGGGATAGTGCACTGGACTAGGACTTGGGAGATCCAGGTTCCATTTCAAGTTCTGCTACTGAGCTACTGGATAACCTTGGACAAGTCACTTCACCTCTTTCTGCCTCAGTTTACTTCTCTGAGTGGTGATAATGGCTGGAAGTTGAAGCTAGACAAACTTAGACTAGAAAAAAGGTGCAAATTTGTAACTGTGGGGGTAATTAACCATTTGCTGTAACTTGAAGTCTTTAAATCATGATTTGAGGACTTCAGTAACTCAGCCAGAGTTTCAGGGTCTATTACAAGAGTGGGTGGGGGAGGTTCTGTAGCCTGCAATGTGCAGGAGGTCAGACTAGCATGATCATGTTTGGCCCTTAAAGTCTACGTCAAGATAAGGGCAATGAAAATGATGAGGGGTATGGAACAGCTCCAATTTGTGAGAGATTAAACAGATTGGGACTGTTCAGTTTAGAAAAGTGATGACTAATGGGGGATATGATAGAGCTTTATAATATCATTAACGATATGGTGAAAGTGAACAGGGAAGTGTTATTTATCCCTTCATATAACACAAGACCTAGGGGGTCACCCGATGAAATTAATAGGCAGCAGGTTTAAAACAAACAAAAGGTTCTTCACACAACGTAGAATCAACTTGTGGAACTCATTGCTAGGGGATGCTGTTAAGGGCAAAAGTATAACTGGTTTAAAAAAGAATTAGATAAGTTCATGGAGGATAGATACATCAATGGCTATTAGCCAAGATGGTCAGGGATGAATCCCATGGTCCGGTTGTCCCTAAACCTCCAATTGCCAGGCTGGGACTGGATGACAGGAGATGGATCACTCAAAATTGTTCTGTTTCGTACATTCCCTCTGAAGCATCTGGCACGGAACACTGTTGGAAACACGATACTGGGCTAGATGGACCATAGGTCTGACCCAGTATGGCTGTTCCTATATTCTTATGCTTTAAAGAGCAAGCTTTGGTCCACTGTCAGGGTTAGCCAGTTTTATCAAAAAGAAAAATATTAATTTGTGGCTTTAGAAAGCTGCAATCATTTTGTCATGAGAAAGTGGGAGTTAATATAAAATGTTGCCTTTTTCTAAAATCTTGTTATAACTTTATGAATGAGTCCTGCACATTCTTTTGGAAACAGAACAGTACAGTCATAGACTTTTCAATATTTTTTCTTTAGGGATTACTAAGCACAGAAATTTCTCCCACCCGAGGACATTTATCACTGCATGCTGTAAAGCACCTACAATATACACAATCAGTGAGAGCCACCTTTCTTGTTTTCTTTTTCTGCTTTTGACTAAGTAATTCTTTACGTTTAAAAATCAAATATAAACAGAGCTAAGACTAAAATAATACTTTCTTGGAACTTCACTTAAATTAGAGCTGTAAGAACTTGGGAATGTTTACATTTCATTCTTGAAGTCCTCATCTGTTTATATCTAAACTGCAATCTGAATTTAGACATAACTACACATCTCAGTAAAATAACAGAGTGTTCCCTAAAGCCAGAGTCCTGGAAATCCAGCATTTTTTCTTCATTAATATCTAATCCCTGTTAAATAAGCATTTAGCTACTTTTATCCTGATATGAAACTTAGAGGTTGCCTCTTTCACTCCACTGCCTGCTGCTTCTAAATAAAGGTGGTGTTTGTGAGTCATAAACACTCTGTCATTGTAACATGTCAGCTTTCTCCAAAAGAAACATTTGTATACATGAGATTATTTTATTATTAGTTTAAGAAGGTTTGTTTAAATCCCAGCAAAGCCTTGAGGAAGAATTATGCACTTAAGCATTTCTATCTCTGATGTGGAATGCCTTGCAGACATTTAACATGCGGAGACAAACAAGAGAATCCCCAGAGTCCTCATCTACTACGGGACTTATTTCATACTGCATCAATAATGTAAATTGAGATGTGAAGATAGCTCCCTGTTTTTGTAAGGTATGATTACGCTAGTGCAGACAACATCCACTCAGCTTTGCTGGAAATACTGAAGTCAGCTCCCTGGTAAAACACTAGGTACTTCTTTATTTTAATGTCAAAAATGTTTTTATAATGATGGCACTAGTGTGATCACACTCCTTTAGTATGATAAAATATTGACCTCTACATTTTCCAAGCATCATGTAGGGGTTTAGTCAAGTAACTCACTGATGTTAAAGAAAAGGAAAATGTAAAGGTTAATATCTTTTTACAATCCTGACTAACTAAAATAACCCCTGGTGCTAGTTATTTCTGTTATTATTGGGCTAAATTGTACAATCCTTAATCACTCTGATGAGCACTTATTCACATAAGTAATCTTCATACAAGTGACTTCAATAGGACTTCTTCTGTGAGTAACAGAAGGATTGCACAATCTAGCCCAATGTACTTTAGGGAGTAAGAAAACCACCAGAGAAATCACAATTTCTGAGTCTGACCCTTTCCCTGCTCCAGTAAGATGTCAAGTTAGCTCTCCAGTGCCTGTATTTACTATAATGTACAGTACATGAGATAAATATAAAAGACATCTATCCAAAACCTCCAACTACCTTTTCCTGCCAAGATGCATAAACGTTTCCTTTCACCCATCAAATTACTTTAATTACAGCTGCTGAGCTTCATAATTATTTTTAGCTGGGCTGCCTCTTCTGCTGTTACTGAATGTATGATATGTACTGTATTGCATTTACTCATATTCCATTTACACATATGATCCTGTGTTTTATTATACAAGGCAAGTCCTTTAGCTACGATTGTGAAGTGTTTTTCCATTATATACTACCCTCATATCCTTATGAAACGTTCACATTTTGGGCAGTCATTTTCTATGTTTAGTCTTTGAGTAAAGGAAAAAAAATTAGTTTTGGGAAGAGGAGGGATTTTTGAGTTATTTTTGAGTTTTAGGAGAGAAAAAAGCAAATGGTTTTTTTTACAGTGCAAAATCTAACAACTGGGGGTGGAGGTAGGGGAGGCTACAGTAAAACCAGCTGAAATCTGAAAATTGAAACTTGACATGAACACTGTCCTCACTGAGAACCAGGAGCCTTATTCTTCAACCCAAATCCCATTGGTTTCATAACTACATATAATGCTGGGCAACAGAGAATTGGGATCCTAATCTTTTCATGTCCTGACTTCTTGTGATTTTTAACAATGCAACCTTAATTTTGCAATAATGCAGCAGTCTGCCGTTAATAAAGCATAAGGTAATTATCCAAAATGAAAAGCTGGCTGCAGATGACTAAAAACAATTGGAACTCAAATATACACCATTGAGAGGCACCTGTGTGTTTCTGAGTGCTTCTGAAACACATGCCATTTATAACACTACAATAGCGAGACTCTTCTGAAAGACACTGCTAAATGTGCAAGTCACTTACCCAGGAAGAATTTGTATTGCATTTGTGAAAGCAAAATTACAATAGCTGACAAAACATGAAAGTTTCATCATGGTGGATTAGAATGCTCACAAGGAATTCAAAGGAATTTATCATTATTCAACATTTCAGCTAGTGTTCTCTTAACATGTCTTCAGGGAGTAGATTTGTCTTTGCTCTCTGTAGGAAACCCATACTCATAAAAAGGTTAGATTGGAGGAACTTAGTAAATAATATAACAAACAGCTTCTATCTTGTTAGAATATAGAGCAAGAGAAGCAAATATGTGCTACTCTGAATCCTATACTATTGTGTCACCAAGAAAATATGCATGCTGCCTGATGTCTGATATAATTGTTTCCTTGCTAAAGAATCTTCATTGAGTGGGGGGAATGACAACTGACTTTAAGATGCCTTGCCCCCTCCCTCCCTTGCTAACCTGAAAAGTGTTTGCAAAGCTCTCTTTCCCTTTTCATCTGCCATGATTTTGTGTTCTATTTCAGGTCATTGATAAAAATGCTAAATAGCTTAGGGCCAAGAACCCAAAGCGATTTAGATGGTCTAAAACTCAGCGTCCCCTCTCCTTCTCCCTGAGTTTCAGGTAGAGGAAGCTCTCCCTGTGACTTCCTTAATCAGGGCCTCCAAAGATCTTTTCAAGGATACTAAGCAAAATGCGCGAAATTAAGAGGTGATATTTCTTATGAGTAAAAAAGATGTTTGTATGGAAGAAAGATCACCAATTGTTTTGGAGCAAGGGCAAGAACAAAGTGCAGCCTAGCATCCTTAGACACGTTTAGGGGAAAGAGGATCTACAGGTACCAAATAAGGAATCTTGGTTGCAGTAGATCAGTGTGAAAAATCCTAGTGGTGGCTATGGATTCTCTCTGTCCCAAATATACAGGAGTTGATTAATAAAGAATTAAAGAAGGATAAAATAATCAATGCCAATCAACATGGATTTATGGAAAAGAGAACTTTTCAAACTAATTTGTTTTTTTTATGAGATTACACATTTGGTTGATAAAGATAACAGTGCTGATATAATACACTTAGGCTTTGTACCACACATTTTGATTAAGAAACTGGAACCATACAAAAGCAACATGGGGCACAGTAAATAGATTAAAAAGTAGCTGTAAATGGGGAGTCATCATCAAATGGGTGTGTTTTTAGTGGGGTTCTGCAGGGATTGGTTCTTGGCCCTAAGCTATTTAGCATTTTTATCAATGACCTGAAATAGAACACAAAATCATTACTAATAAAGCATGTAGCTCACACAAAATTGAGGGAGTGGTCAAGAATGAAGAGTAGAGGTCAGTGACACAGAACAATCTGGATCACTTGGTAAACTGGGTGAAAGCAAGCAATATGCATTTCAGTATGCTTAATGTAAAGTCATACAGCTAGGAACAAAGAATGCAAGCCATTCTTACAGGATGGCTTGGGAAGCAGTGACTCTGAAAAACATGTGATGGGTCATGGTGGATAATCAGCTGAACATGAGCTCCCAGTGCAATGGTGTGGCCAAAAGAACTAATATGATCCTTGGATATACAAGCAGGAGAATACAGAGTAGGGGTGAAAAGGTTTTATTACCTCTGTTTTTGGCATTGGTGCAACCACTACTGGAATGCTGTGTCCAGTTCTGGTGCCCACAGTTCAAGAAGAATGTTGAAAAACTAGAGAGACAGGCATCAGAGGAAGGCCACAAGAATGACTGAAGGATTGGAAAACGTGTTATAGTGAAATATTCAAAAGCTCAATCTATTTAACTTATCAAAGAGAAGGATAAGGGATGACTTGATCACAGTCTTTAAGTACCTACATAGGGAACAGAAATGTGATAGTAGAGGGCTCCACAGTCTAACAGACAAAAGTATAACAAGTTCCAATGGTTGGAAGTTGAAACTAGACAAATTTAGACTAGAAATAAGGTGGAAATTTTTAAGTGAGAGCAATTAACCATTGGAACAACTTACCAAGGGCTGTGAAGGAATCTCCAATGTTAAACATTTCTAAATCAAGACAATGTATTTTTTTCTAAAAGATATGCTCTAGTTCAAAAGGAATCAATTCAGGCAAGTTCTCTGGCCTGTGTTATGCAGGAGGTCAGATTAGATGTTCACAATGGTCCCTTCTCGCTTTATAATCTATGAAGGGTCTTACCGACAGTTGTGAGAAGTTGCTCACTTGAGTAGTCCCATTAAAGACAATGGACTGCTCTGGTGAGCAGTTACTCACACATGTAGACCCATAATGAGAGTACTCACATCACTATTCACCAATGTCAGCAAGGAGTTCACAATCCAGCTCTAAGTCTCAGAACATAAGCATTACTCAAAAACATACATACATAAAACATACATACAACATACATACATAAAACTCTGATTGGCTTGAAGTAGCGCCAATGCTGAGCCAATTCAATATTTTATTAAACAAACAGAAACCAAAGGAGCTCTCTAATGGTACTTCCATGACATCACAAGTATTCTTTGTTCTTACAGTAAAATTCATTCTGGATAATTCCAAGCTAAGGACCATAGTTCCTATTATATAATGTTTTGTCTTATGTAAGCACAGTTTTCTTGCAACATGTCCACTGATAATTACTTTTATAAGGGAAGGTTCAGCAATATAGTTAGGCTTCTCCTAGAAAAGTGGAGACAGATGCACTATGGAAATGATATATTTAGCCTCCAGGAGCTACACCCTATTCCCTTATAAAAGCTATTGGCAAGCAACTCTACAGAATAGGTTTTGATTCAACTCTAAGGGATGAAAAAGAAATACTTGCCTGCTTCCAAAGTTTAAGCAAAGATGCTCACATTGCAGCTGCCGAGATGGGAGGCGGAAGAAAATGGGGGAATTGAACCAAGGGGGGAATAAGTAAAAAAAATATTTATACATTCTGTTGTTCAGCTCTAATTGCTTCAAAGATTATTTATTTTTCTTTTTTTTTTTTGAAAATAGCTTGCAGCTTCTTAACATATTTTTCAAAGAAGGTGCTTCAAGGCATAATAAAAAGCAAGTAGGGATATGCTTTTTTGAATAGACTGAAATAATTAATGTGAGAATGCTTCCGCTTGAGCACTGTTATTTATTTATTTTTTATGAACTAAAATACATTTTTGCTTTTAAAATTGAGCTAATGTGTCACACAGAAGTCATGGTTTCTTTAATCTTGAAGTAATGTTAATTTAGAATTGTATTTGGGAATCTGAATTTTAGAAAATTCATTCCATTGTTTGTAGCTGGCATCACAAGGCTGCCTACACACTTCACAACACCGCCCCAGCTGACTGTTCTGTTGTCCAACCTAGGCTTCAGACCTCATAACTTTCTAGGTTTGATCATGTATGGTTTTCCTCTACTTTAGTTTATAGTCATTGCATCAGTATTATGCCATCTCTGACCAATGAGTAATCTTCACAAACACCACTCCTTCTTGGATAGCACTGTTTGCCGTAATAGCAAATCCTGAAAAACCAGGACCATCTTTCCACACAACACATCAGAAAGGCATATTTTCAGTAAGTGGTGTGAAGAATTAGCCAGGTAATATTAATGGGAATTTTATCACTACATCCTTATCTATTCAAATGAAATTTAGCCCATTTATTTCTCCTTGGTATTGCAACAGTGCTTAGCTGCCCCAGTCATAGGTCCCTAATATGCTAGCTGCTGTACAAACACAGAACAAAAGGACAGTCTCTGCCCCAAAGAGTTTACTATGGAAGTAAGGCCCTGGTCAGGCACATGGATTCATTTGGGCAGACCCTGGCACCCATGTGGTATCATACTAAAGTCAATTTGATTTACCAAAGGACATGGGTCTGCCTGTGTAGATGTGATTGCAGGCTCCTGGTTTTATCTTGGACATTTGCCTTCTGATACCCCACAACATAGCTGTCTTCCTGAAAGAGGGTTTTCATGGTCCAGGGAAGCTCTGAGAGATTCCATTAAGTTCAGGCGTGTTCTAAAGAGCAGTTTCTCTTGGCAGAGGCACCAGTGCTCATCCACTAGGCAAGCCTGACATTCCCTCGGCTCTACTCAGGGTTGTGTACACAAACAGAAACAATCCACTGCAACTACATGCTCACTCTTAATGTTCCTTTCTTCAGGCATCTTTCATTATTCAGCATATTTTCACTGCTGAACAACAAGCGATTATTAGTGTAACAAGACAGGTACGCTTGTTTGTAAATGACACTCCGCATGCAGACCCGAAAGCTGCTCTATTTAGCTGTAGCTCTCCAGTCTTTGATAACTTTGTCATGCAAATAATAGACCGAATGAACTAGAATTGATCACAGTGCACAAACAAACAGAGGCACAGATCCTAGGCTGTGCTCTAATCACTTTGGTATAGCTGACAATGGAAAGAATACTCCAGCCTAGGGGAATACATTAATTGAGTACACCCAGCACAGTGGTATCTACACCAATATCCATGCCTATGGCTGACATAAAGAGTTTGGCTGAGGCATCCCTGTGCCCAGGTGATCCCTAACCCATGTCAGCCTCATTAGGTTGTTAGACTGCTCTAACATGCCATGGGAGTGGAATTTCAGAATGACTTATTTTGCAAAGGTAGACCATCCTACGGATGTAGCACAGACACCAGTGCAAAAGTGGCTGGTTCTCACTGGCCTCTGACATTATTAAATGAATATGAAAGAACTCACAGGATGTAGATTTTTACGTCTGTGTATAAAGTGCTACGTCTTGTGATTTGATTTTGAAATTTCTTCATCTTTGGAGAAAATTACAGATAACTATTCATCTAAATGAATTCACTCTCCTACGGGTGTTCAGCTAGGGATGACTGGGAAATGGTCTTCCCATCCCACAAATATGTTTGACGGTTTGAATTATTTTCCGTCTAGAATCGGGACAAAAAAATTGCAATCTAGAAAATATTTGGGAACAATAAATAATATTTTTTTGTTTGGGTCAATCAAGATATTTAATTTTGATAATTTTGTGAAGTTTTCCTTTTAGGCCTTTTCCAGCTTAAATTCTGAAACAAAAATGTCATTTTGAACCAGAAAACCAGAATTTTTAGTTTGGAAAATGTCAAAACAAAACGTTTAGACAATTTTGAAAAAAATTTCACAATTTTTTTTGAATTGAGAAATCTGGGATACCCTACCCTGTATTGCAAACAGTTTCAGTTTCAATAAATCAGCATTTTTCAATGAAATAATGATTTGTTGAAAGATTCCTGATCAGCTCTAACTTGAGCTTCTATGGCATCTGAGGGTCAAAAAGAACTTTATGTTTTCTGTTATTAACAGCCTCTTTTGGTGTGTGAAATGTTCATAATGAAATTTCTCAATGATATTTACAAAGAAATATTGAAAACATCCAGTTTGAAATTTGAAGTGTGACTGCTAACTAAAAAGAATGGTCCAATTAACGTTTTTTTAAATCAAAAAGCAACCCAGTCTTTCAAAATTTCAGTCTGTTGGACAAAGATTAATTTTCATGAGAAAACATGAATTTTCAGTATAACACTATTTCACAAAACATCCATATAAAAAACTAAGTTTCTGAGTTGTGAAATGTCCCAGAATATTTTTTTTGTATTTTTCACACACCACTTCTCCCACCAGATATTCAGATCAGCAACTCATTCTACTTGAGCAGAAGAGCCAACATTTTAGACTTCTTTATTCCTAACTCTTATCTACAGAAGTCTACTTCAATTGGCAACTCTTACTACTATGTAGTAATTTCCCCAGCTAGCACTGTCCCACCATGCCTTGTATTGTAGAACAGTGCAATCATTAGCTTCTACTCAAAAGTGGCAGGATATGACAGGGATTCTACGATCAAGGATGATATTGGTGTCAATGAACTGTGACACTCCATCAAATCCTGCATCTTTAATGTCATGGAGAGTTACATCCTTTCATGGGTGATAAAGCATGGGCATTCTGACAAGCCCTAGTTTAACTGTCCTCATTGGCCTCGCTAGGCTCATGTCACTTATTGTTTTATAGCTTAAATTGTCCTCACATTGAAAATAAGGATTCAATTGAAGATTTTATTGTTAACCTCTAAGGGCTTTGGAGCGCTAAGTCTACTCTATCTGCAAGAGTTAAGTGAAGTTTATGCTCCATTTCTTAATCTACCTTCAGTTACAGATTTCTGTATGCATACCATATGGTTTCCTGATAGCCATTCTAAACTTTGTTCAGTGGGAGGAAAAATGTGGGTGCAGATATTTAGCTCCTCAAGTGATGTTCTTAAGGGTAGGCTCATTTTTCTGTTTTTTTGTTTGCAAATTGGTACCAATGGGCCAGATTGTTAAAGGTCCATAGGAGTCTAGTGGGATTTTCAAAACCATCTAGGTGCTTCACACACATTGATTGAAATCAGTGGCTGATAGGTGCCCAGATGATTTTGAAAATCCTTCTAGAAGCCTAAATACCTTTTAAAAACTCTAGCCCTATGTTTCATTTTAATACTTTTAGAGTCAGATTTTCAAAAGGGATCAGCACTAGACCAGGTATGAAAATGAAGTTTTTCTTTGGAAAATGTTGACAAAAACATTTAAAAAAATGAAATTTTCACTGGAAAAAGTTATCATTTAGATTTTTAAATCTGTCTATATGACATGTATTTATATTGTTACAGCTTACTATATCATTGTCTGCAGGTTGCCAGTGTAAGTACTTCAAATATGGACCAAAGTGCTGTGTACGTGAATATATTATTAAGTGATAATCAGAATAGTGTGGAATTATTGCTGTTAAGAACATTTCTATGTGTGCACCTAGTTTCTATGTGTGCGGCTGAGATTTCTTGAGGCCATTGTGCTCTGCACTTAAAGAGTAATAAGAAAAGGAGTACTTGTGGCACCTTAGAGACTAACAAATTTATCTGAGCATAAGCTTTCGTGAGCTACAGCTCACTTCATCGGACGCATTCAGTGCATGCAAAAATCACTCCTTTTCTGTAGCCATTGTCAAGTGGAGATCAGCAAGAGATAACCATTTCTGTACGAAATGCACATGTAAAGCCAGACTGGTAGGCTCAAGGACACTATGAAAGACATACCAGTCTTCCCCTGCCTCCATCCTCCCCATAGATCATATTATAAATTATACGTTAAAAAATTCCTGTCAATACAGATCAACTGGTGTAAACTGATTTACACCTGGTAAGGATTGGATCCACAATGCCAACAAAAACAGAAGAGATCAACAGATTATCATGATACACCTCTGCTTTCAATGATTATGCAGCCGCAAACCCTCCACATCATCACCACTGGAGTGACAATATCGTCAAACTGAAATGGAAAAACACACATATGAAATTTGGAAAGATCTCTATACGTTCCATTCTAAAGGCAAATAAGCTACTTAGGATCTTCTAATTTCACTGATGGTCTGATGAGACACTTTGCTGAAAGCCTTTTGGAAATCTCAGTCCATTCTCCTTCATCTTACTCTAGCAACAATATCGTTTAAAATGAAAGACTTCTAACAAAATAGAAAAGCATGACTTTCTTAACCTTAAACCATTTTTACTATGCTTAATGAATCTGTGACTTACAGATTTTCAGAGTTCCCCATATGTATATAATTTTGTTTTCAGATAGTTTGGAGTATTTTATCTACTACTGACCACCTGACCACGTTATAATTTCCACAGTGTTCTTAGGTGCCTTATTTAACGATGGCGTTATGTTGGTCACTTTCCCAATTTTATAGCTCTTCCCTGAACTAATAACTCGCTCTATGTGGAAAAGATGAAACTGGAGATGAAAAGGACTGGCATGTCTTTTTTTATTATGGGTAGTGTTCAGTTATGATGGAATTAAGCTGACTCATTTGGATCATGCTGTAAGGATGGAGGTACTTCCAGTGCAAACTAAGAAACATTTTGTTACATATAAATTTCTCTTCCTTCATACAGCTTGGAGAATAGCAATGAACCCATTGTGGATTGACTCATTCTGAGAGAAGGTATTGCTATTGTTGGCAGCTAAACTGTTGGTACACCTTAATACCATACTATAAGGAGTTTTAAATGATCAAAGCCATGCAGCCGTATAAACTAAGAGTTCACAACATTTTTGACAGCCAAGATATCTTAAAAAAACCAGACCTGCAATATGCTACTGCATCTCGGCTCAAGAATGGAAATAATATAGATGCAGACAGATGGTTCAGATCCTCAGTTGGAGTAAAGAAGTCATTGGAGGATCACTGATTTACACCAGCTGAGGATCTGATCTCGAACGTTAAACCTTCTTAGTACTCTTTGCAGATAATTTCACTATCATCACCTCAATACAAAGAAAGTTTTGCTGATTGCATTTATCTACAGTCCTTGGAAAATGAGGTATCACACTTACCTGGTCTATTATTCTTAAAAATAAAAAATGGGGTTCACAAGTTTTAGCCCAGGGTCCTTCTGAGCCAGAGATCCTTCCCTGGGACGTTCCTGAGGTGTTCCAGCAAGGTGATTAGGGGGACGCATCCTTGTGGCAAATCTAGGTTTTGGAAAGTAAATAGTTTCCTATTTGGATTATTTTTCAACTTAGATAGTCATTCTCTTGTATTGCCTCTTTGTTAGTTTACTTTCACTTCAAATCAATATCTGTGTCTTATTTTAACTGTTAAAAGATAAGTGTACCATTTAAAAAACCATACCTGATTTACTTATCTTCCCATTGTTCCCTCTAATTGTGTTAATTTTTACCCTATCTGCTTTTCCTTGGTAGCAAATGAGAAGTGAAACCAGCAGTCTGATCAACTGTCAACAATTCCTCCAGTATTTAAAATTCATTCTATTTTTATTTTTCATGGCATAACACCTTCTAATCTTCCAAGCAAAGCATTAAGAATTCATATAGACACTTGTAGAAAATCAAAAGTTTCCTAAGAATTTGAGCAGGTTAGTATAAAATGGCAACAGTTCAGAGAATTGGAGAAATCATTAAAGGAATGTAAACCTTACAAAATTTTAAATTTTCTGAATTTTAGAACCAATTTGTGCTTGTCTTGTTCTATATAAACTTGTATTTGTACACTACAATCTCTCATGAAGATTACATTAGTTTCAGGACCTTTTGTTTACTTTGGAAGGTTATGTGCATGTGTGATGCTATGTATGTGCTAAGTAAATAATGATTGTCTTACTATTATCAGTGGTATTAAAATAAACCATACAAGTATAAATGGGAATCAGGACCGGATAGTAAGAGAGAATCCCTATTAGATGCTGAAGAATTTACAATAGACAAGATGTACAAAATCTGGAAGAAAGGAAATATTATTATCCCTATTTTATATGTAGGAAATGGAGGCACGGAGAGCTTAAGGGCTCTATCTTCATAAGTGTTGGGTACCTTTCAACTCCAAACAAAGTCAACTGGAGCCACTTCTGGAAATCAGGTCTGAAATCACAAAATGTTCAAAATGTTGAAATTTCAGTTAAAAAAAAATTGACAAAAAGTTGTCTGTTTTAAAACTACTTGTAATTTACAGGTTTCCAGGCTCAAAATTTAAGAGTAATAACAAGAGCCAGGAAAATCCATTCAGTTAAATACAAAATATTTTAAGCTTTGACTTTAAACTACATATGTGTTAGAGTTAATTTTCTGTGTGAGTTTATTTTAATTTCTGTACAGCCTCTGCACTTCTGGGATGCATCTGGGACTGGAAGCAAAAATACCATTAGAAAAGCTGTTCTTTCTCGGTATTTCCAATCTGGTTGTAACTAAGAGGTATCTGAAACCTTATGGAAGAGCCTGTCCACACAAGATTTCCATCTGTTTCCTGACCACAGAGGGATAGAAGAGTTCAGAAGCTTGGGATAAACTGTTGGATGCGTCTCTAAATGGCACTGAACAGCTAAATATTTTTGAGATCCATCAGTTACTGCAAATGAAAGAGTTTGAGCTGCTGTACATCAGAGATTCCTGGCTAGTGCAACTGTCCTTTGGTGGCCAATGAAGCCACATGACGCTTGTCATAAATATAAAGGGAAGGGTAAACCCCTTTGAAATCCCTCCTGGCCAGGGGAAAGCTCCTCTCACCTGTAAAGGGTTAAGAAGCTAAAGGTAACCTCGCTGGCACCTGACCAAAATGACCAATGAGGAGACAAGATACTTTCAAAAGCTGGGAGGAGGGAGAGAAACAAGGGGTTTGTGTGTCTGTCTGTAGTCGTTTTGGCCGGGGACAGAACAGGAATGGAGTCTTAGAACTTTTAGTAAGTAATCTAGCTAGGTATGTGTTAGATTATGATTTCTTTAAATGGCTGAGAAAAGAATTGTGCTGAATAGAATAACTATTTCTGTCTGTGTATCTTTTTTGTAACTTAAGGTTTTGCCTAGAGGGGTTCTCTATGTTTTTGAATCTAATTACCCTGTAAGATATATACCATCCTGATTTTACAGGGGGGATTTCTTTATTTCTATTTACTTCTATTTTTTATTAAAAGTCTTCTTGTAAAACACTGAATGCTTTTTCATTGTTCTCAGATCCAAGGGTTTGGGTCTGTGGTCACCTATGCAAATTGGTGAGGCTTTTTATCCAACATTTCCCAGAAAAGGGGGGGTGCAAGTGTTGGGAGGATTGTTCATTGTTCTTAAGATCCAAGGGTCTGGGTCTGTAGTCACCTAGGCAAATTGGTGAGGCTTTTTACCAAACCTTGTCCAGGAAGTGGGGTGCAAGGTTTTGGGAAGTATTTTGGGGGGAAGGACGCGTCCAAACAGCTCTTCCCCAGTAACCAGTATTAGTTTGGTGGTGGTAGCGGCCTGTCCAAGGGGTAATATTTTGTACCTTGGGGAAGTTTTGACCTAAGCTGGTAAAGATAAGCTTAGGAGGTTTTTCATGCAGGTCCCCACATCTGTACCCTAGAGTTCAGAGTGGGGGAGGAACCGTGACATGGTGGCACAGTGGTGGGATTAACCTGAAATCATTTTGAGATCCAGTTGAGATTTTTTGAACTAGAAATACAGATTTTAAAAAGGAATTTTTAGGAAGTCCAGAAGGCAGCTTTGAAACTGAAAGCAGCTTGGTTTCTCTCTGCTTTGTGGCCAAGCAGAGACAAAAGGGGATTATCTTGTGAATTGCAGGTTTTCTTGCCTGGAGGCAGGGTACTTAACTCCTGCAGGGAAATTCACAGTCTTCTAACCCAGAGGTTTTTTTTTTTTCTTTTCTTCCTAAAAGTAAATAGGGGGTGTGTGCTCTACCCATTTGCCTGGAGACAAAAGTGGCAGGTTTTTTTTAGGATTTTGATTTTTTTTTTTTTGTTTTACAAGGAGCACAGGTTTGAAAAGAATTTTTTTTTCTTCTTTGGGCTGGGTAAGCAGGTTTCCAAGTAGTTGGAGGTTTTTTGCTTTAATTTGGGCCCAGAGCAGAGACAAGGGAATTGTCTTTCTCTGTAGGCTGACAATCACTATCAGAGAATAGGTATTCTATTCCAGCACAGCAAAATTTTACAGCCAAGTTTTGTTTGTTTATTTCTAAACCTCGGGTGTAAAGTTAGTTAAAAACAGAGAGGTTAGAATGGCCAAATCCTCAGCTCGACTACAGCTGGAATTAGCCAAATTTCAGGCTGAGGAAAAACAAAGGGAACATGAGAGACAGATAGAACTCATGCGGCTGAAGGAGGAGGAGAAGGAAAAAGAGAGGAAGCATGTGGAGGAGATGGAGAGGATAAAGGCCCAGCAGAATATACCAACAAACCCTAGCAATCCTTCTCCAGGTACCACTTCCCATCCCAGAAAGTTCCCCACCTACAAGGCAGGTGATGATACTGAGGCCTTCTTAGAAAACTTCGAAAGGGCCTGCCTTGGGTACAACATCTCTACTGACCAATACATGGTAGAGCTGAGGCCGCAGCTCAGTGGACCCTTAGCTGAGGTGGCAGCTGAAATGCCTAAAGAACACATGAACAAGTATGAACTGTTTAAATCCAAGGCGAGAGTCAGAATGGGGATAACACCCGAGCAGTCTCGTCGGAGGTTCAGAGCCCTAAGGTGGAAACCAGACATGTCATTTACCCGACATGCCTACCACATTGTAAAACATTGGGATGCCTGGATATCAGGAGCAAGTGTTGAATCTCCAGTAAATTTGCCCTTCCTAATGCAAATGGAACAATTCTTAGAGGGTGTTCCTGAGGAAATAGAAAGATACATCCTAGATGGGAAACCCAAAACTGTAATTGAGGCAGGAGAGATTGGAGCCAGATGGGTGGAGGTGGCAGAGAAGAAGAAAACTGGTCGCAGTTGGAGCGGAGACCAGAAGGGACCACCCCAGACCACACCCTATTACCGGGGGCCGCCCAAAGCCCCACCTACCTCCCAAAGAACCCTCCAGACCCCTTATCGTCCCACCACCCCGTTCTCCAGCAACCCTCCTCGCCCCAGTGACCCGTCAGCTGGACGATGTTTTAAGTGTAACGAGCTGGGGCATGTAAAGGCCAACTGCCCCAAGAACCCCAACAGATTACAGTTCATTGCACCGGAATCACACCAGAGGTCCACAGGCCCAGATACCTCCCAGATACCCTTGGAGCGGAGGGAAACTGTGAGTGTGGGCGGGAAGAAGGTCACCGCGTGGAGGGACACCGGAGCACAAGTGTCAGCTATCCATGCTTCCTTAGTGGACCCCAATTTAATCAACCCAGAGATCCAAGTGACGATTCAACCCTTCAAGTCCAACTCTTTCAATTTGCCTACAGCCAAGTTGCCTGTCCAGTACAAGGGCTGGTCAGGAATGTGGACTTTTGCAGTCTATGATGATTATCCCATCCCCATGCTGTTGGGGGAAGACTTGGCCAATCATGTGAAGCAGGCCAAGAGGGTGGGAATGGTCACCCGCAACCAGGCTAAACAAGCCGTGAGGCCTAGCTCTGTTCCGGAAACTTCTATCAGGACCCAGTCAGAGGTGATGGACCTGGACCCCAGGCCAATGTCTGCAACAGCAGTAGTGGATCCAGTCCCAGAGACCCAGACGGAACCAGTCCCAGAACCGGAACCAGCCGAACAACCAACACCAGACCCCGTGTCAGCACTGAATCCAGTACTTGCAACCTCAACACCAGAGGGCCCCACCGAACCTGAACTGGCAGCAGCCGATAACCCTACACAAGAGGCTCAGCCGGAGCCTGAATCCCAACATAGTACACCAGCGGAGAGCGGTTCACAGTCAACAGAAACAGCTCCATCCCCTATATCGCTTCCAGAGGGACCAAGCCTAGGTCCACAATCCCATGAGGAACTGATGTCTCCAGCATCAAGGGAACAGTTCCAGACCGAACAGGAAGCAGATGAAAGCCTCCAGAGAGCTTGGACGGCGGCACGGAGCAACCCACCGCCTCTCAGCTCTTCTAATCGATCCAGGTTTGTTGTAGAAAGAGGACTTTTATACAAGGAAACTCTTTCTGGTGGACACCAGGAAGACTGGCATCCTCAGAGACAGTTGGTAGTTCCAACTAAATACCGGGCCAAGCTCTTGAGCTTAGCCCATGATCACCCTAGTGGCCATGCTGGGATGAACAGGACCAAAGACCGTTTGGGGGGGTCATTCCACTGGGAGGGAATGGGCAAGGATGTTTCTACCTATGTCCAGTCTTGTGAGGTGTGCCAAAGAGTGGGAAAACCCCAAGACCAGGTCAAAGCCCCTCTCCAGCCACTCCCCATCATTGAAGTTCCATTTCAGCGAGTAGCTGTGGATATTCTGGGTCCTTTTCCGAAAAAGACACCCAGAGGAAAGCAGTACATACTGACTTTCATGGATTTTGCCACCCGATGGCCGGAAGCAGTAGCTCTAAGCAACACCAGGGCTAAAAGTGTGTGCCAGGCACTAGCAGACATTTTTGCCAGGGTAGGTTGGCCCTCCGACATCCTCACAGATGCAGGGACTAATTTCCTGGCAGGAACTATGGAAAACCTTTGGGAAGCTCATGGGGTAAATCACTTGGTTGCCACTCCTTACCATCATCAAACAAATGGCATGGTGGAGAAGTTTAATGGAACTTTGGGGGCCATGATACGTAAATTCGTAAATGAGCACTCCAATGATTGGGACCTAGTATTGCAGCAGTTGCTCTTTGCCTACAGAGCTGTACCACATCCCAGTTTAGGGTTTTCCCCATTTGAACTTGTATATGGCCGTGAGGTTAAGGGGCCATTGCAGTTGGTGAAGCAGCAATGGGAGGGATTTACACCTTCTCCAGGAACTAACATTCTGGACTTTGTAACCAACCTACAAAACACCCTCCGAACCTCTTTAGCCCTTGCTAGAGAAAACTTACAGGATGCTCAAAAAGAGCAAAAAGCCTGGTATGATAAACATGCCAGAGAGCGTTCCTTCAAAGTAGGAGACCAGGTCATGGTCTTAAAGGCGCTCCAGGCCCATAAAATGGAAGCATCGTGGGATGGGCCATTCGTGGTCCAGGAGCGCCTGGGAGCTGTTAATTATCTCATAGTATTCCCCACCTCCAACCGAAAGCCTAAGGTGTATCATATTAATTCTCTAAAGCCCTTTTATTCCAGAGAATTAAAGGGTTGTCAGTTTACAGCCCAGGGAGGAGACGACGCTGAGTGGCCTGAAGGTGTCTACTACGAAGGGAAATGTGCTGGTGGTGTGGAAGAGGTGAACCTCTCCATGACCCTTGGGCGTATGCAGCGACAGCAGATCCAGGAGCTGTGCACTAGCTACGCGCCAACGTTCTCAGCCACCCCAGGACTGACTGAACGGGCATACCACTCCATTGACACAGGTAATGCTCACCCAATTAGGGTCCAACCTTACCGGGTGTCTCCTCAAGCTAAAACTGCTATAGAACGGGAGATCCAGGATATGTTACAGATGGGGGTAATCCGCCCCTCTGAAAGTGCATGGGCATCTCCAGTGGTTCTAGTTCCCAAACCAGATGGGGAAATACGTTTTTGCGTGGACTACCATAAGCTAAATGCTGTAACTCGCCCAGACAACTATCCCGTGCCACGCACAGATGAACTATTAGAGAAACTGGGAAGGGCCCAGTTCATCTCTACCTTGGACTTAACCAAGGGGTACTGGCAGGTACCGCTAGATGAATCTGCCAAGGAAAGGTCAGCCTTCATCACACATCTCGGGCTGTATGAATTTAATGTACTCCCTTTCGGGCTGCGAAATGCACCCGCCACTTTCCAAAGACTTGTAGATGGTCTCCTAGCGGGATTAGGAGAATATGCAGTCGCCTACCTTGACGATGTGGCCATATTTTCGGATTCCTGGGCAGACCACCTGGAACATCTACAAAAAGTCCTTGAGCGCATAAGGGAGGCAGGACTAACTGTTAAGGCTAAGAAGTGTCAAATAGGCCTAAACAGAGTGACTTACCTTGGACACCAGGTGGGTCAAGGAACTATCAGCCCCCTACAGGCCAAAGTGGATGCTATCCAAAAGTGGCCTGTCCCAAAGTCAAAGAAACAGGTTCAATCCTTCTTAGGCTTGGCCGGTTATTACAGACGATTTGTACCGCACTACAGCCAAATCGCTGCCCCACTGACAGACCTAACCAAAAAGAAACAGCCAAATGCTGTTCAGTGGACCGGAAAGTGTCAGAAGGCCTTTAACAAGCTTAAAGCGACACTCATGTCTGAACCTGTACTAAGGGCCCCAGACTTTGACAAACCGTTCCTAGTAACCACAGATGCATCCGAGCGTGGTGTGGGAGCAGTTTTAATGCAGAAAGGACCTGATCAAGAATTCCACCCTGTAGTGTTTCTCAGCAAAAAACTGTCTGAGAGGGAAAGCAACTGGTCAGTCACTGAAAAAGAATGTTATGCCATTGTCTACGCTCTGGAAAAGCTACGCCCATATGTTTGGGGACGGCGTTTCCACCTGCAAACCGACCATGCTGCACTAAAGTGGCTTCACACCGTCAAAGAAACTAACAGAAAACTTCTTCGGTGGAGTTTAGCTCTCCAAGATTTTGATTTCGACATCCAACACATCTCAGGAGCTTCTAACAAAGTGGCTGATGCACTCTCCCGTGAAAGTTTCCCAGAATCAACTGGTTAAAATCGTCCTTGAGATGTGGAAAATATTGTTAGTCTTTATGTACTTGGTAGTATATTTAGAGATGCATGTGTCTTATTAACTCTGTTTTCCTAGAGCTCCAGGAAGAAATCCCAGCCAGTGTTTCACCCTAGCTGAGATTTGGGGGGCGTGTCATAAATATAAAGGGAAGGGTAAACCCCTTTGAAATCCCTCCTGGCCAGGGGAAAGCTCCTCTCACCTGTAAAGGGTTAAGAAGCTAAAGGTAACCTCGCTGGCACCTGACCAAAATGACCAATGAGGAGACAAGATACTTTCAAAAGCTGGGAGGAGGGAGAGAAACAAGGGGTTTGTGTGTCTGTCTGTAGTCGTTTTGGCCGGGGACAGAACAGGAATGGAGTCTTAGAACTTTTAGTAAGTAATCTAGCTAGGTATGTGTTAGATTATGATTTCTTTAAATGGCTGAGAAAAGAATTGTGCTGAATAGAATAACTATTTCTGTCTGTGTATCTTTTTTGTAACTTAAGGTTTTGCCTAGAGGGGTTCTCTATGTTTTTGAATCTAATTACCCTGTAAGATATATACCATCCTGATTTTACAGGGGGGATTTCTTTATTTCTATTTACTTCTATTTTTTATTAAAAGTCTTCTTGTAAAACACTGAATGCTTTTTCATTGTTCTCAGATCCAAGGGTTTGGGTCTGTGGTCACCTATGCAAATTGGTGAGGCTTTTTATCCAACATTTCCCAGAAAAGGGGGGGTGCAAGTGTTGGGAGGATTGTTCATTGTTCTTAAGATCCAAGGGTCTGGGTCTGTAGTCACCTAGGCAAATTGGTGAGGCTTTTTACCAAACCTTGTCCAGGAAGTGGGGTGCAAGGTTTTGGGAAGTATTTTGGGGGGAAGGACGCGTCCAAACAGCTCTTCCCCAGTAACCAGTATTAGTTTGGTGGTGGTAGCGGCCTGTCCAAGGGGTAATATTTTGTACCTTGGGGAAGTTTTGACCTAAGCTGGTAAAGATAAGCTTAGGAGGTTTTTCATGCAGGTCCCCACATCTGTACCCTAGAGTTCAGAGTGGGGGAGGAACCGTGACAACGCTTAAAGAAGCTTTGAGGCTGCTCTTAATTGCACCAGGGGCTACACTAGCTCCTGGCCAGCTTCAGAATTAGGGGAAAAGGTGATATTAACCCATCTCTCCACACCCAATATCCTAAGTCCTGTGCTGAGCACAGCTCGGCCAAATGCAGTAATTTGGGGCAAGGTCTATAAGTCTGGTGCCTAACCCTACCACTCAACCATACTGCCTTGTATTACTCCTTTTCCTCTTCTTTTGGCTCTATAGTGGGCCCTGATCCTGCTCTACAGGAGCTCTATAGGCTGCCAGCATTGAACAACTTGTGCATTGGGACCTTGTCTTCTCTCTGTCTGTAGTACCTCTGAAACAACTTGAGCACTATACAAATGATAAATATATTATCATAATAACTAACAATAATAATACATTAGTCTTTTGCTCCGTAAGCAGTCTGGCATTCCTCTAGCAGGTATCTAAGAGGTGTTCCTAGTTGTGCCTAGCTGTGACTTAAAAGCTGCATCCTTCTTGATAGGCACAAATGGACTGGAAATTTAGTAGCAGATTTATTGTTAGAACTGATTATTATTTCTTTAGGAAATGACTGTTGAGTCAAACAGCAAAGTGCAATATTCACAGCCACCAGTGCAAACTGAGGCTATTTTTAAACACTATAATAGTGCATACTGGCCCTGCTGCTCCTCTGATGCTGTTGTAAATCCGGAGCAGCTTCCTGGAAGTCAATAAGCCACAGTGTAAGTGGCAGGAGAATCAGTCCCTTTCTGTGTACCATATAAGTACGTAAGGAGGTGTATTGGAAAGACTTCTAGTAACTAAAAGGTCAGAGGGACCGTGTGAGGGCAGACATGAGTTATTTACACAATATTTTGCAATGTTGTGATTCTAATTCTGTAAGCATAGATCTATGCTTAGAATAAATATAGTATAGATCTATTATATCTGTTTAGGAAACCATGCTAATTCACATCACCTTTGACAGTTGTGAAAAGCAGAGTAGGAAGCTTTTGCTGTTCTGGCACTCAATGTTGTACCTAGTCTCTGGTCAAACAGGATTTCAGCTTCCAATAATCTTAACCCATTTAGGAGTTCAAATTGATCACTTAACATTTTTTTTAAAAAGTCCATTTTACATCTGACCCATTCACCTTCATATGATGACATGACATCTTAAAATCATAGTAAGTATTAGAAAAATTATGTTTTAAATATGGGCCTTTGTGTCTTTTACCACATTCTCTTCTGCAGTGGTTATTACCTAATAATTTTTGACATTGGTGATTAAACAAAGTTTTACATTTTATGATTCTATTTCAAATACACAGTTGCTAACATATATATCAAGGCAAAAAGTAAGCCTTCTTAAAGAATCTGTAATTATATTTATGCATTAAAGTGTCAGCTGGTAAAAATGAATGCTTTCAAACAATATTTTAATCTAATTGTTTTAAAATCAAACTATTAATCAAGATTTTATTGTCAATCCTAACTAATAGCTTTCATTTTAATAGCCCAAAGCACTGATGATGGTCTTTAATTTGAGAACACATTAGAATGAAAGTAATTTAAACAACTATTAATTGAACACCAGTCGTAGCGGCAGTGCTGAACACACCTGGTAAACAGAAAGCATCTCCTCCCCCTTGGCAGAACTTTTTCTATAACTTCCGCCACAGAGGACCCTTTAATAAATACAGCTCCATGTAATGCTCAGAATTTATGCGGGAAAATACATTTTGAAGGCTTTTCTAATGAGAACTCAGAGTAGAAGGCTTTTAAAGTTGCACCTTGAACAGAAAAGAACACTTGTTTTTCAGTGCTGCTGTTCAGAGGTATCGCCACACATGTTCTTAGGAAGTGAGAATTTGCCCAAGCACAAATGTACCAAAAACCTAGTTTAGAGCCAAATTCTGCCGTAACAGGGGTGTTGCTCCCACTTAGTATATACCAGAGAGCAAAATTTGGCCCTTAATCTGGTGTGAAAGCAAAAGAGGCCTATTGATATTTACATACATAAGTCTACTGATACACAAATCTAATACAAAAAGACACGGACATTTGTAACTTTACCTTCTTAAGTAGAATTCTACACTGTGTGACTCACTCTGTGGCCAAGAATAAATGCCAGAGAATTCTGTATACAGCTGGCAGGGATGGAGCCTGATTGGGCCATCCCAAGTAGAATGATTTATAAGAATGATAGTTGATTTCTGAGATTTTAAAACTGTATATAAACCCTCTCCAGTTCTGCCTATGTTATTTTTTGCACTCTGGATTTAGCCACTGAATGGATAAAACAAAATTATGAGTGGATTTGCACATAAGTAGATTTAGTCTGTATGGTTTGCCTGTAGAACAAAAAATTGAAATATGGAAATTTAATAGATACATATGTTTTAACGTAACACATTTAGCTGAATCACAGCAACAGACTTTGTGAGCTGTAACTGCAATTTTTAATTCTGCTCTGACAACTTTATGTAAACTAAGTGACTGGCAGTGGGCAATCATTAGTGGCTTAGGTACCATTTATGTAATTTTGTTTGAGTTTTCTACTAGAGGCTATCTGCTAAGTGAAAGTGAATTATTGCTTGTGTTTATTTCACTGTTGAGTAGCACTCTAGGTAAGCACAATCGCTGCTTAAAAAAGAAATTGTCTTCATATGATGCAAAATGAAAGGGGTGGCCTTGTCACAGGAATTGCTCTGACAGCTCTTAAACAATGGTTTATTGCATATCTTCTCACTCCTAGAGATGTGTCTGATTCTGAGTGCTTGGTTGTAAACAATGCTTTAGTTAGTGTATATTGGGTGACACGAAGTCCAGTTTAAAGTAAAGATGTAAATCAGTTGATTTGGTATATAGAACTGCTTCCAGTTTGTATTATGAATACTTTTCAGAATATTTGGAAAAATGAATTAAGGACCATTTGTAGCAGTCCCTATTTATATACTTGTACATCCAGTCATTTCAGATTCATCTTCAACTTGTTCACGAAATCCTCACATAAATGTCTGTGATAACTAGAATTCTCACATAGTACTAGATCCAATGTGTAAATGAAGTCAGTTGAAAAACTGACATCGGTTGAAGTGGCCTTCAGATGCATAAATATGATAATTTCAGTATCCACATCCCTTCAATTCCAATTTAAGTTGTGGGTGTAAATTAATGCAAAAACCTAAAGCGGAACTCAACCAAAACTGCCAGGTTTCTCTTGGTTTCACATGATTTCTACCTAAAACTATATATCAGTCCAAGTTTGTTCAAAACTTGGCCTGGGTTTACTTGAAACTCAGCCCATTGTTGCCAAAAGGTTCATGAACCTCAGTGAACCTGGTTTAAGCTCTGGGTTTGTAACAAAAGCCCACATAAAGCAAGTTTCACCTTGTTGCAGGTTTTATTAAAGAAATCTTAGCACAGCTCTAGGTATAACATTTAGAGGTTAACAAAAAGTTATTAAAATTGGAACTCATTCATTGTACAAATTAATCTGCCCAGGATTGAAAGAATTTTGGATGAAAATAGAGAATGTTGCAAATAAAGTATTTCAGCAGTTTTAAACTTGACACAGAGATGACACTTTAGGTTCGATCGCAAGGCTTCAGTGGAAGTTGGAATGGGCTCCAAATATCCAAGGAAAAATTACAAAGGGGTTTTAAATGTATACATCTGGCACATTCAGAAAAGTGATTTATCGCTACAAATTTGGCTCAGTCACACAAAGTATAGCCTAGGGTAAAACAGAACACCTTTAGTGCTACACTTTATGATGCTCTGCGGTACCATACAAAGGGACTATTGTCAATGTTAGGGATAACTACATTTTCTAATTGCTATCAGTGAGCTCCTTAACCTTTCTCAGGTAAAACTTATCAATGCCATGGAACAAAAATGCATAGCATGAGTGAATGAGAGAGAGAGAGAATCATGAGATATTCCTGTATTACTTATCACTGGACTCTTATTCTTTAGGCGGCTAATGCTTTCAGTGCTTATTGATTCACTGTACTGATAATTACACTAGAATCGACCTGTCTCCCCTGTTTATGCATAGATGTGGAATATGTTGGAAAGGTAGAGTCCTGAATAGTAATCTGCAATATGTGAATGGTTCACATTTTTTCTCTCTCCAAACAATCATGGTTTATACATGGTATATACAGTCAACCTCATTGCTTACTAAAGGTGCAGACAGTTGGCTTTACAACGTGTTTTCCTGACTTTTAAGGCTACATTCTTGTATTCAAGCTTGTTGTAATTTAAATGTATTATTCGAATTTCCCTTTCCTTTTTGGAATAGTGTAATTTGCTTCATAAATTACATATGGTGGAAGCCTGTTGAATGAATAACCTTGTTGCACAGAAAATTAATTCTTTTGACAGGTTTATTCCTTTAATAGATATTTATTGGAGGATTTTACTGTATTATTATTATATACATTGTGGCTTGCTGCACAGAAAGTGTTTCACAGTATTTCAACGGATTTATTCTTTTAATTGAAGTAACTATTCCTGTCCTTTTACTGTTTGTTACCCAAGACACGACTTTTTAAGTAATTCATTTTTCAAAGGAAGTTCACTTGTTTTCTTCATGCGCTTTGTTTGTGCACAGAGAAAATGTATTCTTTTCCCTTCAATCAGCATTCATCTAAATGAATGCTAATATATACAGTTGTAATGAACCATATTTTGTTTGATTATGGTAATCTGTAACAGTGTTAATTTCCTTATATATGTGTTTATGTGTTTTTGAAAACTTTTAACATTTTACCATACCGTACTGGAATCTCTTGGATTATTTGAGGCTCTGTTCACTTTTTTGAGTTAGAATTAAGTAGCGCCAAATGCACAATAACAGAAAACGAAATCAGATTGAATGGCCACATGGCCTGATTTGAGGCAGGCTAGTTGTATAATTAAGAAACAGAAGCCAGAGGATCTGAATTGTCATCCTAATTCTGCCCAGAACTTTCTGTGGCACTTTTGGCAAATCATTTAACCTTTCTGAGTCCCAATTTCTCCCTTCGTAAAATGGGCATAATAATATTCTAACTCCCTACATTATAGAAATATTTTGGGGCTTTTTCAGCATTTGCAATATGCTTTGAGATCTTCAGGATTAAGGTGCTAAAGAACTGCAAAGTATCAAGGCTTGAGTTTTTATTGTTTATTACTTTGTTGCTTTACACGGAAGTTTGGGTTGACTGTTCCTCTTAGATTCTTTCCTTATTGTAAGTGTGAATAATTCAGGGAACTGAAGTTACATTGCTCTGAGTACTAGGATTGACATATGTAAAACTCTAGAATGCTGGTATTCTTAGCTTCTCAGTGGTGTATACCACAGCCCTGAGTTGGATTTTGAAACAGAAACAATAGACAAGAGGATAATAAGAATGAAGTGACTTTAAGTTCTGAGTTCTCACAACCTAACAAGTCTAGTAACATTTTGGTCCACCAGTACAAATGTTTGCAGGACCAGTAAACACTTTTAAGTAGTGTTTCTGGACTAGTGGTCCAAAAGAAAAAAATGTAGATCCTTGTAATCAATAATTTTCTTTCAGTATGGAAACTTCTTTAATATTTCCCCTTT
This sequence comes from Lepidochelys olivacea, assembly GCF_965140295.1. Lineage (NCBI taxonomy): Eukaryota > Metazoa > Chordata > Testudines > Cheloniidae > Lepidochelys > Lepidochelys olivacea. Next base: position 9,982,509 of record NC_140417.1, on the reverse strand, counting down.
AACATATGTATATTTAAAATGTTAGACTCCCATTGATTTCAGTGGCCATTGGTCCAGGTCCTAAATGAACAGGATTCTTGTAGTTTAGATAGCAGAATGATAAATGAAAAATGCCATATCTCAGTAGAGGGCAGTGAAATACATACAAGATTGCAATACATCACAAAGGAGGCTTCATTTTAAACTGACAAGTTTAATGATTTAATAGTTCCCAAAATTAAGGTGTTTTATACTAGATTTTGCTATCATATTATTCTAAAATTGCTTTTAATTACTTGGCATTAGACTATTTTTATGGTTATGATGTGGCATGGGTCAAAAATTACAAAATAATTGCATTATGAACATCAAATTAGACAGATGTCAATGTGACATGAATATAATAGGATTTCAGTATGACCCTGTGGGAAATATGATATAAATATATACCATCTCATACTGGATCACCCACAACTAAACATATTTTCCATACTGAAGTATTTTCACTTATCTATTCAGATAGTTTTCTTGCTCTAATCACAAAAAAAAAATCTCCAGTCTTCACCCAAAACATAAGCCTCAGAAAACCATGGATTTGGCACTACTCCAACAGATCAGAGGAAGAGAAGTTTGCCTAGGACAGAGAAATACTTTGGAGACGGGTGGGTGGGAAATTGTAATCCATAGCAAGTACATAAATGAGCTTCCTGTTGCCTTGCATAATTTAGTTGAAGCCAGTTTCATGTATATAGAAAATGTGCCCCCTTATATTTATAGATTATATTTCTTAACAGGTTTCAGAGTAGCAGCCGTGTTAGTCTGTATTCGCAAAAAGAAAAGGAGGACTTGTGGCACCTTAGAGACTAACAAATATATTTCAGCATAAGCTTTCGTGAGCTACAGAATGCATCCGATGAAGTGAGCTGTAGCTCAAGAAAGCTTATGCTCAAATATATTTGTTAATTTCTTAACAGGTATCCATAGCAGTTTGGAAGCTGATTTGCTGCTACTAATCAGACACACAGAAAGCACTTTCAGAATGCGTATTTCTGTATCACCCTTATTTTCTGACATGGCAATAAAGAATATTCTTCCAATTAACAAGATCTACGAGGAAGCTATAAATCCTGCAGAATGGGTAGCCATGAAAAGATAGATATTCCAGACTGCGGAACCTTCTCTATCACAAAAATCTTAGACAGGAACTTCTCCAGGATATAATCCTTAAAGACAGAGGATCTGATTCATCACTGTGTAACTTCAGCTTTGTGCCGAATACACTCCACTGAGGTAAGATTTACCCTGGCATAAAATCAGAGTAACACAATAGTCAATTATTCCTAGAAATAGTCCCAGAGCTAGATTTTCAGAAATTTCGTTGTATTTTCATGACTAAACAACAGCCAAATAGTTTGGTGGGACTTCTGAGGCACAATTTAGGGAAAAAAGTATGGAAAAAAGTTACTCAAAAGATCTTTAGTTACAGAAGTTCAAAGTATCATCGTTGTCATCAATGAAAATTTAAAGCCATTCAATCTCCACCTGAAATTTCATCCATATCAAAAGACTTCATTTTTCTTGAATGATTGCTTACTAACTAAGGCCCCAATTCAGCAAAATATTTAAGCACATATTTAATTTGATCCCTAGATAATGGGATTTATGGATGTTATTAAGTGGGGCGGACTGCTGACCCAGGCCCTAAAGGCCTGATTCTGCCAATCTTATTTTATGACATTCTTACTCACAGCCCCAATCCTGAAAACACTTAGGCATGTGCTTAACTTTACTATTGTGAGCAGTCCCACTGAAACTAATAAGACTACTCATGGTAGTAAAGATAAGCATTGAGGCCTATATGAGTAGTGTCCACTGGTGTCAAGAAGAGTAAGGGTTGCAGAATCCATTCTTATTCCTGGGTATGGCTGGTAATAAAGTTGCTAAAGTGTGCTGATATTGATGAGATAAACCTCAAGGTAGATTAACAAATTGTGAATGAATTATGCAAAAATGGTTAAAACAATTATATTGTAATTATTACACCTGTAGAAATGCCCTGTACACATCAACTGAAACGGCAAAACTCATACAAAAATTCATATGCCTATATTCTCCTAGCCCTCCCCACCCTTTTAAATTGTCAGTCAAGTCAATGATATATATCTATTAGGTGAATTTCCTTGAGATTAATGAACAGCTGTGTAGATGGTCATCAAATACTCCCAGACTTTCAATCTCCAGGGAATATCATGCATTTTAAATTGTTATTGTTTAATTGTAGTCTACGACAAAAAAAAAATCCAAAACTCTTCGAGCGAGAAGCCAAGTGGATCTATGGAAAACATATGAATATGTCATTTTAACAGCTGAAACTATATCTATCTGGCAAGCCTTACCTAATGGTTGCATTGTGTCCCCTTGGCAATTCTACTGCTGTGTTATTTGAACTGTTCCATTAGTTTGTTGCATATGTAGTAAGAGTAATATTGTATCCAAACTCCTAGGTAGCCTTTCCATTCACAGTAAGCCCAAAAGAGATCTTTGAAATGGAAATGGACAAAAATAACCTGTTTTTGACAAAGCCTCCAGGTGTCTGCTCACAGACAATGATCATTGTTTGAATTTGTGGCCTTAAAAACCCAATGAAATCCCAATCACCCAGATACCAAGGTCTGGACTTTGGAATGATAGATTATATTTCTCCAACAGACCCACACTGGGCAATTTCACAGTTGGACTCGTTTGCTGTTATGCAAGCCAAATGCAGAGTTCTATGGTGAAAGATTTGAAAAAGCCTATGCTGCAATCACAGCAACACTTTGGAGTGTGCATGAATGTATGTGAGTCTAACCATCAAAGCGCTTCCATTTGCCTGTATTTTATTTCTATTTTCATCCAGCCGATATCTCTCATTTCCTGCATGGTAACTAGAAGAGCAGAATTTTGTTGAGGGGGACACACAAAATCCATGAGGACATTTTAGTCATTATTTCAGATTAGAAAAAAATTCTCAAACCAACAGAAGATGCAGCAAGGAAACAAGCTGCCAATAACACCATCTGAAGCAGATGGTTCCAACTACTTGGAATGCTCCTTTCTGCATACTTCAGTGACTCCTGAAATAACAAAGTGCTGTTAAATAAATGTGAAGGGAAGTAAAGTAGAAAACCCAGATATAGTACTGAGTTCCACATAATAAGCTCTTACTAATAGTTTGGTCAGTGCTTCTGTGCCCATTTGAGAAAAATCTCTGGCTCATCATCACGAATGAAACATCTTTATCCCATGTTGCCATGTCAGAGATACTATTGTGCATCTTTCAGCCAGTATATGTCAAATCTGGAAAAGGATATTGCTGTAGTTTAGCAATGGAAGAAATACCATAAATTATAGGCCAGCTACAGATTTCAGAATAATTGCAAATGTATTCTACACTGACAAACTTGTCAATAACATAAATGAGAATAAATGTTTTGCATTTATACAGCATGCTTTATCATTGGATAGCCAAACATTTTATAAAGGTAGGGAAGTTTTAGCAGTACCGGATTGGAAATAAGGCACACATTTTAACAAGTAGATTAGCCACTGGAATAATTTATCAGGGGTTGTGGTGGATTCTCCATCACTTGAAATCTTTAAATCAAGATGGGATGTTTTTCTAAAAGTACACTCTTGTTAACCAGAAGTTATTGGGCTCAGTGCAGTAATCACTAGATTAAATTCTATTGTCTGTGTTACGCAGGAGGTCAATTTGGATGACCATATGGGTTTCTTCTGCTCTTAAAAACGATGAATATACAAATTATTATCCCTGTTTTACAGATGAGAAAACTGAGGACAGGCAGCTTAATAATAAAAAAACATTTTAGAAATGAAAAGTATCTAAGATCTCAAAGTACTCCATAAATATGAATGACACGCTAGTCCTGGGAGACAGTTTAACATGATCACCTCTGTTTTACAGATAAAGAAACTGAGGCACATAGAAGTTCAATGACTTGCCTAAGGTTACTCAGGAAGTCTGTGGAAGAGCTGGGAAAAGAACGTAGATCACCTGACTTCTAGTCCCCTCCTTTAACTAGAGGATGACACCGACTTGACTGGATACATACGTCGAGGAATGAATTTCCTACAGGTCTCAGATATTTGAAATGCTGGGAGGCTGTTTCTGTAGAGCACACTTAAGGTCATTCCATTCTCCTTCCCGCAAAACCCTCTCCTTTTTTCTCTCATTTTCAGACTTCTATTCAACTGGTAAAAAGTTCTTGTTCTTGCTGCAGACTGACAGTTACAACAAAGAAGAAATAGAACAAATGGGATAGTTGGAAAGGGGATTTCAGATTTGAATACAGGGCAAACACAGTTCAGAAATCAGATAAAGAATGTCATTTGAGAACAGTGTAATAATACATATCAGTGGCAAACTCCTCTCCACCCAGGTTGGAATGTTTTAGGTGATAAACTAGTCTGCAATACATCAATGTATCGAGGATAGTAAAGATACAAGGTAAAAGGTTAATGACTACATTGCAGTGGTCAGATCGAGCTTCTGTAGGTGTGAAACTAAAAAGGGTGTTAAAGCAGCAGATGAACGTAAACAAGAAGAGAGGATGTTCAAGAAGTTTAGTATAGAAGAAGTAGTTGAATGATTGCAAGGCTGTGTAACTCAGAATAAAGATATATTGGACTTATCTGTGCTGAACTCTTTCTGTTACAATTGGGGCTCAAGTGACCATCAGCTAGCTGGGCAACACCATGACGAGAAAGTTAACCTGCACCTAGAATTTACTATGGGAACAGACTATAAGAGTCCAGGACTTTAGTTCATGTAAGTCAGTGTAGATTCATTGAAGTCCATACAATCACATGAATCTACCTGCTGAGAATCTGGACCAATATTGTAATCCTGCTAAAAACTGCAGCAAGCAAAATCAGACTCAACAGTGCTGAATAGGTTTTTCTACTAACTATGCATTTCCTTGATCAATCAGACCTACGAAAGAATTAAAAACAAGGACGGTTTCATAACTACACTGAAAACACAGCATAAGAAACAAAAGGCAAATAAATGAATGAAAACTATCAGCCACTAACACTAGTCAGAGATATACTGCAAAGGAAAAATGACTGACTTATCAACATTATTTTCCTTGTTCTTGATCTAGGTCATCAAGTAGATTAATATGTAGTTGCAAGCTGTTCATTCATTGTAGAGGAGCATGTACATAGCAGTAAATATCTCCCATGGCACTGATAAACTCTCAGAGGCTATAGGCCAAGGTGTTATGCTCCAATGGAGACATTTGTGCCAAGTACCTGCTCCCAGTGATATTGTTATAAGCATTAAACTCAAAATGTAACTTTAAAAATCTACTACGGTCTGTAGCTTTTATTATTTCCACAATGGACAACTGTATTGGTTATTATCAATATGTTGTAGCGGGGGCCTTGAGGATTGGAACTTGCAGGCGGGGGGAAGTAGGGGGGTGAGAACATTTAGAGCTTCTACAAATTTCTCCAATTTTAACAAAAAAAATGTATAAATTGTAAAAATGTTTTAAAGAAATGTTTTTTTCCCAAAGAAATCTGTCAGAATTCAGCACACATCCTACAAGAAGATACTGATCCATACTACTAAAGCCTAAGCTCTTGCTTTACCAGGGTCCCATGTCTCTCTTTTTTCTAGGACCCCATCTTCCTCAATCTTTATGCTTCAAGGGTCTTCACTCTGTGTCTCTCTCATGCTCCATTTATCTTTTATTTTGTCTGTTCAGCAGGCTGTAAACTGCTATCGATTTCAATGGTAGTTTTGCCTCAGCAAAGAGTGCTGAATAGGGCACTCACTCAGCTTGCAGGATACTAGTCTATTCTCCCTTTCTATTTCTTTACTCCCTGGATCTAACTCTGTCTTCTGCTTCAAGGTCCCGTCTCTTTCTCACTCTGTTACTGGGTCCTGTCTCAAATATAAAGCCATCAATTGGCTGTTGAATTCTTTCCCTCTACTATTGAACTCAACTTTCTGCTCTCAGGCATTTCTCATTATTTCAGACTCCCTCTTTGCTTCCAGGGACTTTTCTTGCTACTTCCTGACCTCATCTCTCAACTATAGCAGCTTAACATTCCACTGCTCCGCACTACAAAGTTTCTGAGGCTGCTTCTGCCCACCTGCTAGTTTATTGTTGAGACCCTTCTTAATGTACTCTTCCAACATGGTGATAAACTAGCCAGGCATGAGGGATGCATAAAATGGTTACAAAAATTCCCCACTCTCCACCAGCCTTAAAATGATAGTCTGATAGCAAAGTCTAATTGCTAAAATAAAATTCCATTGCACTGGGACATTTTAAACTCTGAATATATCTGACTGGTTTGAAATCCCTCAAACTGAATTTGTACTGTAATTGTGTTGAAGGTCAAGGACATAAAATGTAGGTCTATTAAGAGTTACTTATTGGACACTATGAGTCACTTATTTGAACCTATGGTGCCTCTAAGCTTCAGCCGCAAAGGGAGGTTGGGCAGTTTATCAATAAAATTATTACTACGCTGTAGCTCATGTTATTTAATTAAACATAATAGGCCCTTTGGAGGGAATTCTGGTGATATGAGATGTACCCTCACACTGGAAGGAAGAAGTTGTCCTTTATTATTTTGGAAACATAACACTGAAGAGGCCAGATAAGAACCCACCCTAGGACGGATGTTAATTCATCTCCCTGGAGGATTATTTTTATGGTTTTACAAGAAAAGACATGTCCCACGTCCTCTTCAAGAGGTGACAAACATCTCCATTGCTGCACATTTGGGTAGGAAACACATACACAGATGTATTTTTATTATCCAATAATTTTAAAACTGTGAATTTAGTTTCTTAAATTCATGAATATAACATTCTTTTGGTACAAAGGTAAAAATAGATGCCATCAACAAAACAGAGGAGTTTTTGTTGTATTTAAATAATTATACAATATTTATATTTTCTCATCTTAGAATTTTGATGATAAATATATATATATATGCCCTTCTGCTTCCTCAGTAAAAAGGCTGAATATATCAATATCTATATCTGTATCGAATCTATATAAAATGTTCAGATTCCTTGCCTTCATCTACAGTACCCAGGTAAAGAACTGAGTTAAATAATTATCTAGTCTCCAGCTAAATAAACAAGTGAGCATTAAACTTCAAGCCCCCTGCAAGCAATCAACAATAAAGCACACTGTATAAAAATAAAGCAATGTTACAGACATAGGCAAAATTACTCTTTATTTCTTACCATGTTGTGACATTATGAGGAAAACAAAAATGAGAATGCAAGTTTTGATTTAAAAATCTGTCAGTCAACATGTAATTTAATATAGAGTGTCATATACTGCTAAAAGGTACATATTAGCATTAAAGACCAAAACTCCAATGATTAATATTACAGTGATGACAGAATGAGACTGCCTAATTTTAATCCACTGTTTATCTACACGGTAATTTATAGATCACTCGACATGTTTTAATAGGAGGCATAAAGAAGATATCCTCTAATACCCACTTGCTTGCAAGAGCTGACATTTGCTGTTACGTATTCAGAAAATATCAGTGGTTGCATTTGTTGGACATTTATACAAATAGCTAGTCATCCTACATACAGTTTATAAAAAGTGATCTATTAATAACAAAACATCTCCAGAGACATATGGTCACTTAATATTCAGGTGGAATATCAAGTGTTTAACTTAAAATAAGGGCAGGAGCACAAAGAGTGGTCAACACATTGATTTGGCTGCCAAATATAGTTTTTACCATCATAAATCTCTGGCTGACAACTGCACAAAGCCTGCTTTACCTAAACACTGCCAAGTAAGGGTGTTTATTCACTGATTGGCTGATAGTCACTATGACAACTGATGCCACAATTAGACAAGTACAATCCCACTTTCAAACATGCACACAATTCATTAATTCAGCAGGACTTTTGTTGACAATATGGTATGAGGGAAATATTGAATACAATTCCAAGGCTGATATATTCTCCTGTTATCTATAGCAAAATAAGTTACAAGAATTGATGAAAACAACCATTTAATTAGCCTAAAATAAGCCTGAGAAGCTACTCAGCAAATTTTAGTTTATTAAATAAATGCACAGGTGCACCATGCTGCTTGGAATGTGGAAAAGGACTGATGAGTTTGACAACTAAGACTAGACTAAGAAAGAGAGATTATTTTCAGAAAAAGAAAGGTTTGTGTCTCCCAAATTTACAATTCCAAATAATCTGCTACCAGCATCTTTCTAACAACTAGGAGGAAAAAGTTCACAATGGTATTAGCTAGCTGGTCCAAGGAACTAATGTAGGTGGAAGCATTTACAGTGATCTCAACGATGATGGTAGATTTCCACATAGAGAGCAAAGTGGTCTGCCTATAATATTCTGTCCTCCGTTGGACTAAGTTCTTGGCAGCAACAAAAAATTCAGGAGGAAGCTGAGAGTGGTGTAAATGCTGGAGAAGGAGGACATGAATAAGAGAGAGTGTCAGAGAGGCTTGGGGAAGCCAAAAGTGACAGAGAGAGATCAATTAAGTTACAAGAAAGGCTGGGAGGGACAACAGCGGCTCAGAGAGGGCGTCGGAACAGAGAAAAAGCACTAGAAAAGCTGCATAGAAATACACATGGCAATCATCAGAAGTGTTCTGAGAACCCTAATAAAGACAAAGGACCAGAAGCTTATTGTGAATAACGCAAGTAAACTGCCTACTGCTTCCCCACTGTTGACAAACTGGGCAGGTTGGTGCTAAATGATAAATAGCTAACTGACCAAGGATGCCATGGTGCCATCATTCTATAGGTGCCATCATTCCATAGTGCCGAGTAAAGAATATGAAGGCAGAGAATATAAAGAGTAAATATTAAAATGTAGCTCAAATCTTAATGGTGAGATTTTGCAAAGCCACCTAGGAGATTTTATTGGGGAGAGGGAAACACATTCCTTGGTCAGATCTAGTTATCTCAGTCTAAAAGACTTAAAACTAGAATATATTTTTTTTAAGATTAGCTTGTGATTTCCCCACTGAACTAGCCTGGGTCTGGCATAACCACCCACGCAGGCCGTATTCAGAAGCCTACACAAACAGCAGAGGCTGAACCATTTCACTGCTGAAACTCCCTTTGAATTAGCAGCTCCTGCCACCTTTAATTAAATAATCACTAGTAGTACTAAGCAATCCTGAGAATTATCTAGGGGGATGAAAGTAGTCTTCAAGTTGCCTAATAATTAAATTATACATTTTGTACTTGCATAGCACCTTCCATCTGAGGATTTTTTTTTTACTGTTTTTATTATTTGCTTTAAACCCAACAGTGCCCTCAACAAAAGATACAGCCTTTGCCTTGAGGACTTACAATCCAGGGATGGACTGAGGATACAATTTTCAGAAGGACTTACGTGACTTACGAGTGTATCTCATTGACTGTCAAAATGCCTAAAACTCTTTTGACAATGGGACTTAGGTGCTTTCCAAAATGTTATCCTAAGCCCCTGAGTCAAGGCGAGTGCATAACTGTTGCATCTAAGGCGTAGACCCAGGAAGGCATTGTGCCTCAGGCAGCTACAATTCCTTCCCTGCTTCCCTCTTCCTTGGGGTCAGTGGGGGAGATGTTTTACTGCAGCCTATGAAAGGCATAACATATGTCTCCCCGCTGCGCCGGGCCAGTAAGTGGGGGATAGGTTGGTGAGACAAGGCCTCACCCGCTCCCTTCTGTGTCTCTTCCTCACCCAGTGGCTTCCAGAGGGGCATATCTGGCCAGCAAGGGCTGTGCTCCACACGAGACCCAGATGCAAGGGCCGGGTAGGCTCAGCAAGGGTGTATGTGTATGAGGAGACAAAGACTTTACTTGAGGAAATAATTTTCCTGTCCCATGAACATTTTGAGATTTCAAAAATATGTACTGTTCCACATCGGGGAAAATGAGAGCGCGAGATACCCCAGAACGGCCTGGTGGTAAGGGAACTAACTGGAGTAAGATAGAGGAGACACAGGTTCAAGTCCGTGATCTGAATCAGGCAGAGCAGGGTCTTGAACCTGGGTCTCACACAATGAGTGCTCTGGCGATTGGCTATTTTAGGGCGAGGTGTGCTCTCTCATTCTCTCTCTCTCACCCCTCCTTGAGATTTCATTCTGGCCCTGCTAAACCCTGAGCTGAAGCTAAAACTTTCCCACAAAAAGTTGTTTCTTTGGAAGTTTCCTTACCAGCTCTCCTGTGCTTGGCTGTGTAAGACCAGGGCATGATCTAGCCCTAGATTCACAATGCTTTTAAACATGAGTATAACGAGGCACAGAAGTAAAAAAGCTTTTCCATGGTCAAACTGAGTCAGTGGCAGGTGCCCTGAGGGTCTGTCTGCACTGCAGTTGGGTGCTGTGATTGCAACGCAGGTAAGCATAACTGAGCTAGCTTCACTCAAGGTAGCTCACATAGGGATAGCAGTGAAACCACAACAGCACAGGCATCACCACAAACTGTATGGGACCCTGGGTAATTACTCAGGCAGCTAGCCTGTGCTGAAGTCCATGCTGCAGCAGCTTCACTGCTGTGGGTGCATGAGCTAGCTTCCCGATGTCTACATGTGCTGAAATTACAGTTCCTGAATGCAATGCAGTGTTACTCTCCACTGCACTTATTCATTGTTATTTCAGTGTTTCTATTGAAGACCAAAGGTGTGCTAAGTACATCCCCAAACAGAAAAACCTGGTCCCTGCTTTAGAAGCGTTGAGACTAAGGCCCCAATCCTGCTTTGACAATCATGTGGGCCCAGGTGCGCACCCATGCAGTTTTCAGTGTAGACTGGGGGCATAACATTAGAGACAACGTAGTGAGAGTATGACAAAGCCCTGGCTGGGATGGTTTAGTTGGTGTTGGTCCTGCTTTGAGCAGGGGATTGGACTAGCTGACCTCCCGAGCTCTCTTCCAACCCTAATCTTCTATGATTCTGTGACTGTGGATAGTTACTTAGCAGTGGTTAGTGTGCAGTATGATAAAATTAAAGAAGTTTTTTGATTTTTTGATTGGTTTATTCATTCACATGTGATAATACTTCTTCCTATGCACCCTTATTATCCTTTGATGCTGTACGTTTTGTATATGCATACAGTGCACTGTAAAAAAAAGTAACAAGGGCAAGCCGAGTACGACATAATGCGGTGAAATAAAACACAGCCGCTGGGGATTCTAAAGACTCCTGACAATTATGGCCTAAATCAACCCACCCAATTTCAATTCTGTGTGAGATCCTTTTTTGAGGTTTGCGCATTTCATGCTGCCCAGAGCTTATTGCATGCAGAGGCATATTCAGTGCTGTGGTAAGTCTGGGCATGGTGACAGACCAAAGCACACAGGTGATGTTAATGTTGGCAGTGTGAAATGCTACACCTTTTAAAAAGTGGGTCTGGATAAATTCCCAGTTAATACACCCATGCATCTAATTTCAGCTTCAGAAGCTGAACAAACGGTATTGATGGTTTAGTGGGCTACTCTCTCCTTTTATATAACAAGTGGCTGTACTCTAACCTAAAAAACACCTGCATGACCAGCTAGAAGTATAGCCAGGAGACAGACAAGCCATTCTGTACCAGGCACTCATGCCCCTTATTTCTGAAGTTACTGAAGGGAAATACAGTTCTAAAGTAGTTGGCTAATAAAAATAACCCCTCTGGTTTTCATTTATCATTTCTCAAATAAACAATAGTTTCTCGTTATGATGTGTTGACACAATACATGCAAAATGTACCACGTTACACTTTACTCTTGTCACAACCATAAATACATAGTCTGGTGTGTTGGAATAAACTCTGTTTTTAGAGTATGTGTATTGTGACTTACAAAGAACTCAAAGATGAAGATATTTGTATGGTCACCAAAGGGCAGGTTGTCTGTTTCACACTCAGCCCAAGTAACCAACAAAATAGGCACCAAACAGACAAGTGGGAGGTAGGCAGAAGGATTTCTGTGTTACCCAGTTTAAGTTTTGCATTGCATCCATCACTGAGAACCCTTGGGCATTATCCAGAATCCACTGAAGTTGGTGGATAGATTCAGCAGCCTTTGAATCAGTCCTCACTGAATCATGCTTCCCCGGGTTGCTAAACAGACTGGAGGAAGACACCCTTTGCTGAGTGGAAGTGGGAGTTAGACGGAAGGGTCTGTGTAGTGATGGAGTTCCTGGACATGGCTTTGCTTCTCCATTAACCTGCTCACACTCTGCCCCCTGCACAGGGAGCATCTATCCAGCTGAGCTTCAGGCTGTGCAATGGGTGTGCAATTCTCTGGGTGGCTCTCCCAAAATCCTGCCCTCCCCATGAGCAATGGAACTGCACCAGTTTTGCTGCCTAGACAGGTTCAGTGGCTGTAGAGGCAGGCGCAGAATTTGCATTGAGAACCAGTTTCTAGACGCAGATTTACTGCTGAAATCCTATGTACTTCAGTGAGGTGGCAACAGGCTAACTGGGTACAGCACTTGGTCCCAAGGATCTGTTTCCACATTTAGATGTTAATTGCTGTTACTTTTCTTTCTCACTAATCTAAAAGCATATGACATTACTGTCGGTGAAGTTCAACACATATTGCATTGCTCAGTGTGCCTGACAGGCCAATGTTACACCATGACACACCTAAGTGTGACATGAATCTAGTGAGATATTTTTATACACTACAAACCAAGAGATTTTAGAATTTTCTATGGTTCTTATACATTATTTTCCCACCTCAATCATTATAATCACTAGTCCTATCAAATGTTTTAGTCTTCAAATGGTTATGGAAGCAGATTTTCAGTAGAATCAAGGAAGCTCTCAAGATTCATTTTCAGAAAGGAAGACATTCACCCACTCTCTCACTAAGTAGAATTCTTCATTAATTAACAGTGTCATCTGCAGCCCTGTGCTACCTACATTTCTACAAAGCCCGGCATTAGAGCCCATTAAAAGAAATCACAGAAACGCTCTGCAGAAGTTGTTATAATCATGAGTACAAGAGTAATAAACCACAGATATAATTTTAGAGCGATACAGATTGATCACTGCCACTTTGGTACCATCACTTGTTGCATCACATCTAAAGTTAGAATGCAATTTTTTCTAGGCAAAGACTGAGTGGGTGAGATTCTCATCCCCTGCACTGGCCCCTGTATGTCATGTAACAGGGCCAGAGTGGCACAAAGGGGCTCTAAAAGCCCTGTTTGTGATGGAGAAGTCCCCTCTTGCCGGCGCAGCTGAAGAGAGTCATCAGCAGTCTTCCAAGGACCTCCTGGCAAGCCCTGGCATAGTGGGCATGCCAGGGATGTGGCTGGTGGCAGGAGGAGTATGTTGTTGCTGGGGTCACAGTATGGAGCACTGCAGAGGTTCCATGCAAAGCTGCTGTCCATAGGTCAGTCTGGGGAAGCTGCTATATCTTAAAAGCCAACTTGGCCCCTTCTCCTTGGGCTGCGATTCCGTCTGTGCTGTAGCTGGGAGCATGCTTCTTAGTGCAGGCAGACAGATGTGTTTGCGCCGCTCGAGCTAGAGCAGCGTAGCCGGGTGTAGCACAGGGGGCAGCATGGGCTGGCGACCTGTGTACAAATCCACTCAGATCTCCTGGTCAGACTCTGGGCTAGCCCTAGCTACCGCCTGTGCTACCCCTGGCTACACTGCCATTTTTAGTCTCATAGTTAGAGCAGAGCTACTTTGTTTCTGTTTATATGCATTGGGCAGCATGCTCCCAGCTGCAGTGTAGACATACTCTTCCGGTCCATGGGGTGCAGGCTGGTTTGTACTTGGCCACTGCTCACTGTTGCCTCTGCTACTGTGGCTACCTTATTATTTTTATCAGGATATCTCAATGAGAGCTAGCGCGAGTCTGTCTACGTGAGCTAGGGAATCGCACTGGTGGCTCCTAGTGTAGCCAGCACAGGCATAGAATCTCAATCTTCATCTATTTGTTTGGTAAACTTCCCAACACACTGCTGGGTACTGCACAATGTCTATTCCCTCTCTCTCTTACATCACACCCACCAGCAACACAGCTAGTGGGAAGGCAGACGGTATGTTGTGTATTTGAAGCCATTTTTTAACGTGTCAATAATTTGGCGTATGCCGTACCTAAAATCTCTTTCCATCTTGTTCTTGTAACGTAAAAGGGGCATCAAATATGCCACCGCTCCTGCTGCTGCTACAGTCTCCAAAATGTAGTGTGTTACCAAACACTGTAGGAATTTTTAAAAGGAAATTCACTAAGGACCTGATCCAAAATCCATTATCGTTAATATGCATCCTTCGAAAGACTTCAGTGGGTTTTGGACTAGCCCCTAAGAGGCCTCCCTGTCATTCTGTCCCCCGTCACTTGACACTCACTCAAAAGACTACAAATAATTCTATGGCTATTGTGAGAGGAAACACACAAAACAAAAGCTATTACGCTAATACACATTTCCATGTTCTTATACCTCATGGCACTAACGGATTCCTGTCTGCAGGGATTGTTTTGACAGTTCTGAATTTAGGACCAGCTTTGCAGCGTGTATCTTATCTCTTGTCTTTTTCAATGGACTGCATTTCCCCCTTCTACAAACTTCTCCTGAGGTTGCTATCCCCAGCCAACACATAGACTGCAGTCTGCAGTCCTCCAGTAAATATATCATTGTTATATTTTTGACCATAACCCCAATATCATATCATGGATAAGTGCAAGTATATTAGCAGGAAGATATTATGGCCCATTCCAGCAAAGCCTGAAGTATGTGCTTAAAGCATGGGAGTAGTCTTATTGGCTTCGATTGGGTATATGGACTTCAATGGGACTAATTACATGTTTAAAATTAGCATGTGCATAAGCGCCTTGCTGAATTGGGGCCCACCAGAATAATGCCCAGACTATACAGCATGTTTGTATTTTGAGAGTGCAAGATGATTCTGATGGATGTTGTTTGTAAAGTCACATTCATATTCACAATTCAGACGTGCTCCTACACTGTATTAAGGGGCCAAGTTTTCAATGTGCATCAACCTTTCTTCTAATGATGGCTTCAAAATAAATGGCATGCTCCAGTTTTTCCACTAGATCAGACATTTAAGGTATATACATTTAAACTTTCTGCCTTCAAATATTATACTTAAAAAAAATCAGACACTGCAGCTGATGAAATACAAGAAAACCTACACAAGATAATGCAGGAGGGATAGCTCAGTGGTTTGAGCAGTGGCCTGCTAAACCCGGGGTTGTGAGCTCAACCCTTGAGGGGGTCATTTAGGGATATGAGGCAAAAATTGGTTGGAGGAGTTAATTGGGGATTGGTCCTGCTTTGAGCAGGGGGTTGGACTAGATGATCTCCTGAGGTCCCTTCCAACCCTGAGATTCTATGATTAATTTTTTCTTCTATGAAAAGTGTTAATTTCCCCATTTTCCTGTAGAGCTGCTTCTTGTGAGATGGGTTTACTTCTTAAAAGGAACACATTATGGTGTTGTCACTCAGTGCTGAGTTATTATGAAACTGATACTATAGCATTTAAACAACAGTGTTTGAAAGCTAGTTGTATGCTTGAAATAGCTGGCTGATGGGTCTTGTAAACTCCTAAGCAAAACTAAGACATTTACCTGCCCTGAAAGCCATTTCTCATTTTTAAATGCTATTATTATTATACCAGAGAAGAAAATTAGAACTAATTAAACTAGCTTTTTTGTTCTAAAAATCTCTCTGACTTTTTGTGGCAGTCCAGTAGACCAGATCCAAAGTCATTGAAGTCAGTGGGGGTCTTTTCATTCATTTCAACAGACTTTGGGTAAGGCCTTTGGGGAGTAGCTAAGGTGAATGATAAAGTGATTATGGGGTTTCAGACCAAATAACGGACCAAAGACATAGCTTATGATGACAGAAATTATGTGCCTGGTGAGAAAGAACCCTCTTCTACAACCTTTACTTATGTGAGTAGTCCCATTCATTACCTGTCTGTTAGGGTTGCAATATCAGGCTTAGGGAAAATCAGTTGTGTGAAGGAATAATACTGTTTATTCCTGGACAATTACTTGCTCCTGGGATACTATTCCTGTATCATTCAAGAACGTGAAAGCTGATCTTACATAAAATCTTGAGTTATGATGTGATAAATGTGGTGATAATTTATCATTTCCTGCCATACAACCATCACTCTAACATTACTCCTGTGATGTCACACTGGGAAAAGAGAGACTGTTAGGTACTGAGAATTTCTTAAAGGCATGAACATACTATATATTCTTGTGTTTACGGAAGGAATACATCAGTGTTCCTGTATTGCAATCCTACAAGCAGGAGCTATTAAAATATAATGTTCATGTTGCTTTTATTTTGCTCTATGAATAAATATATTCTGCAACCTATTTCCAAAACACGTGTCTTCTCTGGCTAGCCTTGCCATGTTATGTTGCATCTCTACACATTAAAAGGTAAAAAAATTATTTAGCCTGAATTGTTAAAATTTTCATTAATGGCAATTTATGTCACTCAAAGAAACCTCCCTGGGAAGAACATGGCATGCTTGTACAAACCTATTATGAGAGTTGTCAGAAACATTTGTCCTTATAAAATATAAATAGACAGTATGTTAGATGATTTAGTGTGGGATCTGTTATTTATTTAAAAACAAACATTTTTTTTTATTTCATCTTTCAGCAAACCAGGTCATGTAGCTAAGACAATGAGGTTCATAGACTAATGATAATGCACCTGTAACTATCACTAGCAACAATTTATTAATTTCTTAACGTGTCCTGTACTGATAAGCCAAAGAGGTATGGTAATCTCGACACAGCGATCTTCAACTGGTATAAAAGACTTCAGTCGAGCTATGCCAATTTATGCCAGCGGAGCATCTGGCTCAGGGTTCCCCAAGGTATGCAGCTCAGGCTCCGTTTTGCTAGCCATGCTGCTAAGTGTTTGAGGCAGGACCTGGGTGATGCTCATGGTTCCCTCATGCTCTCCATGGAAGTTCTCCAGGTAAGATAATAGAGCCTGCTGTGTATTACCTTTCTTGATGGGTCCCTTATGTGGTGGTGGATTGTAACACCTGAGCAGCAGAAACTAATGCACCATCTTCCCTCTGCCCACAAATTAGGTAATGTTGCTTCCCGCAAAAGCAGGAAATTAATTTGTCCTGCAAAATGATTTCAGGGGGCTTTCCAGTCAGGGCCTTGAAAAGCAAATAAAGTCGATTCCCTTTGCTTTTTAGAGATCACATTATAGCAGATCCTCACACAGAACTTCCAGGGGGACATGAAGCCACGCTGAGGTTTATATCCAGAATCCATGTCAGGTGGACATAAAAATCCAGCCCGATATTTACTTGCCACTGGAGACACATGTTAGCTAGCGAAGTCTGCACAAGAGTCAGAGAGGTGGATAAATCCTTCAACTTTGTTAAATGTGGAATAAAGGAGAGAATAACTTGAATTAAATCCCTGTGCCCACTGGAAATGATGTCTGGCTGTGCCTCTGTACCTGTGCCTGGTTTTTGCATGAAAATATTCTCTTTGTCCCTCTCTGGTGTTCTCCTTCAAAAAGGAACCGAGGTTAAAAAGCAGGCAATAATGTAAGATTTTTAAGCAAACAGTTCAATATTTCCTTTAAAATGTTCTCTGTATTCAAGAGCACTTTGATTTATATCTTTTTTCAGGCTTTGAAACTGTACCTCCTTTCAAAAAAGATCATCCCTGATTTGGGTCTTTTGTTCCTTTATGAGCTTTGTCCCTCACTTCTTAATGTGGAGAGAGTTGAGAGACATGTTGCGAAAGGAGAGAAAATAAAATAAAAAAAAAATAGTAACAAAAACTTGCAAACTGTGTTAAATACACCTTTTGATCATTATGTTTCACATAAAGTTCGCTATGAAGATCAGTATTGAATTATACATTAATTTCAATGCTAAATAACTCTTCTATTAAAAAAAATCTTAGTTTTCATATAAAGTATGGTAATTAAAAGTGAACCAAAAGAGGCAGCAATAAATCAACGTGCACAATGCAGTAAAATATTATAATTAATATTTAACTTACATTTTGATTACTTTTAGAATAAGTACAAGAAATATCAATTAGACTATATATTCAAACTTTGCTGCCTTTTCCCCATTATACTGTGGAAAGGGGCTATTTTTAATTCTGGATATGGCATACAAAATAATACATGGTACCTAATTAAATATAAGGCTGCAATTCAATTGAGAGTTTCTGCTGATGTCATAAATAATAAGAGCACAGCTCAAGGTATCAATGAACGGCAGCCAAACCCTGAGATTGAATTACAACTTCAGCATTCAGTCTGTGGATCTGTATTGTTATTTGTAATAGATGGAAAATGATTATTATTATTTTTAAATACAGACAAAAAGGAGGAAATTTGAATTCAAAATCCGTGACTGGGTAGTACAAGATTAGAACTCATGTGATTATACGGAACACAGACTACTGGAAATTGAAATGTACAAATGTGCCAGTGAGTAATTCCATACTATCAGTCTATATTCTGTATGTGAATTTAATGGGGTTTATTTGTCAGTCTGTGGGCCAGAAGTCCCATTTGTGGGCACAGTTTTTGCCCACAAAATGAATTGTGGATGTCAGTCTAAAAATTTGTGTCTCTAACTATCTGATTTGTGCCTACAATCTTGATGCTTGAAGATGCAAGTAATCAGATTTATACCCACAATTCATTTGTGGGCAGAAAAATTTAGGCATAAATTTTGCAGGCCAAACTTGCCACTATTCTCAAAAGGTGTGCAGGACTGAAGTCCTGCAACCTGTCCCAATTAGGCTGAAGGGAGTGGTGAACTTCCACCCACCTGCACTTCATCTGCTTAAAAACTAATTACTTGTGAATTTCATCCAGTGTGAATAAGCATTCTGCGTTCACAGGGACCTTTCCCACGGCTGACAATACACATTTCTGGTTATAAGATATAACTTCAGAAATTATGACTTTTACCCCCAAATAAGTGACCTTTTAATAACCAGAAATATTTTTATT
This sequence comes from Lepidochelys olivacea, assembly GCF_965140295.1. Lineage (NCBI taxonomy): Eukaryota > Metazoa > Chordata > Testudines > Cheloniidae > Lepidochelys > Lepidochelys olivacea. Next base: position 9,963,515 of record NC_140417.1, on the reverse strand, counting down.
TACCACATTGGATCTTGGTTACATTCTGCCAGTAAAGAGAAGGCAGTTTATCAACATGAAAGCTTCTTTTCAACAAATTTGCTATTGCTACCACATTGCAGGACAATAAGCCACTTGAAACAAACCTTGGGAAGGCCTATCCACAAGTTGGGGCGGAGCCAAGGTTCTACCTGCGGACCACACACCTGTGCAGGAGAGAGAGCGGTTGCTCTGTGTGAGCATCCGAAGAGTCACAAATTGGCCCTCATGTTTTGCTGTCTGTGAAAACGTTGCTCATCGTGTCACTCAAGCAAGTGCCTTGCTGCTTATAATTATCAGATTATCGCCAATGCAGATTTGCCACTCCAAAAACCAACAGGAATTTCAAGCAAAAAAGAAAGTTTCTATCTGGTTTATTCTAACAAGAAGAGACAGCCAAGCAACCCTAAATATATACAATTTATCTTCCTGTAAAATAGTGATTTATTTTTATATGTGGGAAAAGAAGATTACTGTTAGCTTTCTTTTGGATGTTTTTATATGAGCTGGTGTTATTAAACAGACCAATTTAACAATCTTTGCTCTCAAAACACCTGTTTAGCAAAATAATATTTATGTTGTAAAGTAAGATGTGTCTGGATAATATTTTGCATGCCATTCATGCTGTGTTTTAAAGATGGGGAAAAATTCTTGACCCTCCCATATACACGTGGATACGTCTAAAGTGCTCATGGAAAAGTAGATGATCCAGCCTACATGGTAGCTAAAGAGAGCTACAGAAAGTGTTGGCTTTCACACCAGTTACCTGAAAATGACTGACTGGACTTATACCAAGTATTTTCTGATCAGCCTTTAACAGAACTGCCAAAGTATGAAGGAGACCTTCAGAAGGTAGATACAAGAAGAACAATGAGAAGAAATTGCAAAGTTATACTGTGAACTTGCATTATCTCCTATTCCATGGAATATATCTGAATATTCTACATCAAAACACAGGCCTGGAATATGTTCTGCTGATGAAACAACCCCAGCATAGATACAGCTGCTTCTATATAAGTGACAAATAGGTATTTAAATTTGTAAAATATATGCTTATATTGATAGGGGGAAATGTGGATCCCACAGTGATATTTAGAAAATGAAAGCAGCTGTCTATGTCCCGAGGCACAGATAACATGTAATAATAATCTTGCTCCATGATAAACTACTGGAGATGCCTAAGAGATACCACTCTTCCATCCCTCCATTGATTCTGAGTTACTTCAAAATCTGTTTCTTTACTTTTTTTCCCAACGGGTTGGCAGATTGTTTCATAAGGAATGAGATGGCATAATCGTGGCACCTGCTGCAACAGCTTTTGAACTTGATCTTTCTTAGCTCTTTAAGTGGAAGAGGGGAAGGTCATGAACATCCTTCACCATTACCACCATTTTTTCTCAGACTGGCAATCAGTTGACTTTGCGTGGATGTAGGGCTAGCAGATGGAGCACAAGTCTAGCTGTTTCAGCATGGGTTTTAGCCTAACCATTGCTTCAGTTTACGCTGCTGATAGAGCAAATATAGCTTTCAATATATAGGGTGAAATTCTGGGCCCACTGAAATCAATAGGTATTTTGCCATTGACTTCAATATGTTGGTATATTTCATCCACAATATTTATCAGTAAGAAAGAGAAGGTTCCAAGCATCGGGTGATGTTGGCTTCTGAAGCTGTTCCACCTCCAGGTGAACATAACACTTCAAATGGACCATCGACACACAAGAACCTTCTCACAAAATGCGGGGGACAAGTGTTCATCTATCTCCTTCTCATAAAGTCACGGAGGTATATTAGGAACAGCACTGCCTTCCCACTGATTTGGTGCTGGGCAAGGGATACCTTTCTAAGCTCTACACCAGGGCAGAATAGACGGTCAGTGGAGAACACAGCATTTGTCCCCTTCTCTCTGACTTCAGAAAGCAAGCAGAGAATGGGCAGTAGTGTAAGAAGTAGCTCACTCTCAATGTGAAATACCCCTAGTTGTATAGCAGAGAGTGGAGAAGCAGCCATGTAGACTCCCCTTATTCTGTCTGTTCTCAGACCAGAGGGGGCGGAGTAAGCAGAGACCAGATCTATGCTCTAACTTAGTGGAAGTCCTCCAACCCATGGAAGGAACTGACCACCAGACAAAAGCCTGGGTTCCCAGCAGCCTGATCTAAGCCTGGGATAGACAGTGTGATTAGTTTATCTCTAATTATTCATTGCTGTACACTTCGGTGCCCTGTTGCTTTGTACAACTTAGCATTCTTATGAAATGCACACAGCCGTTCTGTGATTCTTATATCACATATTGGAGACACAGGAATTTTGCACATTTGTGAACACCGCAGTATTTTTCACAGCCCCAGAGCTCCAGGTAAGCCATGCCAATGATTGAGATTTTGCTTTGTCTATGTACATTTTTCCAAAGGTCCTTGCTGGTTCTGAGAAGCTAAAAATCTGATTCTCTGTTCTTGTCAAACACATTTTTTTCTTTCTTTTCCCCCTTTCTGCTGCCAACATTAGGAATGAATTCCACTTTTTGTAGCCAACAAAGGGGCTAACAGGTACAGAAATTTACACTGATCAGATAGTTTTTCGTAGGCTGTCACATTAAAATACTATTGTTCTCGTGACAAGAAGTTTACTATCATGAGTTAGGAGAGACTCATTCAATTTTTTTCCTGTGATTTAAGGCTAATAGCCTATACACGACGCTGTTCAGGAACAACTAGAACTGGTATCAAATGCAGAAAATGACGTTTTAGGTTCACATGAAGAAGTCAAAAGAAATCATAAAGATCCTTTACGCTACAGGATGGAACTTTTTGAAAGCGACACAGTTGTATATGAAATCTAACCCACGCCCTGGAAATTCCAACATAAAATGGAAGTGAGAAAAGCAGATCTTTTTTTCAAGAGCTGTATTTTTCTAACACAGAAGACAGCAAAGTATAATCAGTCATGGTCAAAACCCTGCCAGTGAGTATTACTTATTTAGCCTCATATTCCAGGTGACTCACAATTTGTCTACCTGCCAACATCTGAAAATAATAAGTTATAGTAAAGTTATTAACTAGAACTATGTGAACTTTGAAGTAGCTACATTTAAATTAAATATAAACATACAAAACAGCCTGAGGCTAACTAATTTAATTCAGGTTCAGTCACTTAACTCCATCTTTGTTTGTTTGTAGTTTTTTTCCCCCTCCTCCTCCTATGTGGTCTTCTAAGACGAATACCTAGATGTTGTTTGGGGGCAAAGATTGTATCTCTCTGCTCTTTCAATCAAAATCACATAGTCACTTTTCCAAGGAAACAACGCTCAGTGCAGGGCTGGCTTGTAATGGATACTGTGTAAAATCAATTCTCACCTGGTGTAAATCAGCATCTCTCTGTTGAAGCTGATTTGCACCACACGAGGATCTGGCTTTAGAAAGTCCTATCCCCATGCACCATTTGTAGCTGTATGGAGAACCCCTTCATATTCCTCACTGTCAGAAATAAATTGCTTACTGGCTGCTTTAATGACAACATGGTGCTCCCTACAGGAGTTTCCTGCTCATTCTAAAGAAACTTAGAAGCCTGGTTCTAAAAGAAGGAATTGAGGAATCATCTCTTGCTAGATTTTTAAAAAGCAGTAAGCTACTTTACCACTGACTGAGCTCGTCAGCTGGTCTTGATGGATTGAAAATGTCTCCAAAAGTTATATAACACTTCAATGAGCTTGTTTAGAGAGGCCAGCTCATTTTTAGCATTTTATAGTGTTGAAACTTCCAAGAGCTTTGAAAATAGAATCAAAGAGAGATATACTAAAAATAAAATTCGTGCCTGGGAGTGGAAAGAGGGAAGAAGCAAGGAGTCCTCAGAATTGGACCCCAGCACAAGGTAACAATAGACACAAAATATGAAAAGTATCAGTTAGCTAGCTTGCAAAAAGAAAAGAATGCACAATAGCACAACAGCGAGTTCACCTATTATATAATTGGAGGTTGCGTGTACATGTGCAGACAAGAAGAGAGAATGAAAAGCCTCCTCGAGGAAATCCAAAACTTGGCAGGTTTGGCCAGGTACGGTATGAGGCTGGTAGTGTCTAACAACAAAAAGAAACAGTATGTAGCTTGGGTTTGAATCAGGCTGATGATCTCCTTGCTAAACAGCAGCTGTTTTTATTGCTGCAGAACCGATGCAAAAATACAAGGGAGAAATAAGGCTTAGAGAGGATAAGAACAAAAAGACTGAGAGTGTTGAACATTGCATGGCAGAGCCATGCATCTGACTTCATACAAGGATGATCTGGAGAACTGTGCTAAGGCTGCAGGGTTTGGTGCTTGATGGGTTTACAGGGGTATGGAGTTCATTTCCCAAGGGATTGGAAGGAACCCAACCTGTGTAGGCTGACCTTATCTCTACCCCCCTCAGCTTGTCCCTAATTAACTTCGATGTCTTGGTGTAAGGAATGGCCTGCCCAGCAACCTACTCATTTCTTCCTGGGAACGGGTGGCCCCATCTTATGTCATTAGTGGGATCATATGGGTTTCATGTGAAGGCCAAGATTATAACAGGGTTCAAAAAAGAACTAGATACATTCATGGAGGATAGGTCCATCAATGGCTGTTAGCCAGGATGGGCAGGGATGGTGTCCTTAGCCTCTGTTTGCCAGAGGCTGGGAATGAGTGACAGGGAATGGATCATTTGATGATTACCTGTTCTGTTCATTCCCTCCGGGGCACCTGGCATCGGTCACTGTCGGAAGACAGGATTAGGATTGCCAACTTTCTAATCGCACAAAACGGAACACCCTAGCCCCAACCCTTTCTTGAGGCCCCAGCCCCGCTCACTACGTTCCCCCTCCCTCGGTGACTCGTTCTCCCCACCCTCACTCACTTTCACTGGGCTGCGGCAGCAGGTTGGGGTGTGGGAGGGGGGTGAGGATTCTAACTGGGGTGTGGGCTCTGGGGTGGGGCCAGAAATGAGGGGTTCAGGATGTGGGAGGGGACTCTGGGCTGGGGCAGAGAGTTCAGGTGTGGGAGGGGGTATGGGCTTTGGGGTGGGGAGGTAGGGCCAAGGGATTTGAAGTGTGGAGGCGGGCTGTGGGTTGAGGTAGGGGGTTGGGGTGAAGAAGGGGGTATGGGCTCTGGGGTGGGGCCAGGGATGAGGGGTTCAGGGTGTGGGAGGGGGCTCTGGGATGGAGTATGGGGTTGGGATGCAGGGAGGGGTGAGGGCTCTGGCTGGGGGTACAGGCTCTGGGATGGGCCTGGGGATGAGAGGCTTGGGGTTCAGGAGGGGGTTCTGAGTTTGGGGGGAGGAGTTCAGGGCTGAGGCAGGGGTTGGGGCGTGGGCTTACCTTGGGTGGGTCCTGGTCAGCAGTGCAGTCCTGGCTCTACACTGCACCCTGGAAGCAGCCAGCAGGTCCAGCTCCTAGGCAGAGGTACAGCAGATGCCTCTGCGCACTGCTCTCACCCGCAGGCACCGCCCCCACAGCTCCCAGCCAATGGGAGTGTGAAGCAGGTGCTCAGGGCCGGAACAGTGCTCAGAGCCCCATGGCCTCCTCCATTTAGGAGCTTGACCTGCTGGCGACTTCTGGGGTGCAGCACGGTGCCAGGACAGGTAGGGACTAACCTGCCGTAGACCTGTAGCACTGCCGACCGGATTTTTAAGGGCCCAGTCGGTGGTGCTGACTGCAGCCACCAGGGTCCGTTTTTGATCAAGTGTTCTCTCCCCAAGCTAGTGCACCAAAAATAGCAGTGTAGATGGGGGCAGCATGGGCAGTGGCTGTAGCTAGCCACCTGGGTACCAACAGCCCAGACCCCCTCGGTATGTACTCAGGTGGCTAGCCCAAACCACGGCCCATGCTTCCCCAAGCTACACTACTATTTTTAGTGCAATAGCTCAAGTAGTGCTAGTGAATGTCCATCTACCTGCACTGGAAAGCATGCTCCCAGCTGCAGTGTAGATGTACACTGAGTGTACCAACATTAAGTGCTAGAGAAGTGAACTACAAAATATGCTCTGTTTGTTATTCTACAGAGGATATGCTAAATTTGTGTCATGGAGAATTTTTTAAATATGTGTGAGGAGAAATGACTGGAAAAATTCTCCCCTAACATGAATTTAGCAGTTAACACATTAGCAAGACCTTCCTGGACACTACTTATTCCCACTCCGTCAAACTGCTAAGTCTGTCTGAGCTCCCTTGTGTCTGGTGAAGGAACCATGTCACACCAGCCAGTCTTAGCAGAGATGTGAATGTTAGTGAGCTCTGGAGCAACAGCCAGAGCAATTTTTATTGATGCTTCCTAGGGAGATGGTTGCTTTGATTTACAGACTTCTCCTCCAGTGGAATTTCCATCCTCTTCAGTGGGAGTTCTGCCAGGCGATGGTTTGCTGGATTGGGCTTGTGGGGAAAGCAGAGCGTATGGAAAGATGGGTAGGGAAGTAGGGGGTAATGTTTGTGGACAGTACCAATCACCCAGTTCGGTGAATCATCTGAACACACGTTCACTCACCACTGAAATGAAGTCACTTCTGGGATGAAACATAGCACCTGTCAAATGCAAACAGCAATGCTGCCTAACAGTTTAGGATCAGAAGTGATAAATATCTTTTCCCGTTGAAACTGCAGTGGAGGGGGTTTTGGTAGGCAAAGTGTAATCACTCAAGGTAGAACTTAGTCAAGGCACTGGGTTCCAACACCCCGTTCTTCTGAAAATGACATTATGGAATCTTTAATGAATATGGATGGTCAGGGCTTCAGTACTGCATCTCATCTGAAAGTAAAATTCTTTACATGCCATCTCTTTCTTGAGAGAAAATGTGGGAAAAAAAAAATCCCACCCCTTTCAGTGATTATAAACTGCAGCCTGGGACTCTAACCTCTAGTACATGTCGCTTTTAAAACCTTGACAACTTTGATTTAGTTCTTCAGCAGACACCCAATTTATTCACTGCTTAATTTCAACATGGATTTGCTGTGTACATATACAACCCCATTATTTAATAAAGCATTGTATTGTCAGGACTTGGCCAATCACCCCTCTCACCCCCCTGGCCAAAGTATTTTTTTCTTCTTCTCCTTTTCCATACCCTCGCTCTCTGTCTGGTTGTTTTCTCTTCATAGAATATGAGCTCTTTGGGGAAGGGACTGAGCCTTCATTTGTGTTTGTATAGCACTTAGCAAATAGTGGGTGCTACTGGAAACAGAAAAACTGCATCATTGTTATGCCTTTTTATTTGCCAATTTAATACAATTCTCATAATCTGCAGAAGTTTCCAGCTCATCTGATAAATGTAACCATGATTGTGATTTCGCCCCAATCCCACAAAGAAGTCAATGGCGATCTGCACAAGCACAGGACTTCACCCACATGGAGTTCCTCACAAGACACCCCACATCTGTAAATATTTCCAGATTATTTTAAAGCTAAATATTTGGTAGGTACAGCATTAACTCTCAGGTTACTGTTCTATATAGGCAAGTTTCTCTCTCATTGTATTTCATATTAAAGCGTACTTGAAAGGCAAATGCTTCTGTGCCAGTTCTTTTCATTTTAAAATATAAAGTATATTAAACCTCATGATTTATATTTATTGTACAGTGGATGCACATAAAATAATTGACTTCATTAGGTGTTTGTCCATAAAGGACTTCAGGATCTGGCCCATTATTTTTGAAGATGCATTTGCTCCTTGAAAGCAAGATTTCAGACTCAATGTTTAATTTGTACTTATTTATGTGGATTTTATTACATAAGCTATGCAAAACAAAGCTTTGCTCATCACTATCCAGAACCATAAATTTTGATAAGAGAAAAGGAGTACTTGTGGCACCTTAGAGACTAACAAATTTATTTGAGCATAAACATGAAAGCTTTCATGCTTATGCTCAAATAAATTTGTTAGTCTCTAAGGTGCCACAAGTACTCCTTTTCTTTTTGCGGATACAGACTAACACGGCTGCTACTCTGAAACCTGTCATAAATTTTGATGTACATGTTGACTTTTGAATTAGATTTTTGTTACCAAACCAGATGACAGAGACACACAAGCACAAAAAAGCATCCTGAAAAAAATCCCAAACAGCTCACAGCTGTAAACAAACAAACCTTGTAAACAAACAAACCAACCAACCAACCAAGCAATACATGGCATGAAAAGTGATAATTTATGATTGTGTCCAAGTGGTGCCTGAGATACTGTGTGTCATTTCAGTTTTAGCATTAGGCTTTATAGCCATCTGGGAAGAAACAAACCATTCAGAGTACAATATTCAGGGTGTCAAGCAAATAAGGCAAAAACAATTTAAAGGGTCTTGTAGAATGGGTTCAACCAACACAACTGAATTTTGGTGAACTTCTGACCCAGTTCCCAATCTAAATTTTCTCTCTCTGAACCACACACCCAAAACCAATCGCCTCTGAACTTGGGTGAGGTTCAGGTCCTGATCTGGATCCAAACTTGTCAGCTGAATCCCATTTCCATGAAATACTGTCATTTTGAGGCTCAATTCCACAAGCATGTATGTACTTCACTTTACTCACATGAGTAGTCCCACTAACTACTCATATGCATAGAGGTAAGCACCTGGGTAGGTGTGTGCAGAACTAGAGCCTGAGGGCCACATTTACAAAAGGATTTAGATGCCTAAAGATGGAGATGGGCACCTAGTGGGATTAACAAAAGCATCAATGGGAGTTAGGTGGCTAACCTTTTTCAGTGTTTTTTAAATCCCACTGTCAAGGTTCCTCCCCCACTCTGAACTCTAGGGTACAGATGTGGGGACCTGCATGAAAAACCTCCTAAGCTTATCTTTACCAGCTTAGGTCAAAACTTCCCCAAGGTACAAAATATTCCACCCGTCGTCCTTGGATTGGCCGCTACCACCACCAAACTAATACTGGTTACTGGGGAAGAGCTGTTTGGACGCGTCTTTTCCCCCAAAATACTTCCCAAAACCTTGCACCCCACCTCCTGGACAAGGTTTGGTAAAAAGCCTCACCAATTTGCCTAGGTGACTACAGACCCAGACCCTTGGATCTTAAGAACAATGAACAATCCTCCCAACACTTGCACCCCCCCTTTCCTGGGAAATGTTGGATAAAAAGCCTCACCAATTTGCATAGGTGACCACAGACCCAAACCCTTGGATCTGAGAACAATGAAAAAGCATTCAGTTTCTTACAAGAAGACTTTTAATAAAAATAGAAGTAAATAGAAGTAAAGAAATCCCCCCTGTAAAATCAGGATGGTAGATATCTTACAGGGTAATTAGATTCAAAAACATAGAGAACCCCTCTAGGCAAAACCTTAAGTTACAAAAAAGATACACAGAAATAGTTATTCTATTCAGCACAATTCTTTTCTCAGCCATTTAAAGAAATCATAATCTAACACATACCTAGCTAGATTACTTACTAAAAGTTCTAAGACTCCATTCCTGGTCTATCCCCGGCAGAAACCAGCATATCAACAGACACACAGACCCTTTGTTTCTCTCCTTCCTCCCAGCTTTTGAAAGTATCTTGTCTCCTCATTGGTCATTTTGGTCAGGTGCCAGCAAGGTTACCTTTAGCTTCTTAACCCTTTACAGGTGAGAGGAGCTTTCCCCTGGCCAGGAGGGATTTCAAAGGGGTTTACCCTTCCCTTTATATTTATGACACCCACTAAGGCACCTACCTGCATCTTTATACCCTAAATACTAATGGCCAGATTTACAAGGTAACTAAAGTTTAATAAACTTCAGGGGCAAATCTCAAGAACAACATTCTTAGATCCATCTGCAAAGATACTGAAGTTTTCAAGAGAGTTATTAAAGTCCTAGCAAAGAACAGGTGCAGAATACAAATCTCTCTCAGTGAGGGGTAGATATCAGTTCATTCCTATTCATGAACTGTGTATTATTTATACAATGTTTGTGGGCTTAGCAGTTCAGTGGAGTTTTTTTAAACAAATGTTCATGCTCAAATAACTTTGTTAGAACCTTATCCATCCTATCTTTATCATCTCAAGTACTGTAGGTAATTTTAAAGGTTTGCCAGACAGCCTCTCAATCTGCTTTCAAAACATTTGGTCTAGCATGGAACATAGAATTCTCTCTTAAGGAAGTAATCATTATAAAATGTATGAAAACTAGAGTCTGCATGATGGAATCCTCTGTACCTTTTCTATCCAATTTGCTGGTGAGATGAAAATACACAACAGCAATTGCCATACTAAATCCATCCAGTTCAATAGCCTCTTTCCAACAGTGGCCAATATCAGAAGCTATCTGTCTAAGGTACTTGTAGAGCCCCCAATACCATTGCACCTGAGCACCACCTTCCCATTTTCAATGTATTTATCTTCCCACCCCCTACGGCACAGATGTGCTTTTATCCTGTTTATATAGATGGGGAATTGAGGCACAAAGAAAGGCAGGCAGGAAGGTTATGGGAAAACAGGGCACTGAACTTGAGTCTTCCCCTGCTAGCACCCTAACCGTTACACCAAACTTCCTCTCAGTAATCAGTTATGGAACAACTCTCCCATGGGGAAAGTCTTTCCTAATCCTCCCTACTTTTAGAGGTTGCCTTATTTCCTAAAACATGAGGGCATGTTTCCTTCCAAGACTCTTTATTTTTACAAACTTTATTTTTGTAAACAATTCCAGATATTCCCTTTATCCATACGAATGTCTAATCAGTTTCTTGAATCCTGCTAAGCTCTTGGCCTGAAAGAGTTCCACAGATTAACTGTACACTGTGGGGAAAAGAATTAGCATTGTAACCACAGCCGAGAATAGGAAAACTACAGTAACTGTCTCTGTCTAGTTTTCTTAAAAAACTTATAAGACATTACTATGCAGCTCTCCTCAACCCTATCCACACCTCCCAAAATTATAGAAAGTCTAAATTACAAGAAGCAGTAAACATCGACAACCTTTAATTTGTCTTAGTTACTCTTGTTTGAGGGAAACCAGCTTGGAACCGGATCAGAATTCTAGTATGTGTGGAGGACTGCTGTTGCTGGTTGGGTGTTTTTGTGTGTGGGGGAGGGGAGGAGGGGTGTTGTCTATGCATTTTGGGTGCCAACTCACATGACAAGTTTCACTTGACATTGTCTGATTATGGTAAAAATATTAAACGCCAACAGCTGGAGTTTATAACAGAAATGCCCACAACCTTAACTGTAGCACCAGCAATTGTATCAGCTTAATACACCATCATTGGACCCACTTAAGCTGCATTTTGATGATCTGGCTCACTTCTAACATGCTGTCTTTAGCGATAGCCAAGTATTAGAGCTCTCTTGATTGTTAAAATGTTTTGTCTGAGTGCAGCTTAAATCTGCTCATTTCATGAATGCCATCTGAGGACTACTTAAAAGAGGGAGGGCTTTAAAATTTTTTTTAAAAGCCACAGTAACTACACAATGGTTGTGTGGTGATGGTTTGTGAATGTGTAGTCTATGAATAACAGATGGTAGTGTTCTCTTAACTTGTTATATATAGTGAAATTCATTCACTATTACCTCCATTTTACAAATAGGGAACTGAAGCACAGAGAGATTATGTGACTTGCCTAAAGTCACATAAAGAAGTATGTGGTAGAACGGCATATGAAACCCAGGTCTGGGTTGTAATGTCTTCAGGGCAGGGACCACCTTTGGTTATATGTTTGTACACTACTCAAAGCAATGACCTTGTTCTATGACTGGGGCATGAAGGCACTAGCCCCATACAAATAGCATCTAATAAATAATAAAATAATAATAATAATAGTAATAATGAAGAGTAATGTCACCTCGCTCAAAGTCTTGGGTCTTCACCACAATACCATTCCTGCCTTTGCTAGTATAAGTACAAATGGAAGTTTATATCCATAGGGTTAGATTCACCCAAGGTGATGCAGGTGCAATTAACATGCTCTTGTGCTAGCTGATTTCCTTACATTCCAAAGGGGAATTCAATATGAGGAAACAGCAGGTGATATTGCCACCTGCCCTTGCTCAGGGTTTTTGCCATCTTAGAGCAGGCTTTAAGTCAGCTTAGGCTACACAGAAGCTCCAGCAGTGAAGTCAGAGGGAAGACACTGAGGGCATGTCTACACTACCGGCCAGATTGACAGGCAGCGATCGATCCAGCAGGGGTTGATTTATCGTGTCTACTATAGACATGATAAATCAACCACTGATCTCAATAGCGTTGACTCTGGTACTCCACCTCAACAAGAAGCGCAAGGGGAATTGACGGGAGTGCTTCTCCCTTCGACACATTGCAGTGAAGACACCGCGGAAAGCAGATCTAAATACGTTGACCTCAGCTATGTTATTCGCATAGCTGAAGTTGCGTAATTTAGATCGATCTCCCCCCATTGTGTAGACCAGCCCTTAGTCACTGTATCCCAGATGCCCTGACCACGTCCCCTACTGAGCCAGCATTGCCCTTTTTTGGGCAAACCTATTTCCTTTGGTTCCCCTGTTTTCTCCCCCACTCCCTGCAACAGAGGAAATTATGACTACTTTCTTCCATTGCAGAATCCACACAATTAATTTTCTGCCACCAGGGGTCATTTCTCTTTACATCGCTCCACTGGCTCCCTCTTCTCTGTCACATCAAACAAACTGCTTGTGTTCAGTTTCAAGGCCTTTCATGGCCTATCCCTACCCTGTCATCGCTTGTTCACTATCAAGGTGTTGACTACCTCCTCTACTTGACCAATGAATAGGTCACTTTGTTGTGATGCCTACAAAAAACTTGAGAATAGTTAGGTCATTGGTGCACTGATACCCCCGTCGATCAGACTGACCAATATTCTCTCATTGTTTACTTCTGCTCCCCCATTTATTTGTCTGTATCCAACAGTTCTCTTTTGGTTTAGACTGTCAGCTGTTTGGGTCAAGGACCATCTTTTTCTTCTGTTTGTACAATACCTAGCACAATGGGGTCCTGGTCCTAGACTAGGGCTTCTAGGTGTTCTAGTTCTATGGTTATAACAATAATAATACTAGGTACAGCAGCATGACTGGGGCCTGTGTAGATAAGTCTCACTCTCTTACATATACAATGAGAGAACAAAACACATATCCACAGACACGCATATTAGACAGACACACTATCTTCTATACACAAACACACACTGATCAACATCAATAGCTTTACAATTTTCCCTCTGCAAAAAATTATATACATAAAATTGAGAGAGAGGTGAAGAAAAAGATATATTTACTCAAGATCCACATCTTACAATAATACCTAACTTAAATTGTTCAAATTATCCTGTAATGACTCTTTTTTTCAATTGGTTAAAATTCCATTGTAATATTTATCTGTGAACAAAGTACAAAAATGATGGGCTTTGAATTGTTTCAAATTAACAGCTATAAAGTGTGATTTAAATGCTTTTATTCAAAATTAATTATTTGAGAGCAGGTATTCGAATACTTCTTTAACAGCAGGATGCAACATCTTTCGTATTATGAACAAGGAGCTTTTGCCATGTAAACTCATGGAGTGAAATCTCATCCTTGATCTTCAAAGTGTGACAAAGAGCTATTGATTGGGAGCATATTGTCATTTAAATTACAATTAGGGATGGGTGAAAGGTGGTTATTCAACAATTCAAACCTTTTTTTTTTTTCAAAATGCTGTCAAGGGCAACTTAACCTTAACCCAAACATACACTTTTGAAAACTTCTGAGAGTTTCAAATATTTCAACAACCAATGTGGTGTGTTTAGAGCAACAAATCAGTACACTGCTATAAGGTACATGTTGAATTCTATCAGCGATGTAATTATGAATCTAATAAAAACCGCTGTTGAAAGCCTTCACTCTCTGTTACAGGGAAATCTACCTTTGATCATGAATTGGGGGAGATTTGCAGTTTAATATCAAATTATGTCATGCAAGTCATTTAGCTAGAATAGCTAATTACATGGTCTAAGGTCCTGATCCAACTCCCATTAAAGTTAGAGGAAATCTTAAGTTAATGGAAGTGGGAATGGGCCTTTAAAGTGGATAGTGGCACCAGACTAAGAGCCAGGGGACTTGGATTCTAATCCTGGGTTAGCCACTGACCTGTTCTGTGACCTTGGGCAGGTCACTTTACCTCTCTTGACCCTTGTTTCCTCTCCCACCCTTGTTTGTTGTCCATTTGTATTATATGCCCTTCAGGACAGGTACTGTGTTTGTATTGCATCTAGCATTAAGGGGCCTGAACTTTCACAGAATCATAGACATGTAGAGCTAGAAGGGATGCTGAAAGGTCATGAAGTCCAGCCTGCTATGTTGAGGCAGGACAAAGTAAACTAGACCATCCCTGACCAGTATTTGTCCAACCTGTTCTTAAAAACCTCCAGTGATGGGAATTCCACAACCTCCATTGGAAGCCTATTCCAGAGCTTAACTACCTTTATGGTTAGAAAGCTTTTCATAATATCAAACCTAAATCTGCCTTGCTATAGATTAAGTTGATTAAGTCTTATCCTATCTCCCGTGGATGTGGAGAACAAATGACCACAATCCCCTTTATAATAGCCCTCAATATAACTGAAAACTTATCAGGTCCCTGTCCCCCCCCCAGCCCCAGTCTTCTTTTTTCAAGACTAAACATGCCCTGTTTTTTTATCCTTTCCTCAGAGGTCAGGTTTTCTAAACCTTTTGTCATTTTTGTTGCTCTTCTCTGGACTTTCTCCAATTTACACACACCCTTCCTAAAATGTGGCACCGAGAATTGGACACAGTACTCTAGCTGAAGCCTCACGGGCACTAAGTAGAGCAAGACAATTACCTCTCGTGTCTTATAAACAACACTCATGTTAATACACCCCAGAATAATATTAGACATTTTTAACTGCATCACATTGTTGATTCCTATTCAATTTGTGAACCTGTGTAACACCCAGATCCTTTTCAGCAGTACTACAACCTAGCTAGTTATTTGTAGTTGTGCATTAGATTGTTCCTTCCTAAATGGAGTACTTTGCACTTGTCTTTATTGAATTTCATTTGTTGATTTCAGACCAATTCTTCAGTTTGCCAAGGTAATTTTGAATTCTAATCCTGTCCTCCACAGTGCTTGCACTCCCTCCCATCTTGGTGTCATCCACAAATTTTAAAAGCATCCTCTCCACTCCATTATCCAAGTCATTATCCAAAGCCAGGTGCCCCCGAAGGAGTGTTTACCTGTTCTGTTCATTCCCTCCGGGGCACCTGGCTTTAGCCACTGTAAGAAGTCAGGACACTGGGCTAGATGGACCTTTGTTCTGACCCAGTATGGCCGTTCTTACGTTCTTATTAAGGAAAAATGTTCAATAGTACCAGACTCAGGACACGTCCTTTTGGGATCCCACTAGATATGTCCTTCCAGTTTGGCAGAGAACCATTGATATTTACTCTTTGAGTACAGTCTTTCAACCAGTTGTGCACCCACTTTATAGTAATTTAATCTAGGTTAATTTCACCGAAGTGGCATTTCCCTTTGTTGGTGTCTCTAGATGCTACCTGAAAGCACATATAAAGATGACAAATTGGAAGAAACACAGTGAGAACATCTATCTCCATGTCATTAGATAGTGTTCCGACAGAAGAGAGAAATGTAGAAGTCACTTCAGATGGGTTTTCCCCCTCATCCTTCCTAGCAGATTTGAACTCAAACAGCTCTCCCCTTTTACAGAGGGAACAGATTACCCTGCCAAAGTAGGGAGAGCATTCTTAGCCTTGCAGGACAAACAGTTTCCGTAGTCCTCCCTGGTTTGTTTTCTTGGGTGGCATATGTAATCCATTGTGTGATTAAGCAGCAGAATGGTGTTCACAAAGAAGTATATCCCAGTATGCATTGGACTCAGGCCAATGTTCAGGTTGGAATGGAATTTTTTCCTTCACTATAGACTAGTGAATGTATCGGAGTTTTGAGGCAGATTTTTACTTTCCCTTTCACAGCAGGTAGAATAAGACCCCTTTTGCCAGGTATGGTATGTTAGGTTTTATTTTTAAAGATTTATTACAAATTTAGGTCCTGATCCAAATTCCAATGATGTCAATAGAAAGACTCTCATGGACATCAGTAGGCTTTGGATCTGACCTTTGGTGGGCAAGAATCCCTTGTAGTACTAAGGAATTATTGGGCCATAGCATATCCCAATCTTCAACAAAGGGCCAGGAGTGTGTAGTATTCCTGAGGAAGTGAGGAATTTCAGGCTTTTACTTAACTGTTACATCAATGTTCAGTATACATGAGAACACAAGAATAGCAACATTGGGTCAGACCAACGGTCCATCTAGCCCAACATCCTGTCTTCTGATAGATGCTTCAGATGGAATGAACAGAACTGGGCAATGTATCAAGTGATCCATCTCCTGTTGTCCATTCCCAGCTTCTGGCAGTCAGAGGTTTAGGGACACTCAAAGCATGGGGCTGTATGCCTGACCATCTTGGCTAATAGCCATTGATGGACCTACCTTCCTTGAAGTTATCTAATTCTTTTTTAAACCCAGGTATACTTCTGGCCTTCACAACATCCCCTGAATGAGACTGGATTCTAAGTTTCACTCAGAGATTGCTTTTCTGTTACACGTTTTTCTAGCCTCTATACTTCCTGTTAGATACCTGAAAAGTCCACAGGACGGCCCTATGCCACAGCATATGAGAGTTCAGGGAGTGTTGGGGAAAGGTGGAATAGAGGACGGACTTTACCACTACATTCAAAATAAGTCACCTTTCATCAGAGCTCAAGCATTCACAAGAAAGGGGAGGTTTGGACTGACTTTCACAGAGGTTTTTTGAGAGAGGTGATAATTGGAAGCCCCTGTTTAACTTGTGGCCATAGACCAAAGGAAAAGGCCACAATGGACAAGTTTTTTACTACTGGGTAATAAAAAAGGGAATGTTTGGTTAAAATAAAATAACTTCAGTAAAATTTACAGCTATTCAATTTGTCCGAAGACCAGTGTGTGGAGTCTTTATTTTCTGGTTTCATGGTGGCCATGCCAATGCTGGTGTTTAACACTTAAACAATGTTTATCTCCAAAGCGATTTTGTAGATCGTGTTTCTTAAATTTAATGGGATATTTAAAAAGCTCTATTAAATTAAAATCTCGCTCTAAAATGGCAACACATGCTCTGGTGCATACTGTATGCTCTACACTGTTCATTGCCATTTTAGGTGGCTTATTCTACATACATTTTTATTATGTGAATAGACCATTCAGGCAATTCCTTCTCTTCTTACTCATACAAGTAATCCTGTTCACTGCAGGGACACTACATGCAGTTTTCAGAGTAGCAGCCGTGTTAGTCTGTATTCGCAAAAAGAAAAGGAGGACTTGTGGCATTGTTAATCTCTAAGGTGCCGCAAGTCCTCCTTTTCTTTTTGCAACCACTTGCAGTGTAAATCAGAAAGGATTTGAACCAATAGGTAATTTGTACTGATGCTATTACAAACGTAATGAGGCAGCACAGTCTAGCTGATGCAGTCACTGGACTGGGTTCTGTGCCTGACTGTGACTTTGACTAGGTGACCTTGAGCAAGTCACTTCATCTATCTCTGCCCCTGTTTCCCTTCTACCCATTGTATGTCTTGTTTATTTGAAGCATAAGCTCTTCGGGGCAATGTGGTGTCCACCCCACACAAGGCCTGAAGTGGAACAGTAGGCCAGTTAACCTATAGGCTCCACATGGAGGAAAGCCAGGAAGCGCTAAGGCCTGATTTCTGACGGAATTCAGCTGAGGGGAGGAGCTGCGCCGGGTTTATAAAGACAGGAAGTTGGGAGCAGAAAGGAGCTTCAAGGGAAGTAGTCTGCAGGCCCTCCCTTGGAGAAAGGAGATGTGTTTGGGGCTACAGTGCCAGACAGCCTGCAGTCACTCCGTGGTAAGATGGAGTTTGGGCTGGTAAACCTAGAGTGAGGGAGCCAGGAGGTAGAGCTGAGCAGCACGAAGGAGTCCGGGGAAGAACAACATAGCCTAGGAGAAAGCAGGCCAGTGTTGCTAAAGATAGGATCCCTGGACTGGAACCACCCAGGTTCCCCTACCAGCCCCAGGAGGAGTGGCATGGTCACGGCAGTGAAGGGAAGACTGTCATTTTGTATAGAGGGACTTTGATATTCCAGAAGGAGAGGACTGTAGCGACCTGGCTGGAGGGCTGAGTCTCGAAGGAGCACCCCAAGTCCCAGAGAAAGAGAGAAACCACGAGGAAAGGAACTGAGAGAAGGGGGCGATGGACTGTGAAGAGCTAATCCCCAGACTAACCAGGAGGAGGTGCCTAGCAGTGAATGGACCCCATGACAGACAGGAACTGTCTTTCACTAAGTATTTGCATAGTGCTTAGCACAGTGGGGCCCGGATCTTGGTTGGGCTTCCAAGGCACCACTGAAATACAACTAATAGATAATAAAATATTTAACACAAAAAGATCTATGCTTAAATATGAAAATTCAGATGCTCTTGTTGAGCATTTCACTCACATAACATTAGTGCATACAGGGTCTTAGTAACTTGTGTAGTTTCCATGTCAGTTTAGGTTTTTAGCTAATGCGAACAAACTGTAGTCTATACGAGGCACTTGGCTCTACCTACTAACATGACCTTTGTATATTGGGCCCAAGTTAAAATCTTCTATTTTGCATAGAATAAAATATTAAATTACTAGATTAGCCTTTTAGAAATACATATTTGTTAAACTAAATACCTGTGTATTAGGAAATACCAGATAATGTGCCCAGGTTGGCAAAGATCAGAAATGGTTTCATTTGATTTACAAATCATGATCATTACAAGAATTAACTGTACATGCTGCTCTACTATACAAACCACAGATAGTCTGGTTGCCCCTAGAAGTTAAAGAAACTTTTCTCTAAATTTTTCACACCACACAAAGATAGTCTTGGGATGGCAAGTATAAGCAGCAACTGCATGTATACCAGGAAATTTACAAGTCACTAAAATACTGGAAAAAGAGTAAAGGAATATTGTTTGTCAGTGCAAATAGGCAATTTATATTATCATTGCTCTAAAGCTTCCAGAACACATAATACCTATTGTATAGGAAATTGCTAAAGGCGCCTATCGTGGTTAACTCCTATTTTGTTAACCTGGCGCTTTCCAAGGTAACATGAAAATTTACAGGCAGAACAGGTTTTTGATAAAACGCATGCAAATATAATTTCCAAATGTTTGGAAAATGAGTTCTTACTAGTCAAAGATAACTCAGGGATGCAAGATGTTTTACTGCCGCCTTGTGGACAATTTAAAATGCTGTTTATTCGGGTTAATGATTCATTTACAAAAGCTCCCCGTTGCAGGCTACTTTTGTAACATTTGTACAAAGTATTTCTACAAATTAAAAATAAAGTGTGAGAGAGAGGGAGACTGCATTTCACTTGGGGAATAATTCTGAGTTAGGGCAAGATGCATCACTGGTTCTCACAGCAGCGAGAGAGGATATAGCATGCAGTCATCTGGATTTCTAGATCCTTTTGTATCACATGGAGAAAAATCTTTCCAGTGGCTACCACCTATAAAAGCAGTTATGAAAGTTCAGAAGTTTGGTGCAGTATCAACAAGTTTAGATCCTTAATGTCTGTTGTGGCCTAGTTATTGTGCAGGTTAACAGGAACAGGTTTTCTTGTCAGTTCCCCAATCCTTTCTGGTTTTGTCTAGATCAGAAACACCATTAGAATAGCCTCTCTCACTGCATTTTTTTTCCTGACCCAGCTAAAACCAGAAAGGGCAGGTGGATAGGAACATAATTTTGAAAGCATTATTAAATTATTATTATTATTATTAAAGGGGAAAAAATACACAATATATTTTCAACCTCTACAAAATTTTGGCTTCAGATAAGAGTTTGTGCAAAGGTCCTTTTCAGTTCTTATTTTACCTTAATCTGTCCCTCCACAGCAGGTCTGGGCAATTCCAGCAATACTCCTTACGCAGTCTTTTTGATCATAAATGGGCTTATGCCAAAGTATTTGGATCTAGTTTTCAAAAAAAAGGTAAGAGGAGTTTGGTTCCAAGATCAGGGTTCAGTGCAATCTCTGATACCGAGAAAGCCGTAACAAATAGCCTTCCAATCTGTATTTTTGTGTAGCACACAACAGGGAAAAGAGGTATTTATAACGCTTATGGGCTGTGATTCCTATTGATAAGCGAAGTAGCAGCAATTGTATAGTTAACATTTGCAATCACTAATTTTCCTGGAGTAGCAATTTCAATGTTTCTTTAACAACTACTTGTTGCTCTTAGATCTTTTTCAGAGCACGGAATGTATTCTCAGTGGGACAAACTGCCTAACAAGCAACCAGAGGGCTTCAGAAATATTACACTCATGTACAGTACATTTTGCTAAAATTATAACCACAAATTGAAATGCTTATTTAAACGGTAAAATATTCTCAGCTCCAAACCCATGAATGAAAGAGCTTTGAAGCAACTCTGACAACTATACGGTAACCATGCTGGGCAAAACAGACATTATACTCTATTCAAACCTATCAGAGTTGTGAAAAAGTTCAAATGACCTCCCTGCCATCGTTCTTACATGCTTTGCACTTTCTGATTCTGGTGCAGACTGGAATCCGTCTTAGTAATATGCTTATGATAATACCTGTTCTTGCAAAGCTTCTGGCCCAATATTTTTGGATTTAATAGGTTTATGCAGGTCTCATAAGGTTGCCTTAAGCATCTGAAGTTTTGGTGCTTATCCAAATCGAAACCAAAATATGAAGCTTTTGAGGTTAGTCCTTCACTAATTATGACAAGATGTTATCATTATTTGTATAGTGATAGAATGTAGAGCCCCTCCTTTGTGTTACACACCAGACACATATATAGCAAAAAGGGTCCCTTTCCAAAAGATCTAAGTATAAGATGCAAGGTGGCTAGATACATGCTCAACAGGCTTTTTCTTTAAACTGGTTATGTTGACTCCCCAGTTTCAGAGATGAGAGGAGCTGCTTTAGTAAGGCATTTCTTGACATAACTGCAAGTCTAGCGGTTCACGAGGTACTCCTGAACATTGGGGGAACCTCCAGAAGCTAGCCACATCTCTCTGCCTAACAGGCAAAAGTTCTGGGATGGACATTTTGTTTGAAACAACTGTTTCACATGGCTGAGATTCACTCAAACATTGTATACAGTCAGCCTCAGCAAACTCTATGCAACACTCAGTTAAAACTGCAGAGTTCCAGCCTGCTTTCACACTGAAAACCAGAGAAGCTGTGACAACACCATAAAATTATCCCAGCTTTACCTGAAAGATCTGTGAACCTTACGGGACTTTTCATCAAACACTGTAGTGATTCTAAGCTGGTAACCTAACCCAAATTCTAGGGAGTTGCATGCATTTTCCGGTATTGTTACAAACATTTCTCAAAGTGTTTGGATTTTTAATACCTATATTTAATATCTTAAAACAATAGAGAAAAGAGATAGGGAAAGAGAGAAACATGAGAGGTAACATTTTTAAAAGCTACCATTTTGTTCCAATTTAGAATATTAAAAAGTCAATTGAAATTTTTATAAGAAGTCATCTACGGGGTAGGATGAAGTTACATGCTGGAGAAATGTACATTCAGTTTCTTGCTTAAAAGGTTCCATGCAGAAAAAACACACTCAGCTAGCCTTAAATCTGAGAGACTTTCACAATGAATCAATTGTACTATATTAGTTATATATCACAGGTGTGTACCACACGGGCAAGTGAAAAAGTCTGACAGATATTTTATACTCATTCTGAATCCATGATCTATGTAACTAGTATGATAACTTGGTGTGTTTTATATAGGTAGTTTTCTAGTAATCAGCCATTTGATCATGTTTTATTTCTTCTCAAAACAAGGGACCACACCTGGTGTAGTCATTTACATCAGTGCAAGGTATAAAATACGACCACTCTCATTTAGCAGTGTTTTATGCCAACTTTGAACCACTGCAAATGATTGAGTAAGGGTGCAGGGCAATGGAGAATAAGTCTCAAGAGAGTTAAAAGGAAACAACAGTATTTTACTTTTACTTCAATAAGTTTAATAAGGAGCCAAATATTTGCAGTCACTCAACATCCACAGATATGGGAGCCAGCTTTATTCCCATTGTTTAGAAAAGGATCCAACATTGGGGTCTTGTTTCATTTCTTAATTAAAATGAATGCAGTTTGATTAAGTTGTGACATAAAATTAATGGGTAAGAGTACTTAATCTCAAAGATCCCATTAAACCACATTCCCAGGAATGCATTGTTGACCTTAAAAATGTTTTCTTTGGTTACACATACAATTTTTAAAAGGACCCCCCAGTTTTATTTGTCCTGACACCAGAAAAAGATGGTAACAGAAGGAAAAAAAGGGACACAGATGAGAATAATTAGATTCTTCCTTTTTAACAAAATATAAAAAGGTATATTACAGGATTTAGGACCATATATGATCCTAAACCTCAGAGGAGCATTCATAAAAACAGCCACAGCAAAACTTGAGACAAAGAAATGGTAGATTCAAGGTAGGATTGTTTAGGAATAAAAACAAAGGACATTGCATAAGTGCTCACATTTGAGAAAAACGTTCCTATCCTAACTGAATTTGAGTCATCAAAATGAAGTTCCTGTAAGAAAACAATTTTTTTCAATCATCTAACCTGCTGAGTTACTACAAGTTGGTTTGAATTGGTCATTTTCAAGAAAGCCACTATAGATTTTTTGACTCCCAGAGTGTCCTAATCCACAGTGCTTTGAATTGAGAAAAAAAGAATGTGTGAGATAATCTTAAAGAAAAATGTTTCTGATTTGTTTCTCTGTTGTTTTTGTCCGCCTTTCTGTAGGTATTAATGTGAGGGATAATAATATAGGTTTGGCCCAGCCGTATGCAATATACTAGCATATATTTGGAACACTCATCAATGAATTCCATAACTGAAATATTAAGCTCATTTTATGGAGAATTCATTTCACTGATTTCTAATCGCAGTGCCCCGAGATTATCACTTGTTGACAGACTTCTACAGCCAAAGCCTCTAAAAACTGATGTGCTTTCACTAAAATAATAAACACTTTTCACGTCCTTTATAACAAGTAGCATTTCTGTGAGAATTAGAATAATTAGTCTCAAATGTTGGCACAGGTAAAGAATTGTTAGTATGCACTATCTTTCGGGGCTGGTTAAATGTAGTCCTATACACCCTCTTTCTTACCTACACCAGGACTAAAGATGACTGCTGTGGGAAACTCAGCAGCTGAAGGACCAGGTGCTCACCTCTAGGATAATTATTTTGTTGCTCTCACAATTGGCTGTTAACACTTCTTCCCTGGCCTTTCAACACTATGTAGAGTTGACTGCACTGTTTTATTCTCTTAGATGTATTTCCTCCCCCCCCCCCATTTTGATTCCTGCTGTATAGTTCTCCATGGTGGGAAACACGAATTCCTGGAGGGTTGTATATACAATGCTCTTTTAAGGTTCAGAAAGCCTTCCCTGTTGGCCATGTATGATGTCTGAAGATGGTACTAAAATACACACAAGATGAGAAACAACATGCATCTTTTGCGCACATTCAGTTTACTACAAGGCCAGGAAAAATGTACAGTCGATGCTCTATCAGGGAATTGTTTTTGTTATCAAGTATATACCTAAATACGAGTCCTAGAATATTAGGCCCCCATCTTCCAAACAGTTATACACATGAGTAACTCTGCTCACAGAATAGTCCTGTTGACATCAGTGACATGTAGTCCAACTACATGTGTCAGCAAAGTTAAACACATGGTTAATTCTTTGCAGGATAGGGGACTTAAATGAGACAGTAATCATCAACTGTCTAAGAAAGTGATTTATAGGCATAAAAAAGTATGATGAGAAGGACATTTGGAAAGCCAATGAGTCTGAACAAAACTAATACTAACCAACCCACAAACTACATAGGGAATATTCCTTATGTGGTTTTTGCCAGTATTTTCCATATCAAAACATATGAATTAGCCCAATAGGCAAGCCTAACCCATAAGCAGAGATAGGTTATCGATTTTTCACAGGTACTTTCTGTAATCAACAGGTTTTTAAGAAGAAGAAATATTGCAGCTTTTTAACATCACTCAAAGCTGCATTCATTTGGGTAGCTTAAAAAGGTTTAGCAAATTCAGCACTCAGGCAGTTAGGGTTTTAGCAATGCCCCAACATAATGTCATAAAATGTTCAACAATGACTGTAAAATAAGTAGCTTTTGGAAGTTATATGTCTTTGAAGTTTCATTAATTAGTCATATCATCGGGAATGTATGGCTAAAGTAAATTACCGTGTTTAAAATATCTACTCTTTCAATGTGAAAAATGAAAGGATCCAGCTACCTTGTCTTTATACTAATGAAGATATTATTAATTGGTTTAGCAAAAACATAGATCTAACCATAATGTGCAACAGTTATTAAAGATAATTAACCACAGATCATTGGTTTGAAACATCTAGTCCAAAATGATTTCTGAAGGGCACATTATTCTATGAGATAAAATAATTAAATTTCTAACTGCTGCATAAGACAACTGTGGCATATCTAGTGTTTTAATTTCTTTTGTTCTATTCTCATGGTACTCCTCTGTTTTAGATTTTGAAAATGCTCCTAGTGTTTCACTGTGAGCACTCTGTGCAGCATGTTAGACTGAAATATTTCATGTCTGCGGAAAAATGATGATTGAAAGAAAAGGATTAAAAATGACAGCACCGTTAATAATAAACACGTGCCTGTGCGCACTCACAAAATCAGCTCCTTCTCTTCTGAGGGGAAAGAGAGAGGAATGGAAATGAAATAAGTAGAGGATTAAATAAGTTCCTATCCTAACATTAGCCACACATTTTACCCCAAACTTAAAACTGCACATTTGCAAAAGGAAGAAAGAAAACCACAAATCTGAACCAATGCCAAATACTTGTAGATTAATGAATAATAGAATCCCACACAGCCACATAAAATAAAATTAAGCAAGTACAGTAAAAACAAATTGAGGCACTGGAACAGAAGGCTGTTTATTAAAAGCTATGGATTTTAGGCTTATAATTTCTGAGCCTGTCCCGTCTCTAGTGCCACTTCCCAAAATGTCTGTGGTCAGTGTTTATCATACACATCAAAGGTCAATTTGTTTATTATTAATTTTTGGATCACATGTTTGATAATTATAGCCTACAAATGTGTACAATAGCCCAGATCTGTACCAATTAGACAGTCCTGTTTGCTTACAGCAGCATTAGGTTCCTCCACAGTGTTTTGTAAGAAAATTCATGTCCCCAAATATTCCTCCTTTCAGCAAATTCCAGCTGTTTCACCAGAGAGCAGGGTTTAGACAGGAAAGGCAGGGAGGGAGGAAATAGTATAGTTCAGTCAAGATTAGGTACATTGGCTAGTTAATGTTGATTTAGCAAAATAAATACTGAAAAAGGTTTGTTACCCAGTGCTGTTTGAGTTTGCTGTTGAGTTTGTGAACACCAATGACATAAGACAATATCTTATTTTATTTTCCATTCCATATTGGACTTCTAGAGTAAGATTTTATCTGGTGTGATCAAGGTATAGAATTCTGTGATTTGGTAAAAAAAAATTCCTGAGAACCAGTTATGCTTTTAAAACAAAAAAGTTAGTCCCTAATACACTCAACCTGATTTTCATTTACATGAGGTCCATTTTGCACTGCTCTTGTTACATACGAGGGCTTTAAATTGGGAGTAAATATTTAGTCCCAGTTTAAGTCTCTTTCATACTATCCGAGTGGCGTAAAGTTGTCTTAGTTTAAATGAGAATCAGGTTGATTACACATTCATCTCTGGAGATATGTGTTATCATTTGTTATTTACCAAGCAGGGCAATGAATTTGGTGTCAAAATGTATGACCTGATCTTGCAAAAACTTATACTTAGTGTTTATTAAAGGAAATGATGTTCATAAGTCTTTACAGCATTAGGGCATCAGTCCTCTGTATTTTTTTGTCTACACAGCAAAAAATATGGAACAATTTAACCATTTCTGGATCTGATTCTCTATTGCCTTTCTCCTTGTATAATTTGTGTCAACCCTAACCCATTTTGCATAGGTGCAGATGACTACACAAAATTCAGGGCAATAGAAAATATGAGGCCCTCAATCTTTGCAATGTCTAGAACAAGATATCTAAAAGACAGCCTAAAGAACTATAGACCATCACAAACCTCACCACCTTCTCTTCCAGGTGCAAGGTTACCTACTTCCTCCACCATAAATACATAGCAACATATATTTAAAAAATGATAACCCCCGAAGACAAAACAACAACAACAAAAGACAAGCTGCCAAAACAAGACAGTCCACGGCACATAGTTCTTTCTCGGCGGAATGGATGACAGATCACACAACACGTAACAGAAGTTAAGCATGTTGCTTAATGAGCTACTAGCAAAAGCACTCCGAAACTATGGAGATGAACATGATATAAGATCCATGATATAACAAAAGAATAGACTTAAAGTGCATTGAAAAAACTGAGTGGGGAAGTTTACACAGCATCTGCCTGCATTGCAATTTGTTGCAAGTCCCCTGCTTTCACCAAATATGAAATTTACCCTACCGATGATAACAAGAAACCCAAGATCTCCAGGCTAACAAATTTTACAGTGATCTTAAGTCAAGGGAGGCTTTTAGAATGAAGAAAATAATACTGCAACAAGGGGTGGGGGGAGGAGTCACCTCTTCCTTGGCTGTGCTATAGACTCTCTCATATGCAGGTACTGCCGAAGCCTAGCTTGCACCACTATTTTATCTGACCTATATATTGATGTAGTTCAAGTCACCAGATGCCCCAGTGCTCCAGGAATGCACAAGAAAATTATATTCAAGTGTTTGTCCTGGTTTCAATATAATCACCCACTTGGCCATCTGCTGCTGTGCTCTAGTTGTCCCTCCCCCTGCCACAAACCTCCAGGTCACTTGCTACCCAGCCCCCCAGCACATCCCTCCCTACCTTCAAAGATAACTTGATATCAGCTACATCTGTGCTGAGCTCTCTTGTTGTGTTCTCTGGCACACAACGAATGTGGGGCACTCTAAATCTCAGAGCATGCCAGCTGATGCACATTGAGATTTAGAGCATCACAGATTTCATTGCACAAACAAATGTTCAACGATTTGACAGGGGAGCCACCATTTTTAGAAAGAGTGAAAGACTGGAAAAAAACAATGGTGTGGGGGGTGGGAGGGGAAGAATTAGCTCCAGGTTAGGAGCAGATAGAGAAAAAAGGTTGCTGGAGAAGGCTTCTGAGGGAGTGGTTGGATAAGAGAAGAAGGAAGGAAACTCATCAGCTAGTCCTCCATAACAAAGATGTCCAGTCTAATCCCCTAGCTGCCTAGGCCTTCCTGCATGCCTGCTCCCAGAGAAAAAGTAATCCAACCACACCATCAGCTGCCAAACTGCACCTCTCCTGCTGATGAAACTCTCCCTCACCCCATAACAAACACCCTCACCTGATCCCCAGAGCAGATGTGGTGCCAAAATTTGAAAAATGGCTTCCTCAAAAACTGTCTGTCACAGCTAGCAATACTCTGATTTCCCAGGTAATACACTCCTCACCCATCAACAAATCAATCATACCCTCACTCCCAAATATAAAATTAATTCCATATATGTGCCCTCCCCCCAAAACCATCATGTCCGTATCCTCCTCGCTCCCAAATTCATCAGTCCTTCCAACCCTGTACCTCTTGGCCTAGTCCCTGCTTCCCCCTGCACATTACCTCAACAAGGCTACTGTAAATGGCATCTCCCCATAGCCTCTGTTCCACACAGCAATTGCAATGGCAGATGGATTGTCCCATGGTCTCTGCTTGTGTAACCCCTTTGTACTCTGTCTCATCTAGTGGCACCGAGACCACTTAGAGAGAGAGAGAGAGAGATTAATGAGTCTGCTCTAGAGCCTTAGCTAACCATCATGTGGCGTTTAGCTCATGGAGTAGAGGCTCATGCATTTAGCTCCAGAGATCCCAGGTTTGATGCCGCCGCCGATGACTGGGGTCTGTTGGCATTCCACTTGCAGCAGTGGTTTGAGGAAAATTGGCCTGATTTCTTTGGCTTTGCGGTGGTTGGTCAGGTGGTGTATGGAGTGGGCAAGTCTCTCTTGAATGCTGGTGATCTCCCTTGACTGGTGTGGTGTGTGTGGGAGCAGTTTTTGCCAGGATGGTAGGTGTTTGGAGGGGTGTCCATCTCCCCTGCCGCTGAGTGAGAGTAAAATGCTCCATTCCTGCTCTTGGTGTCGTCTCTAAGGCCTCCAAGCTGGGGCTGGGAGGGTGGAGATCAACGGGGAAAGAGGAGACTCAGTGCAGCAGCAGTTGGCCCCGTCTTCTCTCGTTACTTGTGTTCTGCTGGGGCAGCTGATGGTGACTGTGAAGGGCTGAAGATAGTGAGTGAGTGTTTTGGCTGAGTAAAAATTGGATTAGTACCTCAGACTTTGTCCCCTTAGGAAGAGGCATATTGTAGAGTGGTGCCAGCTGTGGCTTATGTGTAACTGTGGATAAATGACACAAAGGCTAGTAAACCACTAAAAGCCAGACTTTTGGGAGAGAGTGGTAACTACTGCCCCCATTTGTTTTAAGCAGAAGGAGGACAAGTCCCATGTACTAATACTTCTCTTCTACAACAGCCTCCCTGTTTGAGACAAAGCTACTGTTCTCCAGTCCAATCCCATAAACCTCAGACATTATCAGATTCTCAGCCTTACTTCATAACTATGGACATTTGGGAAAATGGAGCAGATATGACTCTGCTGCAGTCAGGAGGGTGACAAGATTGCTGCAGCAGTCTTTTGTTATTGTTGTCTCTACAGTGACTTTGGGTCCTTGTCTTCTGTTGGGTTTTTACAGTAACTTCACTGCTGCTTTCCTCAACATTTTGCCATAACCGGTTCCTGGATGGTCACCGGCAGGGGTGATTCATCGTTTAGATCAATGGCACCCTATGGGAAAGTTGTTTTGGCTGGAGAATGCCCTAGTGATACTAGTAGTAGCAACAACTACAACAGAGATGGCACACATCACTCATCCAAATATTGCAGCTGTGTAATCTCCCTGTGTTTTAAAAACTCTGTTTTCCAGTGGTGTAGGCTGCTGGCCTGATTCTCCCAGCCCAGAAAGGGCTAACTGCATCCCCAAAGTCTGTTCAGGCCCTTCCTTCAGTGCAGTTTTATTCTTCAAACATAAAACTCACAAAATGAAACTCACAAAGCAACAAGGAAACACGGCTTTTTCTCTGACCTAGCCATGCTGCAGGGGTCCAAAGATCTTTCGCCTTGAACAGACACAACAGCCCATCTGCTGCTCACAACTCCCCTCCTCAACTTGAGCCACTTGCTGGCTTTTACAATGACTTGATCAGTTTCAGCCAGGAGGTAATTGATTAGTTACAGGTGAGGCTGGGCCCAGCTCTCCTTAAAATGACAGGAACCCTGTGCGTGAAACCTGGATTTTTTTAGCAGATTGGGGATTGGTTGGAGGAAATACTCCATTTAAATCTTTCTTTCTTTCTTTTCTTCTCACACAGTTACCAGTACAAGTCCAGCCTTACCTCTTTCTCTCACACACAAATCAAATTATGTTTAGATCAAGACCACCATGAAACGATTACATTGTTGTTACGATCATTTCCTAAGAGGGGGTGCTATAGTACGATTATGTATAGGAGCTTAGAGTACTTTTAGGAAAGGCTTGAGGAGAGAGAATCATATATGTGGAAGTAGAAATAAAGCCAGAATGTTGGACTGTTTTTTATCTTTCTCTTTCTACTCACATGCAGGACATGATGGTCCTGTCAGAAGCAAGTCAGGTACGTGAAATCAGAAGCTAAGGATATTTTTTTTAAAACAAAAATGAAGAGAGAACAATAACCATGGCAGCATACCAGAAGCCTGTCCCTAAGCAGATGGACATGAAAGGGGACATGTTCAGCAATTGGACATTCTTTAGATAACAATGGGAAAACTGTGAAATTGCTTGATAAAAAAGAAAACTAAATAAAAGCGGCCACACCATTAGCGATAATGGGAAAGAGCTGCCAAATGCGCCAACAGCATCTGGATGTGTCGGAAACAGACCAGGAGGATCCATGTAAAATCCTAAGTACTCCAAAAGCATTTTCAACGCACAAAAAATGTCATATACAAACAACATATTTTCAACAATTATAATCAAGAATCTACAGAAACAATAGATCAACATATTCCCAAACTGCACAAAATGGATGACAGGTGCAATTATCAAATCTTAAAAGATGAACTAATTCGTGATAGATTTGGTAATAAGAATGAAAAACACAGGCGCTCAAATGAGAACGCTCAGAGAGCTCACACTAACTCTGCCAAGAGCTATAGACATGTACAAAGCTAGTGAACAAGTTCATACCCAAATACAGAGCATAAATGAAGCAGATGCAGAGATAATGCTCCAAGTAGCACAAGGAAAACATGAAAATAAGAAGTACAAGGTAGTACAGACAACACAGAATCATTGGTTTTAGCTAGAACAAGTGACTATATGCATCCAATGAAGTGAGCTGTAGCTCATGAAAGCTTATGCTCAAATAAATTGGTTAGTCTCTAAGGTGCCACAAGTCCTCCTTTTCTTTACACGAACGTAGTGACACTAAACCTGGAGCAAACTATATAAGACAAAGCTTTACGAGTGCTTGTGTCTATCATTTTGTTAGGATGGCCAGACACCTGGGCAGAATCCCCATCTGCCTCTCAACAACACTGGAACTATCAAGACAAGTAGAGCACACAAGATAGTATCATATTATATATAAAGGTGGTTGAATCATAATACCCAGATCATTGAGGTCAGCAATTCTCATAAGAATACATCAGAACCACTGTGGAATAGAATCCTTTATCTGGGAATCAGACACTGGCCAAACATGACCAAGGATATTAGAGACCTGGTGAGCAGTTGTGACACGTGGGAAAATGGAAGCCACGTAGCAAAAAGAGACAAAGAAAATATATAGTGGTCCCAACAGACTGGGAACAATTTAAGAACGGATTTTTTCACCACAAAGCACACAGACTATCTCCTTATTGTAGGGTACTATTCATACTTCTGAAAGCTAGAGAAACTGTCAGAAATTACCACAGTGACCATCATAAAAAAAGTCATGAAGCATTTCAGCAGGCATAGGATCCCAGACTGTATAGTTTCAGACAACAGACCCCAGTTTATCTGCAGTGAGTTTGTGCGATTTACCCAGGAATGGGAATTCAATCATATCACATCACCACCATGCCACAACCAAGCAAATGGTGAAGTGAATTGGCAGTTAAAATTGCTCTATTAAATTCTATTAATCTCTATTAAAGAAAACTGCAAAAAGCAAAGAAAATAGATGGTAAGCCATTCTTGAGTAGAGAAACACTCCCACAGAAGACATTAACAGCTGCACAGTTAAAAAAACACATGACGTCAAGCAGCATACGTATGCTGGTGCTGATGGCCCCAAAATTACTGCAAACAGCAGTGGTAGAAGGAGTAACAGACAAAAAGAAAGAATGATACACAAAGGCCAATCCCTTTACGACCAACAACCTAAAGATCTCCCAGAACTACAACCAGGAGAATCTGTCAGGATCAAATTATTTCCTTAGGATGAATCATGCACTTGGAAGTCAGTTACATGTGTTGAACAGATAAATCCTTATTTCTATAATGTAGCAGTGGATGGACATATATTTCACAAAAACTACAAACACAAGACAAAACAATGAACACGGAAGACAGTTCACTCCACTGAGACTTGGTCAGCAGGACATGAAGGAACAGGGCTCATGAGAGACCAATTAGATATCAGAACAGACTCTCAAAAGACCACACCTTCAGAAAAACCAAGTGCAAAGCAGTCTCCTGTCATCACAAGAAAGATTTGCACTCGCTCCAACATCAAACTGCCTGAACGGTATACACGAGACTTCGTACCACACTAAGGCTTGAAATATCCCAGATCCAGAGGAAAATACCTTAGTTGCCATGCAAAGTTAAGAATTAGTTCATTAAAAAAGAAGTTGGTGTTAAGTTATATAGATGATGATTCCTACTTTATGACATTTTAGAGTGTTACGTTATAGTATGAATATAGTTGTAGGTCAAAGTATTCGGGTTTAATTTTGTTATCTCAAGTAAATAAGGCACAAGGGATGGTATGCTAAACATCCCCCAATTGGGGATGCTATGCTATTAGGTATAGGAACTTCGGCTACGTCTACACTTGGAGCTAGCAGTATGACTCCCAGCTCAAGGGAACATACTTGCATTAGCTCTCATCGAGCTAGTAAGCTGAAAATAGTAGCGTAGCTGCAAGCGCACAGGAAGTGGCTTGGGCTAGCTGCCCAAGTACATAGCACGGGGCACGTGCAGGGTTTGTACTCAAGGGGCCAGCCCCTCCCACTGTTGGCTGCTGCCCATTTTTCTGCAGTACATTGCTTGATGACAGCTAGTCTGAGTGTCTCCAAGCTGGGAATCAATCCCCCAGCTCCATATGTAGACGTACCCTCTCTAGTACTCCACTTTCAGGAAGTGCTTGAAAAGAGAGGACAGTACATGTGGAAGACATGGAGACTCCATGCACTGAAACTAGTTACACCAGTTTGAACTCCACTGAAGTGAGCAAGAGTGCAGGGGTGCAACTGAGGGCAGGATTTGGCCCTGGATCTCCCAGTCCAAAGATCATGCATTAATAGTAAGGAAACCCTCTTGACACTTCTAATTCCGGCTGTTTAGAAGCTATTCTTTTAATCACTTCACGTGGGCTACAGCATCTTTTATTAAAAGAGGTCTTAATTTTCTGATGCCTCCAGGATAGACTGTGCCTTTGTCTTAGTTGGTCAAGCAAGAGAGTAAGACTCCTTGAACTTCATATCCCCGTCCTTGGCCTACTTGACTTGTGGGTCTGAGTCTGATGTAGAATGCAACACCCGATCTCCGGATGTTCAGCCCTGTGAACAAGTGGGCAGAAAGAAGGAGGGAATGGGTGGAGCTCTACTTTCACTCCCCCTACTCACTGGGCAGGAAAAGTTGGAGGAATAATCTGCACCTTTTCAAGAAGTGCAGAGCAAGAGGG
This sequence comes from Lepidochelys olivacea, assembly GCF_965140295.1. NCBI lineage: Eukaryota > Metazoa > Chordata > Testudines > Cheloniidae > Lepidochelys > Lepidochelys olivacea. The sequence continues at coordinate 9,930,448 of NC_140417.1, read as the reverse complement.
GAGAAGTACAGGAATTGTGAGTCTCTGAGGCCCTGGGACAGAACCATTACATGATGCATACCGCCTTCTCAGGGCTGAGCCCCCTGGGCTGAATCTAGCCTTATGTGATCAACAGTAATTTTAGTCAATTACAGTATTGTGCTCCAAACCACAATGCAAATGGTCAGTGCATTGAATGACAAACTTGGATAGCTCATTTTTAGAAGGAGTGCAATTATTTTAAAATGTACAGATTTCCTACCAAGAGACCTTGTAGAATAAGGTGGGCGCTCTTTTATAAGTAAACAGAAATAGACATCCTTCTGCATGTTAGTTCATCACAAATTATTGAAAAGAAACGACACTTTTGTTATTTAAAATGAAAAAAAAATGTTACTTACATGTGTACATTTGAATGATATCCCTTTGGATCAGGCTTGCTGGGTGAGCATAAAACTACAACTAGCATTTTATCTTTCCCTCTTCTTACTAGCAAGTTAACTGCTTCATCTTCACATTGCTCACTCCTTAAGTAGCTTAAACTTACTTTTAACTGTTACATGCCAGCAAAACAGGTTGCTTAATTGATTTGACCTTTCACAGTATTTTTTAATTTTCAATCTTAGTTTCATTGTTCCATCTGGCACTTTAAAACGACATCTGGTTAACTGTACTTAACCAGCTGATCACTGTACAGTTATTTTTAAATGTAATGTATGCTTAAACAGATGTTATTTTTATAGATGTAGATCTAAACTGCACTTGTATACGTGCTATGTCTGCATAAGTTCTTTCTGCAATTCAAATGTTGACACCAAAAATTACAAGCCAGAATGCTTATGAACTCCACTATTATGTTACTGCACTTTTTTGCAGCTTGTTAGGTAAACATCAATTCAAGTTCTTTTTTCTCTCTTCATTGCACATAAATAAAACATTAGCATTTAGTTTATAAAGTGATGAACATTTTGCCGTGTTGGATTTAGCTTTATAAATACAACTGCTGTCAGCAAGAAAAAAGGATTTATTGAATAAATAATAAGAAAGCTAAAGGAAAATGAAAAAAATATATATATTATGCAAAACATGGTGTCTGTCAACAGGTCACATAAGGTTCCAGTTCCATTCCAGTGGTATTGGTATGCCCGTGTGAGATTACTTCATAGATACTCCACCTTTTCAAGGTAAAGTTAATCTCCTGAATCAATATATAGACTGGTGGAATACCTCAAGACCTTTAGTCTATGCAGTAAAACACTGAAACCTGTAACTGTCACAAATAACTTGGAGGCTAGATTGTGGACCTCCTAGGGTGAGCACTCACTTCCACCAGAAATCCCACTGAAGTAAATCAGAATACTCACATAAGTAAGTGATCAAAATGGTGAGTAAGGGTTGCACAATCTAGCCCTTACTGCTTCTGCATATGGCATATAACAAATTAATCCAGAATGGTGCCTTATTCTCAGAAGGCCAGCTTCTGCCACCCTTATATCAAGTAGTACCTTAGTCCTCCAATGATCCCATTGAAATCTTAAACCCTGCTTAATTTCAAGTTTACCAAATAAAAAATGTTCTGCACCTGGCAGACTTTTTCCAACAGATTAATGGGTTCTTCAGCATACAGCGCTTCCTCCCCAAAATAAAGTCTGTACATGTCATAAGGTAACACAATATTAAGGCTGTATATTACTTTACACAAAGGAAGTGGTCACAGTCTCAAATATTTCGCAGAGAACTTTAAAGTATCATTCTCAAGGTTAAAAATTGCTGTTATACATAATACCTCAGTAATTGATAGACATTTTCTCTCTCCAGAGTCCATTTTCTGTGAAAAACACCACATAACATCTGTTCATAAACAGTCCTTCTGTGAGAACACTGACACAGGTCTTGAGCTTCTACCGGCTCAATTCCCCTGCCAAATACAGATGGCACAATGTATTTATACAGCTGAATTTTTTGTAATACAAGCCCAACTATATCTTCGGGTAAGACTATGGGCAAACATGTGCTCATGCTATTCCAGTGACTTACCTCAAGTCATTTAAACTATTCCCTCTGACACAAAGACAAATTGTATCACAGTTATGTAAGTGTTTTGTCTCAAAATCACCTTCAGCAATCAGCACAGAACTCTACAGAGATAAGGACATTTTGGGCAGTAAAGGAATTCCAAGTCTCGTATTAATGAACTAACAATTATATTAAGATTCAGGACTTGGGGCTAGTCAAGATGATGTGATGTACGTATTTGTCCTTCTATGGAAAATATTCAGGTTAGCAGTTTAATTTATTGTTCTTTCAAAACAGAAATGTTAAACAAAATGAGACAGAGATACTGCCATTCAACCTCTGAGTAGGCAGTGATGGAGGGGGTAGGTTAATCACATTTTATTGCATATTATGACAGGTATCCCCCTAATGCAATTCTAAATGAATACTTCCAAATAATGCATTCAGAAATCACTTCTCTGTGTAGTTACATAAGAATATTGAAGACCTTTCCGGTATTTATGAGATTTCTTTTGCTACTTCAAATCTGACTTCTCCTTCCAATGTAGGTTGTTGGCCCTTTGATATCCTCTACTGCTGTCTCATCCTGCAGATAGAAACTTTATAGGGGTACTGGAACAATTTTTATTGTGGGGGTGCTGAGATCCATTGAACCAAACTGTAAACCCTGTATAGGATGGAAACCACTTCAAGCCAGGGGGTCCCACACCCATAGTTTCAGCACCTATGGAAACTTATGCAGATACCTCACTTACAAACTTCAATGGGACTAAATATGCATTGAAAGTAAAGCAGCAGGATTGGAGCCCTTGAATCTAGACAAATTCCAAAAACAAGAACAACCAAAGGAGAAACAAATTTTCAGCAATGCACCATTGAGAGTCTCCCACCTGCTCAGTTTTAGATACTCTGAAGCTCACCCAAATAAATACATCAAGGAACACTTACACAAATACATGTCACTAGTTTATTTCTCTGTCTATATTATAGACTGGAATTACGTATGGCAGACACATGATCAGGGAACACATCCACAACACACACTTACATTATGTAAACCACTTAGGCTCTATCCACCGGAGATGCTGCCAACAGGCCTATGTTATATTCCTCCATCTGAGTTCAGGAGCACACATGTAACATCTGCAGTCTAATGTAGGCTAACCCGTCTTTCTCTAATGCCCTGGAGATGATTTCTGCACCGTCATTCTGTGATAGTGTCATGATCTCATTCCACAATAGATACCACTCCCCGTAGGCTTATTACATGTGAGAAAGGGGGCCAAAAAGTGAAAATTATTTGCTGAGAAAAAGTTTAACCTCCATTCTCCTTTCCTATATTTGTGTTGCACAGATGTAACACAATGCCTGTAATTTTTTATATATATATATAAACACTAAGATATTCAGTTGGGTGATATTTTTTTCGGGGGGGGGAGGGGAAGTGAGGGAAGGGTAAAATCTTACCCCAAATCTCAAATATACCAAATTGGAACTTCTTTAAAGGGGTTTTCTATTCCATTAATGAAGTCCATTTTGGGAATTAAGGGGGATTTATCTGCATAAAAACTTGGAAAAAAATCAGAATTCCTGCTCAAAAAAATCCTGTAATGATGATGCGAACGGACCAATCAGTAAGAAACACATACATTTAGATCAGATTTTTAAAGAAAGGAAATGTATGTTTGTGTGGGTACAAGCAACCCATAACCAGACATTGATACTTCCTTTTAACTATGGTACCTTTAACAAAAAAGGTATTCCTTGAAGCCTTTCATCCTCCAGAATGAATCAGAAGTGCTTTTTAAGGGTGACATCTACCCTATGCAGGGCAAGCATAAAACTATGCTCCACTTAATTCTTACTTATGTCCTGTTTTATATGGACTTAAATTGTAGATATGCCTTATGATGGCTCTCTTTTCTGGGTGGATTTCACCCTAAAAACTCTCTATGAGTTCAGTGGGGCCAGGACTTCACCAATATCCATAATAAATCTAAGCTAAGACCAAAAGACACATATAAGTAGAAATATCAGCAATTATGTCTTTCTTGGTGTCTTTTAATTATTTAAAGGAAATTCAGATACTGCAGTGATGGATGTCCATATCTGTACCTGAATGGACAGACAGATTTAACAGGGAAAGAAAGTGGTTTTGAGGTTAAAATAGTAGAATGGGATTCAGGAGATCTGGTTCTGTTCTTAACCCTGCCATAAACTTCCTGTTTCACCTTGGGCACGATACTAGGCCCAGATCCTCAAAGACACTTAGGCACCTAACTCACATTGAAATCCTTCGATTGAGGATCTGGGTCTTCATCTGCATATGCTTCTTAGGTTCCCATCTGTAAATGGGCATAATACTTTCCAACCTCACAAAGGTGTTGTGAAAATAAACGCATCAAAGTTTGTGAGGTGCTCAGATATGACAGTGATGCATGCCACAAAAATAGACAATAAATAATATACTCCTCTGTAAAGACTTTTGCAATTCCTTCTTTGGATTTGGGAGGTTGTCAGTTATACTTTTTTTTTTATAAGCTGACAAGAAAAACTTGTTAAATAAACACACGTTAAAAAAGAGATTACATGGGAAAGGATGCTGCTTGCTTTTTCATACAAGTATTAACAAGGAATGATACAAAATGCATTATTCCATTTAGATATTGTGCTAGCTCATGGCCTGTAATTTGGTTTGATGCATTGTAAGCAATGTCTTGACACGGCGTATGCGATAAATACAACTCAGTGTATCAGACATTGAGTGTACTAAATCCACAGTAATGCCTCCTTTTTGTAAGTAGTTTATGCTCTAATACTTTCCATTTTTGTTCTGTCAAGTATCAATTGAAAACAAACCAAGGACACTGACAACCAAGTACTTGCTGCTAGAGAACTCTGTTATTTATTTCTGATACAGCTAAAATGTTGCAGCGTGAATAAATGATGGAATAATTTCACCGTTCAGCACATTAAAATGATTATAAACAAATATCTCCTTCTAAACACTCACAATTGCATCTATTCCTCTCAGCATTTTTTTCATTTTGTGGCCCCCTTTAAATCCCCAGCAGTATTTTACTTAAACGGTGTTTCAACGGCCCTTAACACATATTATAATGATCATGTCTTCAGTTTCATTTTTCTGAAGTTCTTTTTAATTACCAAATAATATCCTATTTGAAGAGCACATCTTTGATATTCTCCTCTGAATTTGGTCATCATAATAGTTTGTTCTCATTAACAATATATTTTTAATCATGTCATAAATGTGTTTCATTTTCATGGTTTTGTTTTCTACAAACTGTTGTCTAAAGATGGTCAGACCAAGACAGGGAATTGATACATCCATTGTGCTTCACACAGCAAATGGTAGATGTCCAAGTGTCATTCAGACTATTCTCTTTGGGCTAGGTTCTGACATGGACTATGCACTGACACAAAGGACAAGGTGTAGGGATGTAAAGGTGCGGACCAGACTACCTGGAGCTTGGGTCCATGTGCACAGGAGTAAGTGGGGCTACTTGTCCGTGTGGATCCTTGGTTCCATATCTGACCCACAGGCTAGAGAAGATGAGCCAGCACAGAGATATAGTTATTAATGCCAAGCATAGCCCCAGAAGAATATTACTACTCTCCTCACCCCGAGGAGGAAACAAGAGGGCAATGAAAGTCAGAAGGGGTATTGCTGAGCCACAGTTCCTCCTGGGAGTATTCCTGGGGTGTTAGAGTAGCAGCCGTGTTAGTCTGTATTCGCAAAAAGAAAAGGAGGACTTGTGGCACCTTAGAGACTAACAAATTTATTTGAGCATAAGCTTTCGTGAGCTACAGCTCACATCCGATGAAGTGAGCTGTAGCTCACGAAAGCTCATGCTCAAATAAATTTGTTAGTCTCTAAGGTGCCACAAGTACTCCTTTTCTTTTTCCTGTAATTCATGGATTCACCTAAAGTCAAAATCCTAATATAAACAATGGGAAAGTTCATCTGAGATACACCTAACTTAGCAGAATTTTGTTTTGAGATGTATCTCATGTGATCATTACTGAGTGCTGTTCATTGGCTCTGATCAGCACATTTTCCCCTGTCAATATTAAGCTGTCACTAGCTTCTCCTAAGATAAACTCTTTTGGATATGGATAGGGCATAAAAAGCTCAGAGCATACGCATCAGCCGCCAGAGCTTGTTTCATAACAATAAAATGGCAGCGTCAGAGATGGATTAAGAGTAAATGGAGCCCACATCAGTCATAATTCCTCCCAAACTTCCTCACAGTATCTCCCTGCTCTCAGATGAGCTGCTGAGGCTCAGGCCCCTGCTCAGTTTGGGAACAGGAAGATCTCTCTGGCATCTTCCTGAAGCCTCCCACAGCATCAACCAGTTTGCACAGAATTGGGGCAGACAGGTGCTTTGTATGAGCTGATGCTACTATACTGTGTATGCTGGATGCTAGAAGCTTGGTCCTCTCTGTACCCAAATTCACAAGTCCCATGTGACCAGGGGATAGGGACCCTACTTTAGTATGCCACTGGAAAAGCATCTATCTGCGACTAAAACAGCATGCCTGCTATAGAGAACAGTGCTGTGTGTCTGCCAACTAGAGGTTAGACACTAGGGCCCACCTGAGCTGGAGCTGAGGAGCTCATAGCATGACTCAGTAACGGAGCTGGTTGGTGCACAAGTCACCTCTGTGCCCCCTGGTCCTGGGAAGACTGGGAACCTGACCAGTCCTGCCATGTAAGCTGGAGCAACTCGAAGGCTGTTCTAATTCATTTTGGCTGCCAATGGCCATAAGAAGCTGTTATACCAACCGCGAATTACTGGGGCACAGGGAAGTCCTGATCACACTCCATATTTCAGAAGCAGGGTGGTTTTATGGTTAAGAGATAGTCCTGGGAGTCCTGAGGGAAAGCTTACCTCAGGTTGTCCACAAGTCCCATTGAACTCATCCACGGATCACGATATTACTTTAGATGCCACCCGACAGTGGATACCCAAAAATGGACCCCCCCCCAGAATTTGAGGCAATTTTTTTTAAAAGTGTGTTCACCTCCCTCTGCATTAGTCTCTGTAACTGAAAAATAGGAATAATCCTTCTCAATGTACACACCTCCCAAAGATGTGAGCCTTAAATAATTAATGTTTGTTAAGATATTTGGCATCTTTGGACACAAGGTGTAACATGTACAAAATATTATGACTTTAAATAGTGTGCAATAAACAAGAATACCTTTTTTAGATGGTCTATAATGGTGTACAATTTAAGTCCCAGCATTGCTTCTCTGAGCTGTCCTGCACCTATATAGTACCAGTAGCACTGTCTATTGGGAAATTCACAAGAGTTTAATTAGATGTTTGTTTTAATAAGATTATTTAACAAAATATCAGCTCTTCCAGTACGATAATAAATGAGCTGCAAATACAGTTTAGGAAAATTACATTTTTATTAGCGGGAATTAAAAAATCATGTTATTAGAGTTCTTATAATAAAACCTGTGTATATTTAAAAGGCATTTAATGCATTGAGGTCTGGAGCCTTACCCCAGATATGTAGGCCACACAGCACTGCTTATCTTGTAAAATTAGCCTTTCTGCAGCAAACACAGTAGGAGGTTTCACAAGAAATGTATGTACTCATATGAGCTTATGTAAGTGAGGGTCAGATTGAGCCAGAAATAACATATTATATATCTGAAGTGTTGCTGTAGCCATGATGGTCCCAGGATATTAGATAGACAAGGTGGGTAAGGTAATATCTTTTATTGGACCAAGTTCTGCTGATCAGAGAGACAAGCTTTCGACCTTACACAGAGCTCTTCTTCTGATCACCTCGTACAGAACCTGAAGAAGAGCTCTGTGTAAGCGCAAAAGCTTGTCTCTTGCACCAGCAGAAGTTGGTCCAATGAAAGATATTGCCTCACCCACCTTGTCTCTGTATATTACATATGAGCACATAAGGCCAGATTTTCAGAGGTGCTGAGTATCCACAGTTCCCATTGACTTCAGCTGGACTTTTGAATGCTCAGCACTTCTGAAAATCAGGCTCAAATTGTACCAGCATATATACGCAATACATATTGTGTATATACACACACCATTCTGGGTGAAATTCATACCACACTTACCTCACCCACCTTGTTTATCTAATGTCCTGGGACCACACTTCACTCCTGCTCACAATGCTCAAATCTGTGCAGGGAACTCTCTAAGAGCTGGAGGGGCACAGCATATACTGCCTCAGAGCAGGTCATGTGTGAGATTGCAATGCAGCCCTATTCTGGGGTTTTGGACAACTGGACCTGGTGTCCAGTGCAAGGCATAATTGGTGCAGAGGGTCCTATATGGACTGTCCATACCTAGGAGAATTTCACCTCAGGTAAGTGAGCCAGAAACAGATTCTCTCTGGGACTACTTATGTGACTATAGTTAATCACCTGAATAAGTGTTTGCAGAATCAACCACTTAGATTGAAGCCACTCCAGGACAAGGACCTTGACTTCATACTAGTGCCCAATGCACCTAGCACACTGTAAGTGCTATCATAAATAATAATGTGTTGGCATTACATTGGCATCTCCTGCATGATCAATTTCCTGCTGTTGCAGAAGTGTGAGTGTTAGAGGACTTTGATCTTTCTGAGATTTTATGTTTCTATCATAAGAGAATCATAGCACATAAGCACTTTTTTACTAATGCAGTAAGTAAGGTGGCAATATATAGTACATGGACATAAAATGAATATTAAAAGGGACTGAAAACCATTCCTACACCATGAGAAAAAAACCCTGAAAAATACATATACAGTAGCTATTCTACACAGACTCCACTTTTCACCTTCTTTATAGATTAAAAAAAGTAGAATCTGTTAGGAAGAGATCTCAGTGCTAAAAATATGTTAAGAATATTTTAGCATATGCATTTACTAATATTGAGAATGGTGGAGGTCGGTTGTTTTTTGCAGTTTCCAAGTCTGTTTCACCTACTGCCTCTCTCTCTCTCTCTCACACACACACAGTTAAAAATCTCAGATAAAGCATTATGTGTCTACATAAAAACAGGCATGCATTTATGGGAAAAGAGAATGCAAAACATTCTTTGCATAATTTGTTGGAGGGCAACAGTTTATATACATTGCACACTTACAATTTACGGGTGTTTCATTTTTTTACATCTCTCCAGAAACTTGTATTAAATTAGGGATCTCAAATCAAACTAGATAGTTCTCTTTTCCTCCTAGTTTATTGCATCCTGCAAATTCAAAGTTTTCCAGTTTTCTGACATAATATTGCTCCTGTCCTTAGAAGTCATGAAGCTATTTCTACTGGAAAAGTACTGTAGCCACTGTAAAGCAATGATCAAAGGATTGCTACAAATTCTGAGGATGAAAAACTTGAATCCTTCTATTATCAAAATATTTTCAAAGGTTTCCCTTTTGTATGCATATCAGTTGCTGACATGCATAATGAGATCATGCGGGAAATACACAGCTGACCTGAACTTTTAGGAATAAAAGTATAAAAAGTAAAATGAGCAAGCTAATAAAACCAATGCATGACCCCTTGTGATTTTGGGGCATAAAATGACTGAACTTTCTTGAGAGTGGAATGAATGCTTTGTACATTCCTCCCCTACCCCCTCCCTCAAAGCATGACTGAGTGTAGATTTACTAATAATGGTTTTAGCTGTCTATATACTACATAATGTTGTATGTCATGGACAACTTTAGCATATTTCAATTTGACTTCAACTTCACTGACACAAAATCTTGACATTGTCTTGCCATAAACAATGCACAGATTATGCAGTGCATATAATGCATGGTATGTACAAAGATATCTGTTTGCAGAAACATTGCTTGAAGAGACATTTGTTACACCTCAGTTGCTATATTTATAGAGTTCTGTATACAGCATGACTCACCCTATTTGAGAGAGAATTTAAGAGCTCTTTAAGAGCCATATGCTGCCCTTATTCCACACTCGGAACTTCCACTCTGATGGAAGTTGCATAGGTGAATGAAGGACAACATATGACCCTAAAACAGTAAATTGTAGAAAATCAGAATAGTGTGTAAACCCTTAGGACCAAAATCTGAATTATTTTGGTGCTTAAAATTTAAAGAACTGAAGTGCTCAACTCCCAGGGAAAACTCGGGTGTCTATGATTGTTACCGAACTAGAAATGTTCAAAAAGAAAAGGAGTACTTGTGGCACCTTAGAGACTAACCAATTTATTTGAGCATAAGCTTTTGTGAGCTACAGCTCACTTCATTGGATTTCCACAGTATGCATCCGATGAAGTGAGCTGTAGCTCACGAAAGCTCATGCTCAAATAAATTGGTTAGTCTCTAAGGTGCCACAAGTACTCCTTTTCTTTTTGCGAATACAGACTAACACGGCTGTTACTTTGAGAAATGTTCAAATATTCACATATAGAAGATATATTATTTTTACATCAATAGAAAGTTACTTATCCAATCTCCCACTCCCCAAACTGCACAACTGATATTTTTAAATTAGGAGCAAGAAAGCTAATAAGTCTGATATTAAAAACAGATTCAAACACTACATTTAGAATCGCAATGTACCATGACATTGTCAAATTACCCTAATACGTCTATTCGAGGAATAGTAATCAAAATTCTCTGTGATTTTAGTTTGTGGAGATTTATTTTTATATTTAGGTTATTCTCTTGTTTTTGTGTATCTATCTTAAATTTCCTATTCAACTATAAATAAAACTGTGTGTTGATAGTTGGAAATATAAACATCTTAAGTGTTTATTTCTTTTAAAGTCTTACCAGTATACTTTGCTTCAATTAAATTAATGTAGGACAGTAAGATAAAATATAAATCAACATCTTAAATTCTAAAGTATAACTAAGTTATAGATTTTGAATCATGGAAAATTCTTCTCAGCACTATTTTAGATGGGAAATTCACTCAACATTTTACCATTGTTTATTCTTTAATAACTAATCATCCGTCTTGGTCTTTCAAAAGTTCCTGGCATTTCACTAGTTTACACATTGATTGAATACTGTTCCCAGAATTGCAGGTGGCATCGTGCCAAATGCTGTGCTAATCAGCTGGAAGATTTATTCCAGTCGACAAGTGTTATAAACATAAGGATTCATAAGGCACAGTGTTGAAAATGAATACTGATGCTTTCTTTGAGATGGTTGAAAACTTTTTTTGTGAGCCTTCGATAAGAAACAATGACAGTCTTTACGATCTCCTATCTGTGGGCTTTGATTTGAAAAAAACATGTTCATTAATACTTAAATCAGGTTTAATAACTATCTGCCGTTTTAACAAATTCAAATATAATTGTACAGTGGCATATGCAGAGCAAATTGCACGTGAAAAAATACATGAGGAAATTCATGGATTAACTACTGTGCATTTGAACAGATACATTTGCTGCAACAGGATATATTATTATACTAGTAGATGGGTGGAGAGAGAATACAAAGGAAGCTGAAAAAATTCAAAGGGAAGCAGCTGGCAGGTAAATGCACTGAGCCAGAAAGGAATAATAAGGAGAGCGGCAGTGAGTGGAAAACGGAAAGGATAGTAATTTTTTAAATAAAGAAACAAAAAGTAGAGAGAAATGTATGCTGCAGTTTGGAGTACTATGAAACATAGATTACAGAACAGCAAACACGTGTACTTAGAACAAGAGGTAATTTGCTTACTTGAATATGACTGTAATAGGAAACCTCCATTATGTGGGATCTATTGAAAGAGGAGAGGCTAAAACTAAGAGCCAGAAGTGTGGCAATGTCAGAGAAGCCATAGATAATGACTGAAAGAGGCTTGTATAATGGCTACTAGAGTAACAAGAACATATGCTGAAGTTAAAGAAACAGCAAAACGCATGCAGCAATTCCATCCCTGGTCTGACTGCTGCAGTCAATGGAGTCATGCCAGGGATGAGTTTGGTCCATGATCAATACCAAGGCCAAGATTTTAAAAACTCACTAGTAATAATTGGTGTCTCTGTTTTGGGAGCCCAACTTGAGAGGCACCTCAAAGGAGCCTTATTTTCACCAAATTTTTTAGGCTTTTGACTTTCTTCTCCCATTTTTTTTTTTTTGTAACAACAAAAGGCACGGTCTTAGCCCAGACAAAATATTGCCTTTCTACTTTCTGAAAACAGTTTTGGGAGGGTCTGAGGGGACATCTACACTGAAGCAGGAAGGTGTGATTTCCAGCTTGAGCAGACATGCCCACACTAACTCTGAGATAGCACAGTAAAACTAGAAGTGTTGCCGCAGGACGGGCTAGCTTCCCTGAGTACAATCCCGTCCATGACTCTAGGTATGTATTTGGGTGTCTAGCACATCCTGCCACTCATGCAACCAATTCTTTCTTTCTTTCTTTCTTGGAAACTTTTTATTAAAGCAAAGTTACAATAAATCATTAACATATTACATTGGACATTACTTATTACTTATTCAGGATCAGGTTAATATTAAAAGAACCTGGCTAAAGATTCTGTCTTGCTGGCTGGGAAGCTCTCCTCCTTTGGAAGCTCTCCTCCTTTTTGGTGCTTCTCTTGTATATGTATTTACTTTGTGTTTCAAATCGGACTAGATCAAAGCACACTAATAAATTGTTAATGCTCGTCAGCAGGGTGCACACAGACAGTTAGTCCATGGCAAGCTAGTGCAGAGTAGATTCATACCCCAGCTTTCTGCAAATTAATTGTTTGTTTTGATAAGCCCTCAGTAATTCAGTTTACCAAGTAATTCAGTTTACCAAGCAATGTCAGACCCTTAGTTTCATCCTTGACAGTGAGTGAGATTGGTTAAAAGAAGGAGCCCTATTTATGATGTTCAGAGAGTACCATTCACTGCAGTATTGAGATGCAATCTTGAACATCGTTTTGTTTGAAATATGATACCAGGCAGATAAATTCAACAATCCAAGTTGGATGTAAAAAGAGAACTCTAATACTCCATTTCCCCCCCTTTTATGAATCATTCCAGTTTGGTTTTTAATCTGACATGAAATGAAGAGAATGGCAAACTTCTGACATATTCAACAGTGATGTCTATTATGTATGGCTAGATACAGTACTCACAATATCAGGTCATACATTGCATTCAGCTTATATTAGTAAGAGAAAAGAAGGTAAATATTAAGCATAATCTCCCTAGGATGGTTATGCTAATGGAATTCTTCTTACTGACCAAACAAAACAAGCACATTATCATCATGACATCTCACTCTTCCAAAATTTGGGAAAAATTGTGCCAGGGATTGTTTGGCAGAACTTTCCATTGGTTTTGATGAAAACTTCTACTTTAAAACCAATGGCACACTGCTCATGATGATGGTAATATAGGAAAGCTTGTGCTTTCCTCTCTGGTGCACAACAGCAGACTCCCCAGTGCCAATGTTTCCAGGGGTCAGTGGTAATACTAACGTGCAGGTGGCGGTACTGGCCCATTAAAATCAGAGACACTTTTCATTATTTTCCTTGAATAAGATAGGGCTTTTTGCACAGTCATTTCCTAATGTTTGTTAAGGGTGAAAAATTACCATAGTTTATAACAACATTTACAAGAATGTATAGGGCAAGGTTACAGGGTCCTGCCCCAGAGAGAACCCCATGTGCACAGAAGTGAGTCACTGGCCTGCTCCCCCTTGACACTGGATGCAGGATTGCTGGGCTTTCCCGTTGATCATTTCCTTCAGGTGGTCACCTCTGTCTGGGTCTTCTGTGGCCTAACCCTCCGGCCAGGTCACTGAAAAGGTTAATCCCCTACTGGAGGACTCAAAGTCCCAAAATGAAGACCACCTTCAACATTTGTCCCAAGTTAACATAAAAAAGGGAGTTTGTCCCCTCTGGGTTCAACTCACAATTCTTTTCACTCTTATCAGAACACTGGACATCTTCTCAGTTCCCCTTTTCCTCTTGAGGAACACTGGCTCCAGGACTGCATCCCTAGAGCCAGGCCCCTGGAACAAGGAGTTAGCTCCACTCCCCTAGCTCAGCTCTCTTGCCACAACGCAGCTCAGTTGCTTTCCACTACAGACAGGCCCTAACTGCTGGGTTTCCTCCTTTTTAAAGTCCTATACCCAGCACAGGTGTGGCAGGAACAACTTGCATTTCCATAAGAATGTAGATGCTCAAAGCTCCCAGTGTTTTGCAATAGCAAGATGGGATTATGGCTATTGTGAAGTGGCTGAAGGAAGCTGTTATGTGCCAGCAAGATCTAAGATTAATCTACAGGTCCCCTTTCGTAACCAATCATTGTTTACAGTTTTACGATTTTTACCCAAAGCAATCAACTGCAAAGTAAATCTTAGTAAAAGCAGCCAGAAAAGATCTGAAGAGAGAAATCCATTCAAAATTTATTCAGCAAATAGTAAAAAGCATTTTAACAAACAAACATTTTCAATCACTTGAAGACATGGGACACAAGCATCAAAGACGTGAATGTGCTAGATGAGTATATCTGCTTGGAAAGCAGCTGTACATTTAATGCAATAAGGGGAAATGGAAAGGGGATGAGGCAACATGACTTACACTCTTGTGTTTATAAGAAAAAAGCGTTTGTTGGCAGTATTTCACCATGGTTTTAAAATGATTGCAACAAGAATGAATGGATGTCCTTCCATTAAAAAGGAATAAGATAATTTAAAATGCAAAAAAGGTTAATATGCATAGATATTTCAATATTATGTACCTGAATTATCTTCATCACAGAGTACTAAGGGTATAACAAATGAATAGGGTAATAGCTGAATAAGCAAATACTGAAGAGCGAAAAAGGTCAAAGCAGCACAATAAACTATTATTTTTCTAAGTGTGCATGAAGCACTGAAATAGTGATACCTTATTCTCACGGCAAAAATTGTAATGAGAACAGGAAATGACACACCATGAATCTATTGTCTTGACAATGATGTAATGAGAATGGGAAATGGGAAGAGCATAACTAATTTGCCTTCTGATCCTAAAGTTGTCATCTTGTGGGTCTGTTCAGATGACAAAGAATGAAGGATGCTGGACATCAGTGGGAAAGCGTAGGGAAAATCACAAGTAGAATGATATTGTATTGTCTAAAAGTAGAGTGCATTACAGGAATAGACTACAAACATTAGGGTTTGTCTGCTAAATTACTAAAGATGGATGCATTAAATAAAGATTATGAAGTCTTTGCTCAGTTGGGATTCTCACAAATAAAGCAAAAGTTGAAATGGCGGGATGAGAAATCAAAAAGTCTCCCACAGATGGAGATGTGAGAATGATCGAACAAATCAAATACAGAGATTCAAGATGAGTCCAAGCCACATGTTGGGCTCCAGAGCCAAAGTTCAGGCCCGCGCCCTGAGGGAAATATAGCTGGGGAGCTTGTGGCACTTATGACCGATTCTGAGATTCATGTGACTTTTATCCGCTCCCTGAGTTGAGCAGTAATTCTTTTGTGGCACCCAGTGCTCCTTTTTTAAACTCGTTTAAGTTTTGCACCCAGACCACTAACTGAAAGAAATGAATATTATTTTCATTCCTTACTGTTTAGATCAGGGTCATTGGATTGAAGTGGTCAGTGTGAGATGAACAGGCTTCATGCTAAAAACTGAACATATTACAAAGAAGGGTTCAAATCATTCACAATTTAAAACATTATACATTCACTGCCCCCAGTCCTCAGGCAGCCAGAGGATTGCCATGGATATGGTTAGAGATGCCAAGATAGCTTGAAACCAAGTTTGCATCAGGCCACTCTATTTTGAGCTGTGTGAAGTGCAGCTTGGATGGAACCCAGAATCTGGGCCACTGTTTGAAAACGCATTTTTTGGCAAGGTCAGGGGGTGCAGATGCATTAGTCACAGCTTACTGTACCCTCTTTTGTTCCTAAACACCTTTCAGAAGTATACAGTATGTTTTGTAGGGTTAACAAAAGCATATACCAACACCAGTAATTCTACAGACTATCCAGCATGTATTGATGCGTTGGTGTCGTTTGTCTATGGCTGTATTGCTACCATTCAAATTGCCACTTATGAATGACACCAAAGCTTTAGGGGTGAAATGTATGGCGAAGTTATGAATGTCTAAGAGTCCTGATTTCCATTTTGATTTATATTTAAAATATTGATTCCATCAAAGGGAGAAACAGAGGAAGATCATAAAGAAAGTGACATCTTCAAAGGGACAATGCAAACAGCAGATTGATTGATTGATTTGAAGATGGGGAGGAGTCACATTTTTCATTTTCATCGTCACCTACTCAATGTATTTTATTAATCTCATTTTGCTGAAGTACAACAGGCTGCATCTATTGATGTCATTCAATACTTTGTAATAAAACAGATCACTAAAGTGCTTAAGGATTCTCAGTTAACGATCATGAGTCATTATAGTTAACCATGATGGATATTTTTCTATCATCCTTTTCAATACAATAAGATGGTAGTGCAAAGTTACCATTTTCAAAGATGAGGTGGGACAAGGATTTCCTTAAATGCTGATCTGTGGATATAGTAACAACAGTATCTGGTGACAGGGTACCAAATTGTCTACATTACAAACTACCTTCAAATACAGCAGCACAGGAAACTGTGCTTTGGATAAAAGTTACAATTTTTCCCTATGAATGCTTTTTAATATGGATTACAGAGTACCCTTATTAGTATCAACTACAAATTGACGTAGTACATCACTGCATCTACTTGAAAGAGACACATAGTTATGTCTCCAAAGTAGGGATCAACACAATACATCATAATGGCTCCAAAACTGTTGTCAGCACTATGTATTATTAAGATTTTCAGGCACCTATATTTCAGCCCATGTCATGTTCATTATGGATTGAAGCTAAGGCACCAAGCTGCAGTTAGGAAGCAAATAACATTTACTTTATTTCATTGTTGTGCCTTTTTGTATCATTAGAAATCAAGATAGCATGGCAGGTGTTTTACCCGCCTTTTCCTGTGGACTCTTAATATTAAGTGATGTCCTTCATCATCTCCCTGTTTTTCCAAAGGTAGCGGATCACCCCAGCAGAGTCTACAAGGTGTCACACACACACACAGTAGCCACAGTAAAGATCATGGCACACTTCTTAATCTGGGAATTTGTTGCAGAGGAACTGGGAGAATTTTCCTGTTGCCTCTTAGCTGATGTGGGATGGTGACTGGGGAGTCAGTAACCATAGCAGGCAGCCCTTCAAATACCCTGCTGAAGGGAACGGGAAAAGGCCAGATGGTGCATACTGAAAACCTGGTAGCAGAGGGGAAGAGGAGTGGGTAGTCGACTGGGCCCCCATTGGAGAACAATAAAAATTAAGGAAAGGGTCACTCCGAATTCCAGTAGTTTATTTTTAATGATAGTGAGATGTGCACAATATGAGGGAGGGTTATTCCTTAAAATTAGGGTCTTTTTTTTTAACTGCCTGCTGCAACCACTTACAAGTTAGTGGAACTATTCATTACTCAAAGAAACCCAATAACCTTCTTGAAGAAAACATTTTGAGAACTATCAGATTATTAGTACTAGTGATGAGTGAGCCAGTTTGGGCAACTGAAGAATTGACCCACAACTTGCCTAAAAGTTGAAATAAACACAAACTGATCTTTGAGGTTTGAAAACAGTTAGTTGGTGTTTTGTTTGGTTTCCATTTACCTCTGTCTAGGGTTGGGCTGAATTTGTCTTTTTTAGTTTTCCTTTGGTTGACATTCCCTGTTCTCTTTCTCCCTCTTCTAAGAGCAAGCAGACTCGTTTTGTTTTGTTTTGTTTTTTAATCTGCAGGCTGGTACAGAAGACTGTGCGAGAAGGGAAGGTTGGGTCAAATAAGTGGGCCTTGCATTTTGACTTGAACATGGTAAGGATAATTCTCTCACTCAGCGCAACAGACAGATGTCTCCTGCTTCCTTCCTGTCTTGAAATTTTCCACTGTCCTTGGGTGCTGCAGATAATTGCTTTGGAGGGAGAGGGAGTCCCTAGATGGTCCCAACATATTGAGAGCCCTGAAGATCAAGACTAGGGCTTTGAAGTTGATTGTGGGTTTGATGGGCAGCTTGTGGAGCGATCTGAGTACTGGGACACATTTTCTATATTTCTTAGCAGGTGGGTTGGTGCATTCTGCACCAGCTTCAGGCTTTAGAATCAATGGATGCATTCCCAAATACAGTGGGTTACAACAGTCTAGCCTGGAGGACATGTCTTGAGAGGATGAAACAGAGTCTTCTGCCCAGCTGAAGATGCAATGTTTTCCTTGCTGTAGTTGCTACTTGGATGTCTAATATCAAGGCAGACTCTAGGAAGACTGCAGAGCACTTTTTGATGGAATAGGCACCCTCTCCTGAAAATGATAAGGTGGGGTTGGTTATGTCTTCAAAATGTCTTTCTCTACCTTTTAGTGCAGGGGTGGGCAAACATTTTGGCCCGTGGGCCACATTGGGAATAGAAATTGTATGGCGGGCCACGAATGCTCACAAAATTGGGGTTGGGGTGCGGGAGGGGGTGCAGGCTCTGGGGTGGGGCTGGGGATGAGGAGCTGGGGGTGTAGGAGGGTGCTCTGGGCTGGGATCAAAGGATTTGGAGAGAGGGTGGGGGATCAGGGTTGGGGGCAGGGGGTTGGGGCGAGGGGAGAGGCTCAGGGGTGCAGGCTCCAAGCAGCGCTTACCTCAAGTGGCTCCTGGAAGGAGTGGCATGTCCCTTCTCTGGCTCCTATGTGGAGACACAGCCAGGTGGCTCTGTATGCTGCCCCATCCGCAGGCACCACCCTGCATCTCCCATTGGAGCGCGTAGGAGCTGAGCGGGGCCATGCCGCAGCTTCTGGGAGCCATGTGGTGCGGCCCCGACCCTGCGCCCCTGCCGGAGCACCAGACCAGGGCCGAGCCATGTGATGCGGCCCCGACCCAGTGCCCTGGCCGGAGCGGGGCCAAGCTACGTGGTGCAGCTTACGAGCTGGATCTGGCCCGTGGGCCATAGTTTGCCCACCTCTGTTCTAGTGGTACTTCCATCTTCCCAACTGAACTACAGTTTGCTGATTCTGATCCAGGAGTTTATATTGTTCAGTCTCTGGGATAGCATGCTTTGCATCTGAGGGCCATTTAAGGAGGTGAAGTCTGATAGTCAAGCTGTAAATGTTGAATTAGGGTCAGAGAGAGAATGGACTTTTATAGTTAATTTCCCCTCCTTTCCAAACCTCTTAAACAACATGAGTTCGAAAGGTCAACGCTAACTCTGACCATACAGCAGTAATATATAGTGAACCAATTATGGCACTGTATTGATTAGTTGAATATTTAATATCTGGTAAAAAGATGCCTCAGACCAATGTATTGGACTCTCCCATCCTAAGCCAAATTCTCTGCTGATGTAAAGGGGCAAAATCAGTTGAAATCAATAGAGCTGAGTCCATTTACATGGCCACAGAATTGGCCATGCAGACTGGACATTGTTTAAAAACATCTACTTTTATTAGGAAAAAAAGTCTTTACAAGTATGATAGAAAATTCTTTCTAACCCAGTGACATTTTAGGAGATCTATAGTATAACTGAATGTCTTGTTTGCATTCCAACTGAAGATAAGTGTGAGCTTTGCTTTTTATTCGTCTACCTACTAGAAGCACTACATAATTCAATTATAAGTACCTCCAGGAACCTTCTAATTATATGTTAGCAGGTCAGGAATGAAATAGCCATGCAACCCTTTAGTCTGGAATAACTGACTTAAAACACTGGACAGAAAAGTTCATCTGTTCATTAAGAGGCCAAGTGTAATGTAGTTAAGAGCTGCAATGAGCTGTTTTGTTGGCGATCTGAATGTCTGGGGAACAAGCCCCTCCAAAAATGGGGGAAGTTAGTGATCTCACTTGTTACTCATTGATAAACCAAATAATGAGAAGTTGGTTAAACACATGGGAATCGTTTGTTGTTTTATTGGCTTTATCTCGGACGGAATTCACATGAGGAAGGAGAATAAGTTTGCAAGAGCAGAATAAAAATAACTCCCACAATAGAGACATGAGAATGGTATTTTTTCATAGAGGTTTCTGCACTGGTCTTAATTAAATCTTCCCCAGGCTTGCACAGCTTTAAAAAAAAGTTACAAAACAAGAACCTGTCCATCAGGCCGGTTTTTCTAAGCTCTGACAGCTCTAAACGCAGGCAGCTGCAATACAAGCTTCTCCTCAAATCCTTGAAAATGACCTTAACCTCAGGGTGAAAGATAATGTAGTTGCTATGCTCGCTCTGCACAGAGTGTCTAGTGATCAGAGGCTCGTGGCAAAATATGTATATTTTTTCTTATGATATAGACCATTGTTCGCTGGTAACTCATGTGATACCACAACATTATCTCTATGACAGTTTGATTTTTTTAAAATGTGAAGGAATGGCATGAATTCAAACAGACCGTCACTTCAGCATCTAGACAAATGACTTTGTAATGCCTTCTGAGTTAACTCCTCCAGAGCCACACAGATGCACCATTAAAAAAACTATTTAGGCTCCCAGTCTTCTTTAAATTAAACCAAGGATGGGGTGGGCTAACGCAGTTCCCAGCATACTGTGCAGCACAGTGTTATGTAGGGGCAGGTTCCTCAGCCGGTATAAATGTCATCACTTAATTTCAGTGGAACTGCGACAGTTTACACCAGCTGAGGATCTGCCCCTGGAAGTGTTATTTAGGGGCAAGTAGAGGCTTGAATGTCTATAAAAGAGACACAATTATCTGGTAGCACTATAATCAAAGCTGTTCAAAATAATTAACAATAATCATTAACAACAGCCGCCACCACCTCTCACAGAAAAAACAATCCTGCATTAAAAGAACATTATTAAACTTGCAAAGTCATGCCCTCAAAAGTTAGGAAACACCAGAATTAAGGTTTCCTGTTCCATCCAGAAGGATCCCAACATACTTTTGTACATGGTTTCTCTGAAATCAGCCACCAGCCAGGTGTTCAATGTCCAAAAAGCAGTGCATACACACCAGAAGGAGGCTTTAGGAGAATTTTGAACAAGGACACCCTGGCACAACCTCAGGTGAATCTCAAACTACAGTTTCAGAGTAACAGCCATGTTAGTCTGTATTCGCAAAAAGAAAAGGAGTACTTGTGGCACCTTAGAGACTAACCAATTTATTTGAGCATGAGCTTTCGTGAGCTACAGCTCACTTCATCGGATGCATACCGTGGAAACTGCAGCAGACTTTATATACACACAGAGAATATGAAACAATACCTCCTCCCACCCAACTGTCCTGCTGGTAATAGCTTATCTAAAGTGATCATCAGGTTGGACCATTTCCAGCACAAATCCAGGTTTTCTCACCCTCCACCCCCCCACACAAATTCACTCTCCTGCTGGTGATAGCCCATCCAAAGTGACAACTCTTTACACAATGTGCATGATAATCAAGTTGGGCCATTTCCTGCACAAATCCAGGTTCTCTCACCCCCTCACCCCCCTCCCAAAAACCACACACACAAACTCACTATCCTGCTGGTAACAGCTCATCCAAAGTGACCACTCTCCCTACAATGTGCATGATAATCAAGGTGGGCCATTTCCAGCACAAATCCAGGTTTTCTCACACCCCCCCCACCCCCATACACACACAAACTCACTCTCCTGCTGGTAATAGCTCATCCAAACTGACCACTCTCCAAGTTTAAATCCAAGTTAAACCAGAACATCTGGGGGGGGGGTAGGAAAAAACAAGGGGAAATAGGCTACCTTGCATAATGACTTAGCCACTCCCAGTCTCTATTTAAGCCTAAATTAATAGTATCCAATTTGCAAATGAATTCCAATTCAGCAGTTTCTCGCGAGAGTCTGGATTTGAAGTTTTTTTGTTTTAAGATAGCGACCTTCACGTCTGTGATTGCGTGACCAGAGAGATTGAAGTGTTCTCCGACTGGTTTATGAATGTTATAATTCTTGACATCTGATTTGTGTCCATTTATTCTTTTACGTAGAGACTGTCCAGTTTGACCAATGTAAATGGCAGAGGGGCATTGCTGGCACATGATGGCATATATCACATTGGTGGATGTGCAGGTGAACGAGCCTCTGATAGTGTGGCTGATGTTATTAGGCTCTGTGATGGTGTCCCCTGAATAGATATGTGGGCACAATTGGCAACGGGCTTTGTTGCAAGGATAAGTTCCTGGGTTTGGTCCTCAATTTCCTTGGAAGGACGGAGGGCTAAGTTAACCCTAGTGGGCTCTGAGTTTGGGTTCTCAGGGAATCTAGCTCTCCCACACTGGATGCTTAGACCACTAAGACATGCCCCCAGGTACAGAAAACTCCAGAAATGAAATGTACCCATTCTCATGAAGGATCCTCCTGAATTTTGAAGCATCTCCAGGGTAGCTTCATGTTAGGGAGAACAGATCCAAACATTTTCTAGCAGGACATATAAAAATAGCAAAGTGTTATTTAAAACAATTGATCAGGAAATTCTCACTGAGAATTCTCATTTATTTTGCAAGAGTATCCTGAACTAGAATGGCAAGCAACACAGCCATCACAATGTGCGCTCACAACTGAATTTAACATGAACAGGATTGTAGTTAGCAATAAGATATATACATGTGTGTAATCATAGTCTTATAACCTTAACCATTAACAGACATATTTTCAAAGCAGTCTCCACAACAGGCCTGCAAAGTGTCAGATCAAACCCATTGGCATGAACTGAAGCATGCATTTTACACACACAAACACAGTATACACAATGGTCCATTTTTCATGTACAAATATGAAACAGGTTTCAGAGTAGCAGCCGTGTTAGTCTGTAACTGCAAAAAGAAAAGGAGGACGTGTGGCACCTTAGAGACTAACACATTTATTTGAGCATAAGCTTTCGTGAGCTTCAGCTCACTTCATCGGATGCATTCAGTGGAAAATACAGTGGGGAGATTTATATACACAGAGAACATGAAACAATGTGTGTTACCATACACACTGTAACGAGAGGGATCAGGTAAGGTGAGCTATTACCGGCAGGAGAGCGGGGGGTGGGGCAGGGGGGTAAACCTTTTGTACTGATAATCAAGGTGGGCCATTTCAGTTGACAAGAACTTCTGAGGAACAGCAGGGGCAAGGGGAGATGGGGGAGGAATAAACATGGGGAAATAGTTTAATTTTGTGTAAGGACCCATCCACTCCCAGTCTTCATTCAAGCCTAAGTTAATTGTATCCAGTTTGCAAATTAATTCCAATTAAGCAGTCTCTCGTTGGAGTCTGTTTTTGAAGTTTTTTTGTTGTAATATTGCGACTTTTAGGTCTGTAATCGAGTGATCAAAGAGACTGAAGTGTTCTCCGACTGGTTTTTGAAGGTTATAATTCTTGACGTCTGATTTGTCTCCATTTATTCTTTTACGTAGAGACTGTCCAGTTTGGCCAATGTACATGGCAGAGGGGCATTGCTGGCACATGATGGCATATATCACGTTGGTAGATGTGCAGGTGAACAAGCCTCTGATAGTGTGGCTGATGTGATTAGGCCAAGAGCTCTACGATACAACTGCATTTGCTTCCTCCCCGCCCTTCCCCGCTCTCCTGCTGGTAATAGCTCACCTTACCTGATCACTCTCCTTACAGTGTGTATGGTAACATGCATTGTTTCATATTCTCTGTGTATATAAATCTCCCCACTGTATTTTCCACTGAATGCATCCGATGAAGTGAGCTGTAGCTCACGAAAGTTTATGCTCAAATAAATTTGTTAGTCTCTAAGGTGCCACAAGTCCTCCTTATTTTTGGCAAATGTGAAGCAGTTACACGTACAAATCTGTGCATTCACAAATTTTGTGTGAACATTTTTGAAGGCTGCTTTGACAATTTGGCCCAAAGAGACCAAATCATGAAATAGAATAGAGTTCAGAGAATACTTTGAAATGTGTATAACTGAAACCAGTTAAGACACTTTATGCTTGCTATAAATTCTGTGGTCTCAATCAGCAGGATTACTAACTGTAAAAGTACAGGCTCCCTTGGCAACCAGAAGAGCTAGAAAGTTAGCTTGAAGATACAATTTTAGGCCCACTTCCCACCAATACCTACCCACAAGAATAACTTTAGATATGTCAGCAATCTCTGTTTCCAGGATCAGGGCCTTAGATTCAGAAGAATTCTGTGGAAATCTACAGGAAGACTATTCACAGAAATCTCACGTTTTTGCATCCACATACTTCTACTGTCTCATCCATTACCATTTCACTCTTAGGTACTCTTCCAATTTTGCTAACAAAGTATTATTTGTTGGGTTCTTGGGGTGTTTTTTTATTTATGTGTTGAAAAGTCAACTCCCTGCATCCCACCTATATATTTTCTCCCTACCTTGGTCTGATTCTCACCGGAGCAGTTAGAAGATCTTTAGTTCTATAGCAGAGCAGCTGTATCAATGTAAACTATTTGTTCTAATATCGTTTATCTTTATCTATTACTTAAATTGTAACTGTAGCATTAAAATAGGGAGCAAAATAGAAATCAAAACAGAAAACAATTTTCAACTAGAAAAGTGTATTGAAAGTGTTAACAGAAGAGGCTGTCAGGCAAATTTTATAAACTTCTACCAATGAACTTTGAATTACCCTGCCCCTTTCATATTTTCCAGTTAACATACATACATCTGCTCCTGCCATGTAATCAACTGATTGTTACACAAGCATTTTCTAAAGCTATGACAAACTCAGATTTATGAGGTCAAAAAGTTCAGATTTAATCCATTCAATAGCTGCAATTTATCGTCTGATGATAATTGTATACACAAACATTGTAATGATTTAGATGACATAGTGTAAAGATGAAATCCGTTTATTTTAAAAGGGTTTCTAACCTCTAAAATATGTTGCCATGAACACCTTTCTAGGTCCGCTTTTAACAACATGGTTATTATTGTTTTATTGATCAGGATTTTATTAGTGATTTGACACTTATATTTCATGTTAATCGAAAAAGGTGTAATTTTTCTACAAGAATATGACTGTAATTAATTATATCATTATTATGTTTTCAGTGCATTCCATTTAAAAAGGTCTAGAAAGTAGTGCTTAATTTATCATACATGTATTATAAAGAATATGTAAACCTCTTTTAAACAGACAGAGAGCACGATCCTTTTGGAGATGATGGGATATGACATAGGCACTATATTTATAGATTCCTGCCTCTATAGTGACCTGATTTTATAGTGCCAGCTATTTTGAAATGGGATTGTAAATTAGCAATTTAGAAAGCCTGGATTGCTCAAAATATTACCATCGTTTAGTCTTATAACGCTAATTACTGGTCATTCCATAATGCCTTCAATAGATCAAGAAAACAATCTGCCGGCAGGGCAAAGAATGGTGTGTCAGAATAACATTGCATTACATATATGACTCCTTCAACTTGCAAGTTCTGCAAATGATTAAATATTGCTGCAAACAGACTTTGGTATAGACAATAGTTGTGTTCATTTACCTTTTCTAAACATGAAGCAATGCTTGTTGTTGTAAACTTTGTACAGACTCTAAAACATTTAGCTAAATGTGAAATTTAAATTGATCTTCAGTTTATTGCCATTGATCTTTTCACTTTTCTAAATGTAACAATGTTCACCGCTGGGAATAGAAACCTGTATATACATCAGCAGAATTTATGCTTTCAACCAACATAAACTTCACAGGGGGAACTACTATATATAACCAAATGCTCATGAAATGAAGGATTATCTTGTGTTATCACATGCTGTACATTGTGCAATATCGTGTTTGCAAACTTGTCACATAAATTCAAATTCCATTAGCAATATCCCTTGCCTATAGTCAATTCAATTGCCTTACTATACATTTGCACTAGTACTCTGCGGTAATGGTTTTAATCCATACAATCGAACATCATGTGTGCAATAAAACATTATCAGTGCTCGTAAAAACAAGCCTTTCAAATTACAGCTTTGTTTTATAAATACATCAGTATAAATAATAACTATATTCAAAACGTGCAGATATTTGTATAATGCTAATTATTGTTTTCCCAGTTAAAATACTTTAGGTTTACAACATTTAAAGGACAAAGCATAGACACTCAGGCCCCAATTGTGAAAACATTTATGCCTGTAACTTCACACATGAGTAGAATTAATCACATCCTTAAACTTTGGAGGCTCATGGCCTGATGGTCCAATTCTGCCTCCCTTACTGATGCTGAGCATTACCTTACCCTCTGATACCACAGAAATCAGTGGAGCTCCATGTGGGCTCAGGAATCCACTTTCAGAGACTAGTTTGAAGGATTGGTGCTTAAGATACTACTCAGCATGATGGTAGCAGAATGGAGCCCTAAATATTTGAAACCACTTATTTCATGCTGACTACTTGAATATCGTGTGTTTCAGTTGGGGGAAAACCAAAACATACAACCCATTATAAAATATTAAATGAATAGCTGAGCTTGTTCTGTGGTAATGATATGCAGATGCCTTTGTTGCTTCGTTGTTCTTAAGCAACACTAAACTGGCTCACATTTGTCACCCTTTAGATTGCTAATAAACAATAATGTTCCTATATTTTTGACAGTAAGGAGATCTGATCAGTACTGTTTGAAATGATCAGTATAAGGAAAGATTTGGCTTAACAAATGATATAATTTATCCTAATATTGTAATGAAATGGGCGAGGAAGATAAGCACCTTGCTATATTTTAATATGTGCTGAATAAATCAACAGTCATTCTGCTGGAAAGTTTGTTCTTTTGTTTGGAAAGTTGTCATGGAATGAAATTACGAGTCCCAGTTTGTTTTATAATGTTTAAACTGATACTCAGCTTGCTGCAGAGGCAAGAGAACTGTGTGAAATACACAACATTTTTTATTGTTGAAATATGCATAGCAGTAGAAAGGGCTCTTGTCTATGGCAGAGCAACCAGGGCCATATGTCCATCAAAGCTTGGTCATGGACAGGCTGCTCCAACTTATGGAAAGCTGTGGCAGCTGATAGCTTCCTTGCAGCTTCTATGCCTTGACCTTTTGGTCTGACCAGTGAACCACACTTACCCACTGAGGCTCTTTGTCTCCCTCTAGTGGCTGAACCACATATATAGGTTTATAAGTCTGTTCCCATGAGGCTAATGGATAGAGCTTGTTAGAAAAATTGCCAGAAACATTTTTGGCTGGAATTTTCCAATTTATCAAAATCAAAATGTTTTGTAGAGACAGTTCAAGTCTGACAAAGTTCCACTGGCAGCTTTGGGGCAGCTTGCTGTCCAGACAGCCTCAGAGTCAGAAGCCCCATGGCTTCCAGGGACCATAGCTCCAGAACAGCCAGCCTGGGAGGCTGCCTCGAAGCCATGGCCCCATTCCCTTTAATGAATAATTCCTACAGTTTTGTTTGGTTCGAAACTGGAGCAAATTCAAAATTGCAAAATTGCAAAATCCTGGAAAACAGAATTACTTTTCTCAGCCCTGCTCTACTAATGGACTTGGCCCTTTAGCTCAAGCAGTAGAAGCTCATGCTTTTAGACCAAAAGGGGTCAGGTCATTACACACACTATTGAGGATCTCTAAGCCACAGGACCCTGGAGAGACCCTTGGACATTTCTGCAAGTGAAACTAGAACAGGCCCTGGCCTCTTCTACATCTGCCTACAGCCAAAATTGCCACAAATCTCTGCCACCACTCTTCTACATGTTACCGTGAAAGGGCAAAACCACAGCCTTTCTAGATGGGGATGGAGTTTGCAAATGGAAATGCAACAGAAACAAAACAAAAAGGTTTGAGCTTTTCCAAGGCGGGGTACAAAATGCTTTAGAAAGTGTCTATGTTGCTGCTATCTACTTAAATTGACCGTCTCACAGCAACAGGGAGGAGAGAGTCCCAAAAGACAAAAATGTTTCATATAAATGTTTCATGGACTTGTGCTCTGGTAGGGCAAAGAGACCATACTGTTATTTCTGTTTCCTTGGGTGGACAATACCAGCCTCCCCCGCCTTCTTCATTCTACTTTAATGAGCAAAGCACCCACTAGCATGGTTTACATGTTAGTTACTAAGGAAGCCTGTCTTCCTGGAGCTTTGTCTTGATCTCTGGTGTGCTGATTTTCAGAGGGGATGGTTTCAGTGCAATGAGACAATAACCAATGCATATTTCTTGTTTTAGTTACTGAACTAGTGTTATCAGAAGAAACGCTGACATTTGGTTGGAGTTCTTGGTTTTACATACTCTATTACACTTTTCTGATAAGAAACCTCAGTAACAGAAATGTACCTCTGAGACTGACAAGAAAACACAAACATCATCAACAGCCTCATTCTCCTCTTTTACCCATTTTACACTGGTGTAGGTGTTACTCCTGATTTGTACCAGCATATACGTAAGGGGAGAATCAGTTCCAACATTTTAAAGTGAACTTTAAGGACTCTGATGTGTGGGATCAGCAGTCACAAGAGGTTCTGGTTTCTCATACTGAAACAACCGTATACTATTCTTTTCTTGGTGCCCAGATGCCACAAAGGTAAGCACAGAATAAGTACCTAGATAGCTACAGTCCCCTCGCCCCTGCTCCAAAAAAAGCACAGGACTGTGACTCACATTCTCCACTAATAAAATACAACATTGAGGGAATGGGTCTATGTGCCAAAATCAGTGGAGTAGCAGCTTGTGGTGATGGTGTCCATCATGTGTGTGAGTGTATACGTTAAGGATGGACACATAATGTAGCAATTGGGTGAGATGCAGATATTTGGACATTTCCGATCTGGACCTTGTTCACTCAAGGCACTGGGAATTACCTTTGATGTCTTTTTGGCAGAGGTGGGAATATGGACCAGGGGCCAGCAAAGATCTTCATGGCAGGGGACTGCTCCTATTTTCCACTCCAGCTTTTTGGTCAAGTGACCATTCAGTCAGAAGCCACCTGGAAGAGATTACCTGATAAAACTGTTCTCTCCTATCCCAAATCCAGAAGATGTGGGGCAGAGAGAAACAGCTCCCACTGGCTATACTGTCAAAGAGAGAGCAAGAATGACCCCTACAACACTGCACTGATTTCCTGGGGCCAGGGACGCTCCAGTCTTCTTCATGGTATTCCTACTGCTCAGGGCCTCAGGCAGAGCATTATGCTGCTATCGCCAAAGGACCTGGGTTGTCTCAGGCCAATGCAATCTATGCAGTGGCACAGGAGCAGGAAAGAACCCCTTCCTTCCTTCTACTGTTGCTACAGTAATACGGTCTCACTGCTTCGAGGCACCCCCTACACCCTGAAGTCTCTTTTCTAGATCTAAGGAAGCAACAACCTCAGCAGGCTCCCCTAAAGATAGTTGTCTGGAGAAGCTCCATTGAGCAGGGGTCTTTAGACCCCTGGAGACAAAGGTTGATCATCAAACATGTAGAGGGGAAGTGGGATCCTGGAGTCGGGCAGGGAAGGAAAGCCTGAGAGGGATTGCGGAGAAGGGATGCTGCATTATTTAGATTCTCAAATAAGGGCTGGTACTTGAGCTAGTTAGGAAATATCTTTAGATAGGTTGCACATAACTGATATGTGTACCACTGCCCTCTGCTGGAACATAGCTAACCTGAGGCCCTTCTCCTAGCTGAATCACTGGAGATGGTATTTGTTTAGGTGACTAAGCAGAGGCTATTGTTTAACATGCCAAGTCAAGATGTTGCACCAGGAGAAAACGGGATGGAGATAGGGCACAAATCACAGCTGTTTGGTCCCCTGTTTTAATCCCCTCTTCTAAAGAGTATTGTGTGATAAGGTCAATTTGTACTGTGCTTACCTGGAACTCATGTTAGTAGAAGGGAAAATGCCAATTACTTTCATTTAAAAATAGACCCAGAGAACATGTTCTATTTTTTTCCCCTGCTGATTGCCTGGTGGTTTTATGGCACTTATTGCTGAGAAGGAAATCAAAATACCATCACTGATTAGGCCTGAAATACTTGTTTTTGTTTGGATAGCAATCTCAAAACAGAATGAGATGCTTTCTGGTAGGGAAGAGATATGTACACCCTATTTTATACTGTGTGCAATGCATGCATACCCCATTTCATAGAGAAAGGCTTCCGGAACTGAAATGTTAAACTTAATGAACTAACATTCTTCTAGGGAAAATGCTGAGAAAAGTCCCAGATGCATTAGTCCAGAGATCTCTCAATCCCCCCTAACAGTCAGTGTCCTTAATGCAAGAAATAGCAACGAAACAGAATTCACACCATCCCTGCAGCTCATTATGCAACTTGCCACAATGAAGTAGCCTTGACTTGTTTGAGGAGGAGTTCAAATGTTAGTTATTCACACTGCCTAACGAATATTTTACAAACCACATAAGAGAGGATTGCATCTGCAGTGATGGATAACAACTGTGAAGCAAAGGATGGTAATGAACAAGGAGGAGTTAAGAACAGCTGGTGATTCATCTCAAACTTTGACTCTCATGAGAAAAGCATTCTTTATATAGTATAGAACTTTATTTGTGTAAAGTATTTAGTGTCTTCCTAGGGAATGGGATGTTTGGAACAGGATGCTGGGCTACTTGGTTGGTATTAACTGGAGACCCTTTGGGTTCAGTATTTCATATATTACAAGTGGATGATTCAGAGACAAAAATCTGGATTCCATTTCATTTTGCTTCAGCTTTTTAAGCACATTTGAACAGTTCATTTTTATAGTACAGTAGTAGAGGAATACAAGGAGACAACCATGCTTGCTAAAATCTTCAAATCTTCATATGGATTTTAGGGTAAGGGAAATTCTATCAAGGAATTCATAACTTGACAAAAGAGAGACACTGATGGACTTCACAGCCAATATGTCAGGGTTTTTAAATTATGCTTTGTTATCTTCTTCACACATGGTAGAAACTTTATGAATTATTCTCATTGAGATGATTCCTCTTTATAATGTCTGAAAACTCTAGAGTTAGAGGACACTTTGATTACTGATTTCACTAAGTATTAACAATATCTCTTCTTCTCAAGAAAATGAATATTCACATATTCCACCCAAAACCAGCCTCCCCAGACTTGAAAGACAACATCAGTCATAAGTTGCATGTCTTCAATTTCAAAGGCCACTCATGACCCAGCAGAGCACATTCATTATTGAAATGTTGACCACAGCCCCGACTACCCATAATGCCAACCTCCATTGCCCATTTGTTTAATTTTCAAACAAGCATCTTTGTACTTTCTCCGATGCTGTCCCCCATGTATGGGAGGAGCTCCCTGTAAATATCCACAAAGCTACCTTATTATCCTCCTTCAAAAACTCCCTTAAAATTCTCATTTGCTGTAATGCCTACAAAAAACTTGATGACAGGTCACTGGTCCACTGATACCAGTGTCTGTCATTCTGACTGTGATGCATGGCCAGAAAGGGTTAAGCATCCTGCAGGATAAATGACCCAAATTCAACTCTTAGAGAGATTTTGGTAGAAATTTGTGGTTGTGTGTGTTTATGTAAATATTGTTAGACGTTAACAATGTAATCAAACAGTCCCTGTCTATGCTGTATTCTGTTAATTCAGAGATCAAAAGGAGATCCTAACATTTAAATGAACTGTAAAAATAGTGATATCACTGTATTCATCTCCCTTTGAAATGTATAGGAAATCACCTGTGAATGGTGGAAAACAGGAAATTGCCTTATGTTAATCCCTATAGCTAATTACCAGTGATGCTTAAGAAATAGGTCTACTTCAGAGTCTCCAGGATTGCCTATTGGTCACCTAAGGACTCTGAGCTTTCAAAAGAAGGCCTGGAACTGTATAAAGATGTCTTGGGTCCTGATCCTTTTTATCTCAGATCTGCTTGATGCTTCATGCAGGGGAAGCTTATATTGTAAGATTGCAAAAAGAAAAGGAGTACTTGTGGCACCTTAGAGACTAACCAATTTATTAGAGCATAAGCTTTCGTGAGCTACAGCTCACTTCATCAGATGCATATCGTGGAAACTGCAGCAGACTTTATATATACACAGAGAATATGAAACAATACCTCCTCCCACCCCACTGTCCTGCTGGTAATAGCTTATCTAAAGTGATCATCAGGTGGGCCATTTCCAGCACAAATCCAGGTTTGATTGAGATCTCCAGTCCCATCTGGAATACCCTGAATATGAACATCGGACTACAACCTATGGACTAATTCTGAAAGAACTCTTTGCAACTACAAGGCTCACCATCTCTACTATGAATCTGATCTCAGAACAGTACCCATGTCTGTATGTATGCTGATCTTTTAACCAATAGCCTCTCTCTCTTTTCTTTTTTAATAAATTGTAGTTTAGTTAATAAGAATTGGCTGTAAGCATATATTTGGGTAAGATCTGGAATATTCATTAGCCTGGGAGGTAATGTGTCCAAACCTTTGGGATTGGTAGAACTTTCTTATATGATGAATAAGATTTTCAGTAATCCTCATCATATTTGACTGTTGGATGCCTAAGGCTGGGCTGATATAAAGGGAACTGTGTTGTTGGCTTCTGGGCAACCAGTAAGGTATTATAGATGCTGTTTTGTGCTGGTTTGGTAAATCTAAGTATTGGAATATCCACCAGCTTTGGGGATTGTCTGCCCCGTTCTTTGCAGTTCACCCTGAGTAACTTCAGCGTGGCTCCCCTGGACCCCAGTCACAGTGACTAATATAGTCTCATTATTTCCTTGTACTCCCATCTAGCTGTCTGTATCCACCTGTTGTCTCTTGTCTTTTACGTAGGCTGGAAGCTCTTCAGGGTGGGGACCGTCTTTTTGTTCTATGCTTATATGGCACCTAGCACAATGGGGTCCTGCACTGGACTAGAGCTCCGAGACGCAATGGTAATAATAACAATAAAATAATAAGAGCTGGTTCTCTTTTTGTTTCTCAAAACTCATGTGGGGAGTGACCCTAGAAGTCCTCCACATGAGCCACTCCTTTTGACTGCAGAGGGGAATTATTCTCCAAAGTCAGTGACTGATCTGATCAGGTAGGCACAGATCCTGCTCAGGCTCTCTCCTCATGTGCTCACCACTCTGCTACCATGAACATCCAGTGTAATGAAGAGTATAACAGGGAGCAGAGGATGTATCTCATTCCTGCTATGTACTAGCTCACTGGGGGAGCCTTCGTTTAAGAAACTCAGTTATTCAGGGCTGAATTGTCACTCTGCAGCCCACTCTGAGTTGGAAGCCGTGAGCGGCCATGCTGCCCCAGGAGCAGAACTGTGACTGTACTCTTGCTGCTCTTGCTCCATGGAGGAAGTAAGTTTTGCCAGCCCTCTTTCTGGCACAGCTTACTTCCCCCTGTGCACTAGCTGAGCTTCACTGAGGGGACGGCAGCAGGGTCTTCCCACTTCTTGTGCTTACCTGCCCACTACGCACCCATCTCCCGCCAGGCACTTTTACCAGTAATGTGAATGACCCGTGCAAAGCTTTAAGGGGACTCCTTACTCCCCCTTACTTCCCGAATATAAGAATATAGCC
Organism: Lepidochelys olivacea; assembly: GCF_965140295.1. Classification (NCBI taxonomy): domain Eukaryota; kingdom Metazoa; phylum Chordata; order Testudines; family Cheloniidae; genus Lepidochelys; species Lepidochelys olivacea. Next base: position 9,897,033 of record NC_140417.1, on the reverse strand, counting down.
AGCATCATGATGTGGCTCTCAAGTACTAACACAAAAACATCTCCAGTTTTTCCCTCATCTAGACCCGTTGTGACAGACATACCCTGAAAGTCTAGCTCAAGAATTTCTCAGTAAGGCAACTACCCCTCTCAGCTCACAAACCCTGCACATCATACTAAAAAAGGATAATTAACTCACAATTGTTTACCCTTCTCGGTGGTGCTTCATCCACCCCACCAACTGGAACTCAAAAGACCCCTTTTCTCACTTTTTCAATCCTTGAGGCCTGTCATAAATATAAAGGGAAGGGTAAACCCCTTTGAAATCCCTCCTGGCCAGGGGAAAGCTCCTCTCACCTGTAAAGGGTTAAGAAGCTAAAGGTAACCTCGCTGGCACCTGACCAAAATGACCAATGAGGAGACAAGATACTTTCAAAAGCTGGGAGGAGGGAGAGAAACAAAGGGTTTGTGTGTCTGTCTGTAGTCGTCTTGGCCGGGGACAGAACAGGAATGGAGTCTTAGAACTTTTAGTAAGTAATCTAGCTAGGTATGTGTTAGATTATGATTTCTTTAAATGGCTGAGAAAAGAATTGTGCTGAATAGAATAACTATTTCTGTCTGTGTATCTTTTTTGTAACTTAAGGTTTTGCCTAGAGGGGTTCTCTATGTTTTTTTAATCTAATTACCCTGTAAGATATATACCATCCTGATTTTACAGGGGGGATTTCTTTATTTCTATTTACTTCTATTTTTTATTAAAAGTCTTCTTGTAAAACACTGAATGCTTTTTCATTGTTCTCAGATCCAAGGGTTTGGGTTTGTGGTCACCTATGCAAATTGGTGAGGCTTTTTATCCAACATTTCCCAGGAAAGGGGGAGTGCAAGTGTTGGGAGGATTGTTCATTGTTCTTAAGATCCAAGGGTCTGGGTCTGTAGTCACCTAGGCAAATTGGTGAGGCTTTTTACCAAACCTTGTCCAGGAAGTGGGGTGCAAGGTTTTGGGAAGTATTTTGGGGGGAAGGACGCGTCCAAACAGCTCTTCCCCAGTAACCAGTATTAGTTTGGTGGTGGTAGCGGCCATTCCAAGGATAACGGGGGTAATATTTGTTACCTTGGGGAAGTTTTGACCTAAGCTGGTAAAGATAAGCTTAGGAGGTTTTTCATGCAGGTCCCCACATCTGTACCCTAGAGTTCAGAGTGGGGGAGGAACCTTGACATGGTGGCACAGCGGTGGGATTAACCTGAAATCATTTTGAGATCCAGTTGAGATTTTTTGAACTAGAAATACAGATTTTAAAAAGGAATTTTTAGGAAGTCCAGAAGGCAGCTTTGAAACTGAAAGCAGCTTGGTTTCTCTCTGCTTTGTGGCCAAGCAGAGACAAAAGGGGATTATCTTGTGAATTGCAGATTTTCTTTGCCTGGAGGCAGGGTACTTAACTCCTGCAGGGAAATTCACAGTCTTCCAACCCAGAGGTTTTTTTTTTTTCTTTTCTTCCTAAAAGTAAATAGGGGGTGTGTGCTCTACCCATTTGCCTGGAGACAAAAGTGGCAGGGTTTTTTTTAGGATTTTGATTTTTTTTTTTTTTGTTTTACAAGGAGCACAGGTTTGAAAAGAATTTTTTTTTCTTCTTTGGGCTGGGTAAGCAGGTTTCCAAGTAGTTGGAGGTTTTTTGCTTTAATTTGGGCCCAGAGCAGAGACAAGGGAATTGTCTTTTTCTGTAGGCTGACAATCACTATCAGAGAATAGGTATTCTATTCCAGCACAGCAAAATTTTACAGCCAAGTTTTGTTTGTTTATTTCTAAACCTCGGGTGTAAAGTTAGTTAAAAACAGAGAGGTTAGAATGGCCAAATCCTCAGCTCGACTACAGCTGGAATTAGCCAAATTTCAGGCTGAGGAAAAACAAAGGGAACATGAAAGACAGATAGAACTCATGCAGCTGAAGAAGGAACAAGAAAGGGAGGCAGAACAACACCAAGAGGCTGCCCACAAGAGGGAAATGGAGGCAAGGAAGCATGTGGAGGAGGAGAGGGAAAAAGAGAGGAAGCATGTGGAGGAGATGGAGAGGATAAAGGCCCAGCAGAATATACCAACAAACCCTAGCAATCCTTCTCCAGGTACCACTTCCCATCCCAGAAAGTTCCCCACCTACAAGGCAGGTGATGATACTGAGGCCTTCTTAGAAAACTTCGAAAGGGCCTGCCTTGGGTACAACATCTCTACTGACCAATACATGGTAGAGCTGAGGCCGCAGCTCAGTGGACCCTTAGCTGAGGTGGCAGCTGAAATGCCTAAAGAACACATGAACAAGTATGAACTGTTTAAATCCAAGGCGAGAGTCAGAATGGGGATAACACCCGAGCAGTCTCGTCGGAGGTTCAGAGCCCTAAGGTGGAAACCAGACATGTCATTTACCCGACATGCCTACCACATTGTAAAACATTGGGATGCCTGGATATCAGGAGCAAGTGTTGAATCTCCAGTAAATTTGCCCTTCCTAATGCAAATGGAACAATTCTTAGAGGGTGTTCCTGAGGAAATAGAAAGATACATCCTAGATGGGAAACCCAAAACTGTAATTGAGGCAGGAGAGATTGGAGCCAGATGGGTGGAGGTGGCAGAGAAGAAGAAAACTGGTCGCAGTTGGAGCGGAGACCAGAAGGGACCACCCCAGACCACACCCTATTACCGGGGGCCGCCCAAAGCCCCACCTACCTCCCAAAGAACCCTCCAGACCCCTTATCGTCCCACCACCCCGTTCTCCAGCAACCCTCCTCGCCCCAGTGACCCGTCAGCTGGACGATGTTTTAAGTGTAACGAGCTGGGGCATGTAAAGGCCAACTGCCCCAAGAACCCCAACAGATTACAGTTCATTGCACCGGAATCACACCAGAGGTCCACAGGCCCAGATACCTCCCAGATACCCTTGGAGCGGAGGGAAACTGTGAGTGTGGGTGGGAAGAAGGTCACCGCGTGGAGGGACACCGGAGCACAAGTGTCAGCTATCCATGCTTCCTTAGTGGACCCCAATTTAATCAACCCAGAGATCCAAGTGACGATTCAACCCTTCAAGTCCAACTCTTTCAATTTGCCTACAGCCAAGTTGCCTGTCCAGTACAAGGGCTGGTCAGGAATGTGGACTTTTGCAGTCTATGATGATTATCCCATCCCCATGCTGTTGGGGGAAGACTTGGCCAATCATGTGAAGCAGGCCAAGAGGGTGGGAATGGTCACCCGCAACCAGGCTAAACAAGCCGTGAGGCCTAGCTCTGTTCCGGAAACTTCTATCAGGACCCAGTCAGAGGTGATGGACCTGGACCCCAGGCCAATGTCTGCAACAGCAGTAGTGGATCCAGTCCCAGACACCCAGACGGAACCAGTCCCAGAACCGGAACCAGCCGAACAACCAACACCAGACCCCGTGTCAGCACTGAATCCAGTACTTGCAACCTCAACACCAGAGGGCCCCACCGAACCTGAACTGGCAGCAGCCGATAACCCTACACAAGAGGCTCAGCCGGAGCCTGAATCCCAACATAGTACACCAGCGGAGAGCGGTTCACAGTCAACAGAAACAGCTCCATCCCCTATATCGCTTCCAGAGGGACCAAGCCTAGGTCCACAATCCCATGAGGAACTGATGTCTCCAGCATCAAGGGAACAGTTCCAGACCGAACAGGAAGCAGATGAAAGCCTCCAGAGAGCTTGGACGGCGGCACGGAGCAACCCACCGCCTCTCAGCTCTTCTAATCGATCCAGGTTTGTTGTAGAAAGAGGACTTTTATACAAGGAAACTCTTTCTGGGGGACACCAGGAAGACTGGCATCCTCAGAGACAGTTGGTAGTTCCAACTAAATACCGGGCCAAGCTCTTGAGCTTAGCCCATGATCACCCTAGTGGCCATGCTGGGGTGAACAGGACCAAAGACCGTTTGGGGGGGTCATTCCACTGGGAGGGAATGGGCAAGGATGTTTCTACCTATGTCCAGTCTTGTGAGGTGTGCCAAAGAGTGGGAAAACCCCAAGACCAGGTCAAAGCTCCTCTCCAGCCACTCCCCATCATTGAAGTTCCATTTCAGCGAGTAGCTGTGGATATTCTGGGTCCTTTTCCGAAAAAGACACCCAGAGGAAAGCAGTACATACTGACTTTCATGGATTTTGCCACCCGATGGCCGGAAGCAGTAGCTCTAAGCAACACCAGGGCTAAAAGTGTGTGCCAGGCACTAGCAGACATTTTTGCCAGGGTAGGTTGGCCCTCCGACATCCTCACAGATGCAGGGACTAATTTCCTGGCAGGAACTATGAAAAACCTTTGGGAAGCTCATGGGGTAAATCACTTGGTTGCCACTCCTTACCATCATCAAACAAATGGCATGGTGGAGAAGTTTAATGGAACTTTGGGGGCCATGATACGTAAATTCGTAAATGAGCACTCCAATGATTGGGACCTAGTATTGCAGCAGTTGCTCTTTGCCTACAGAGCTGTACCACATCCCAGTTTAGGGTTTTCCCCATTTGAACTTGTATATGGCCGTGAGGTTAAGGGGCCATTGCAGTTGGTGAAGCAGCAATGGGAGGGATTTACACCTTCTCCAGGAACTAACATTCTGGACTTTGTAACCAACCTACAAAACACCCTCCGAACCTCTTTAGCCCTTGCTAGAGAAAACTTACAGGATGCTCAAAAAGAGCAAAAAGCCTGGTATGATAAACATGCCAGAGAGCGTTCCTTCAAAGTAGGAGACCAGGTCATGGTCTTAAAGGCGCTCCAGGCCCATAAAATGGAAGCATCGTGGGAAGGGCCATTCGTGGTCCAGGAGCGCCTGGGAGCTGTTAATTATCTCATAGCATTCCCCACCTCCAACCGAAAGCCTAAGGTGTATCATATTAATTCTCTAAAGCCCTTTTATTCCAGAGAATTAAAGGTTTGTCAGTTTACAGCCCAGGGAGGAGACGATGCTGAGTGGCCTGAAGGTGTCTACTACGAAGGGAAATGTGCTGGTGGTGTGGAAGAGGTGAACCTCTCCATGACCCTTGGGCGTATGCAGCGACAGCAGATCCAGGAGCTGTGCACTAGCTACGCGCCAACGTTCTCAGCCACCCCAGGACTGACTGAACGGGCATACCACTCCATTGACACAGGTAATGCTCACCCAATTAGGGTCCAACCTTACCGGGTGTCTCCTCAAGCTAAAACTGCTATAGAACGGGAGATCCAGGATATGTTACAGATGGGTGTAATCCGCCCCTCTGAAAGTGCATGGGCATCTCCAGTGGTTCTAGTTCCCAAACCAGATGGGGAAATACGTTTTTGCGTGGACTACCGTAAGCTAAATGCTGTAACTCGCCCAGACAACTATCCCATGCCACGCACAGATGAACTATTAGAGAAACTGGGAAGGGCCCAGTTCATCTCTACCTTGGACTTAACCAAGGGGTACTGGCAGGTACCGCTAGATGAATCTGCCAAGGAAAGGTCAGCCTTCATCACACATCTCGGGCTGTATGAATTTAATGTACTCCCTTTCGGGCTGCGAAATGCACCCGCCACTTTCCAAAGACTTGTAGATGGTCTCCTAGCGGGATTAGGAGAATATGCAGTCGCCTACCTTGACGATGTGGCCATATTTTCGGATTCCTGGGCAGACCACCTGGAACATCTACAAAAAGTCCTTGAGCGCATAAGGGAGGCAGGACTAACTGTTAAGGCTAAGAAGTGTCAAATAGGCCTAAACAGAGTGACTTACCTTGGACACCAGGTGGGTCAAGGAACTATCAGCCCCCTACAGGCCAAAGTGGATGCTATCCAAAAGTGGCCTGTCCCAAAGTCAAAGAAACAGGTTCAATCCTTCTTAGGCTTGGCCGGTTATTACAGACGATTTGTACCGCACTACAGCCAAATCGCTGCCCCACTGACAGACCTAACCAAAAAGAAACAGCCAAATGCTGTTCAGTGGACCGGAAAGTGTCAGAAGGCCTTTAACAAGCTTAAAGCGACACTCATGTCTGACCCTGTACTAAGGGCCCCAGACTTTGACAAACCGTTCCTAGTAACCACAGATGCATCCGAGCGTGGTGTGGGAGCAGTTTTAATGCAGAAAGGACCTGATCAAGAATTCCACCCTGTAGTGTTTCTCAGCAAAAAACTGTCTGAGAGGGAAAGCAACTGGTCAGTCACTGAAAAAGAATGTTATGCCATTGTCTACGCTCTGGAAAAGCTACGCCCATATGTTTGGGGACGGCGTTTCCACCTGCAAACCGACCATGCTGCACTAAAGTGGCTTCACACCGTCAAAGAAACTAACAAAAAACTTCTTCGGTGGAGTTTAGCTCTCCAAGATTTTGATTTCGACATCCAACACATCTCAGGAGCTTCTAACAAAGTGGCTGATGCACTCTCCCGTGAAAGTTTCCCAGAATCAACTGGTTAAAATCGTCCTTGAGATGTGGAAAATATTGTTAGTCTTTATGTACTTGGTAGTATATTTAGAGATGCATGTGTCTTATTAACTCTGTTTTTCCTAGAGCTCCAGGAAGAAATCCCAGCCAGTGTTTCACCCTAGCTGAGATTTGGGGGGCGTGTCATAAATATAAAGGGAAGGGTAAACCCCTTTGAAATCCCTCCTGGCCAGGGGAAAGCTCCTCTCACCTGTAAAGGGTTAAGAAGCTAAAGGTAACCTCGCTGGCACCTGACCAAAATGACCAATGAGGAGACAAGATACTTTCAAAAGCTGGGAGGAGGGAGAGAAACAAAGGGTTTGTGTGTCTGTCTGTAGTCGTCTTGGCCGGGGACAGAACAGGAATGGAGTCTTAGAACTTTTAGTAAGTAATCTAGCTAGGTATGTGTTAGATTATGATTTCTTTAAATGGCTGAGAAAAGAATTGTGCTGAATAGAATAACTATTTCTGTCTGTGTATCTTTTTTGTAACTTAAGGTTTTGCCTAGAGGGGTTCTCTATGTTTTTTTAATCTAATTACCCTGTAAGATATATACCATCCTGATTTTACAGGGGGGATTTCTTTATTTCTATTTACTTCTATTTTTTATTAAAAGTCTTCTTGTAAAACACTGAATGCTTTTTCATTGTTCTCAGATCCAAGGGTTTGGGTTTGTGGTCACCTATGCAAATTGGTGAGGCTTTTTATCCAACATTTCCCAGGAAAGGGGGAGTGCAAGTGTTGGGAGGATTGTTCATTGTTCTTAAGATCCAAGGGTCTGGGTCTGTAGTCACCTAGGCAAATTGGTGAGGCTTTTTACCAAACCTTGTCCAGGAAGTGGGGTGCAAGGTTTTGGGAAGTATTTTGGGGGGAAGGACGCGTCCAAACAGCTCTTCCCCAGTAACCAGTATTAGTTTGGTGGTGGTAGCGGCCATTCCAAGGATAACGGGGGTAATATTTGTTACCTTGGGGAAGTTTTGACCTAAGCTGGTAAAGATAAGCTTAGGAGGTTTTTCATGCAGGTCCCCACATCTGTACCCTAGAGTTCAGAGTGGGGGAGGAACCTTGACAAGGCCCACAAGACATATCTACGGTCAGACAAGGAGCATTGGATGCGATCCAAGCCAGAGCTCATTAATGACAGGCAGAAGAAAAAATCAGTGCTGAATGAGACTATAACAGGGTTCAAAAAAAGAACTAGATAAATTCATGGAAGATAGGTCCATCAATAGCTATTAGTCAGGATGGGCAGGGATGGTGTCCCTAGCCTCTGTTTGCCAGAAGCTGTGAATGGGCGACGGGATGGATCACTTGATGATTACCTGCTCTGTTCATTCCCTCTGAAGCATTGGTCACTGTCGGAAGACGGGATACTGGGCTATATGGACCATTGGTCTGACCCAGTATGGCCATTCTTATGTTCTCACCCTCCCCTCCTAATGGGGCTGATAGTTGAAGTAGGTGATTAGATAGGTAGGTAGTAGATTAGAAAAAATAAAAATGAACCCCAAAGTTCACTTAAACCCTAACATGACCTGAGCTCCAATTCAAAAGAGGTCAGCTGAAAAATAATTAGTTTCTTTTTCATTTTCCTTCACTGCTAGTTTCTGTCTGGAACTGGAGGCAGAAAGTGGTGGAAACCTCACAAGAACATCAGCATAAATGTTACACACGTGAAACTGCCAGCTGCCTTTCTGAACCAAGCTGTACCTCCATAGCGTTGGAGTGTTGAACATCAATAGTTGAGCACGATGCATTTAGGACTGAATTGTAGAAGGTGCTGAACAAGTCCTGAAGGGCTCTGGGGACCCTCAAATCCCACTCAGAAAGACTGGCTTCACTCAGCACCTCACAGGATTTGCCTTCACAGCACCACCTGCCCTTGGCATGCTTACAACGCATGAAATGGTTCCAGAAATCATCCAGACAATAATGCCAGATTCACCTAGGCTAGCTAGAAATTTCAATTTGCATTATTGTCCTTTCTGTTTAGCAGAATCCCTGAGCAAATTCAGTTGAGCATATTGGAATATATAGCTTCTCTTATTTTTCTTGTCACAAATTCATATTAAGCAGCTGCTGGTTTTATTAATTTATGTATTTTATTAGAATATTGTATTTACATAAGTTGTTCTAATGGCAATGACATATCAGAAACCAAATGAAATATTTGTTGGCATGACACACAAAATTAATTGTTGCCTAGGGTCTAGTACACAGACAATAGCCGTTAATATGGCTTGTTTGTAGTAACAATATTGTACCAATTAAAGTGGGGCTAAGCTACTCAGATCTCTTAAGCTACTTAGTTGATGCTTGAGGATGTGAGACTTTGCACTCTACATCATGGGAAAATAACTGGACTTATTTTACTAATGCATGCCCTGCAATGGATTTTTAAAAATGTTCTTTAATACACTGAAAATGGACTAGCTTTCTTGTCCAATGTTGATTAGCGTTGAATCGCTTCTTGAACGGGGAACTGAAATCCCCACTCCTATATTCCAATGCCTCATTTAGCAAGTGCTCTGGAAGACTATTTCTCCCTCTCTTACTCCAAGTAAGCCACAGGTCTGTCCTCCAAAAAAACTTGATTGAATTAGAGATGGACTCAAGCCACAGAGTTTAGATCCAAACACTGAAAATGCCAGGATGAGAGCTGGAGTCTGCTCATTATAAATATTGGGGCCATTTGCTAAATTTGGATCTGGACATAGTTTTGGATTCCAAACCACACCTCAGAGTTGTACATAGCTGAGAATTTGGTTCAGAGCCATCTAATTAAAGCAAATAGGATGAAATTCAACTCTGTGCAGAGAAAACAGTACAAGCCCAGCAGAGCACTTATGTCCTGCTTAAGCTCTAGTCTGGAGAGGCTAAGGAGGTCTTAAGTGGCACATAGGCCTTGCGCAGGTCCTTGGCTAGAGATGAATTTCATCCTAGGATAGGGAATAAATCTCCTCCTATTCACTCAGTGTACCTGGGATTTAGAAAGTAAGGCTAATGGATCCATGTCTTTACAGATTAACTGTCATGCTGAAATGTGCCCTGCATCAAAATGTGACCTTTTTGCTGTGAAGCATGTGCAAATTGCTGTGAACATATCTTGTGGGCATGTGTACATGTGCATTGAGGAACTGACATCTCAGTGAAGCCCCTGACCTTAACCTGCCCTTTGCCCTCAAATTTCAGTGAGTGTTTCCTTTTCTTCTGTGCACACTGAATCAGTGCAGGGATTCTGCAATACTATGTGAGACTGAACTGTGGTAGATGGGGTTAAGCCTCCAGAAAGCCCCTCTCATTCAGATTCTAGGCATTTTTGTTCGCCATGGAACCTAGACTTTGGACTCTGCTGTATGACATGGGGGTTAGCTTGAGATCTACAGGAGGGCACCTGTTGATGGCTATGGAGACCTCATCAAAATGTGCCCACACTCCCCTAGTTTTCACCCCGGTCCCATAGAGAGCACATTTTGATGGGCTCCCCGTGCCTGTCAAAATATGCAACCACAGATTACACTGTCTGAAGTTAAGATAGCAGACAGGCATATTTTGAGAGGAGACCACCCAGAGTGGAGAGGTTCTTATCCAGTCAGTGGCCTGAGGGCAGGATCCTTGGCTGTGTTCTGGATGCTACTGAAAGCACTTTCTACTTTTGCAAACTACTTTTTTACTTCATGAAAATGCGCAAATCTGAACCTTGTGAAGAGGAGATTTTTATGTTCACTCAGAAAGGGTGAAATTAACCCCTGAGCAGAGAGCCTGCACAAGAACTATGTACAACTTAAGCCTATATAAGCCTTCAAAATATGGCTGAAGCAGCACAGAGGTCTTTGCGCTGGGTTTGGTTTCACCCCATTGTATGAAAAAGGCATTTCATGTAGATTGTGCTGCATGCACAATTTCCCATACAGCTGGATTTACCACATACTGTAGTGGCTGAGTGAAAGCAGGATATCTAATGGAACAGGTAACTCGTGTGTCCACCCAGGAGGAATGCACTGCCAGGAATTATCATATTTACAATATAAAGGGAGACATATTTTACCTTTGTCCCAATTAACCTTGTAACGAGATGTATTGGTGTGCTTATTAATGACAGTAATGAGATGCAGACAAGACAATGCATAAAACATCATTGGGATATAAATTAAATTCAAACACACAGATACCTTTATGCACTGGACATGAAGGGAAATTATTAAGAGGCAATTTCATAAAAAAAAGGCTAATGAGAAAGAAAGTTCAATATTTTTCCTAGCTCATACCCATCAGTGTTAGAAACCTGTTTGACCACTGACTGAGGAACTGGTCCCATTGATATTACTGTGTAAGCTATCAAATTAATTTTATGATTGTTCTCCTGAAAGGTTTAGTTGCTACAAATAGTTATATGTCCATTATCCTGTGACTATATATTAGTCTACATTTTAATTTGCTTTGGTTTGTATGCATAATTTAAAAACAAAAATGTCTTTTCTTATCGTTAATATAAGCTAATGTAGATTCGGAAAGTTTGTTTCTCTCCTGAATCAAATCAAGATCACCTTACTCACGATACTTAAGGTTTTATAGATCAAGGTGAAGGCCCCAATCCTTTAAACAGTTTCCTCAATTGGCCTGACTAATTTTGTGCATGTGAGTAGTCCCACGGACGATAAAAGGTTAACTCACATGCTTGAAATTATACACGCATTTAAGAGCTTTCCTGGATTATGGCCTAACTCTTTCACTTCTACTGGCCCTCATCTTCATTAGAGTCAATGGTTAACTCCCATGCAACTCTGAAAATGTAGTGTGTACCTCTAAGTGAAATGCAGACTTTAAAATGCTTCTCATGAACAGTGATAACAACAAACTGATTACCATGCTGGGCTTTATAATAGCATTTCACTATCTTTTCATTTATTAGAATTATAACAAACAGATAAATTACAGACACATACACAAACAGCTATGTAAGCACAGCTGATATATCACTTTATCAGAGGAGTGATTGGATCTCAATGGATACTGGAAATTATATACAGTACAAGTACTAGCTGACGGCATGACTTATAGTCATCATGAGAGGCAGGAGGCCAACGAATAGCGCTTCAGATACATAGGAATTGTTCATGTTATTACAATCATACCCAGCAGTGTTATTTATTACGTCTTTAAAATACTAAATGAGCGGAAAGCACAGAAAAAATTGTTTTTAAAATGTTGCTTTATTTTGAACAGCATCGCACACCCATATGTGCTTTCTACAGTAAATGATTAGTGTATTATACTTTTACAATATTTTTCCTCTGTTTAATTCCATCAATTAATTTTAACCAAATGCAAATCCACGACAGCCTTGATTTTCAGTCAACAGGAATAGATGCTACTCAGCACCTCTGAAAATCAGCCTCTAATATTATTACTCATATTACGATAGCATCTGGAGACCCCCATTGAGACTGAGGTACTATTGTGCTAGGCACTGTACAAATACTTATAATGGAAAGAGACAGCCATTGCCCCAAACAACTAGCAATATAAAAAAATATATACAAACCAAAGGTGAATAATGGCAGAGCAGATATAGGTTATGAGCAGTGGTGAAAGATCACTGGGTGTGCCACCTTCACTTATACCTGTTGGCTTGAAAAAGCACTATTGTTTTTAAAACTGCTCCAAACCACTCTACAGTGATGAACAATGCAAATACAAGGAGTAGCATGAGGCAATCCCAGCACAAAAAGTTGGGGTAACCATGTTTAAATATTAAAAGGCCTGGGCCAGACTGTGACTAGCCCCTAAGATGGCAAACAGTGACGGAAGGAAGCTAAGAACTCCCAACTACTACCCCAAGCTCACACTGGGAATAGAACACAGTTTTTTTTTGACTCACAGGTCAGTACCCAATCCACTGGGTCATGCAGTAGCTTTCTTTTAAGAAGCGAACACCTGCCGAGCCTGATTTCCTTGCCAGTTGCAGTGCTATGACACAGTGCAGGATTAATGACACAGAAGTCAATAGAACTACACTGGTGAACGAGAGCAGAACTAAGGCACGCTGAGTGCAAAACTAGTATTTTTCATGAAATCAATGTCTTCCACTCAACATATGCCAGCCGAGTGGGTATAGATTTTGAAATCAGTGCTGTTTGGGGAGATGTGAGTCTGTTTACAGAAACTCTTATTTCAGATCAATGGCATTTTTTAACCTGCAGTAGTTTTTACAGTCTTCAAAATTTGGCTTGTGATCATGAAAAATTCTGTATCACTCCGCACGCTGCTTATTTCAAATCGCTTTGAGTCAAAGAAGAGAAGCAAAGTTATGTGAAAGCCTGTCTGGTTTTTATGCTCCTAGGACGAGTTACTGTTTGTTCACCAATGCCTTAGCTTGTCCATTTTATTATGTAATATTGCACGAGTGAAATTATAGGGAAGGGATGGTTTAGTAAGCTAAGCACTGGGTTGGAAATACAAAGGCTCCCTGGTGTGATAGGATTAAATCTCAGCAAAGTCAAATCAGCTCTTCTTCCCTAAATTAGATAAAGTAAGCTCCAAGCAATTTACTTTGCAGGGGTCTTTCAGGTGCGACTTTAGGCCATGTCTACATTACAGCAGCTATGGTACTGCTGTAGCACTGTGGTATAGACACTTTCTACATCAGGGATCGGCAACCTTTGGCACCCGGCCCATCAGGGTAATGCCGCTGGCGGGCTGGGACAGTTTGTTTATCTGGAGCGTCTGCAGGCACGGAGCCCCGCAGCTCCCACCAGCCGCAATTCGCTGTTCCTAGACAATGGGAACTGTGGGAAGCAGTGGCTAGCACCTCCCTCGGCCCGTGCAGCTTTCCGGGAACGGCGAACTGCAGGGCTCCGTGCCTACAGACACTCCAGATAAACAAACTGGCCCAGCCCAGCCCACCAGCGGCGTTACCCTGACGGGCCGGGTGCCAAAGGTTGCTGACCCATGTTCTACATCAACAAAAAAAGGTTTTCCATCAATGCAGTTAATCCACCTCTCTGAGCAGTGTTAGCTAGAATTCTTCCGTTGACCTCACTGCTTCTGCAGGGGGAAACGGGGGTTAGGTTGACCTAACTACATTGCAGAGGGTGCAAAAAATTTTCACAGCCCTGAGTGATCTAGCTAGGCCAATCTAGTTTTGAGGTATGGACCAGGCCTTAGAAACAACTTGGTGCAGACGTCAAAAATCCCCTTGCATTTTGGTTTATTTTTTAAAGGGTAAAAACTGGCCCCAGCATCCTTGGTTAAAAATGTCACCTTGCCACACTGTTCTGCAGAATGATGTGCGCTCACTATCACCCTGGAGGCTGCTGTGTGACTCTTGCATATATATGTCTTGGGAAACTTGATGATAAAATGGCCATGCAGTTTATGGCCCTGATCCTGCATTGAGAATCACTTGGGCACAGAATTCATGCACAAAGTTTCATATTTGGGATCTTTAAAGGTAAGAGTGTTATTGTTGAGTTCGCTTGTGATTTATGTTGAAGCAAAACCAGAACCAAACTTAAAGCTAATGGTGGCAAGGCCAGGAGTGATAGCAACTGTAATGAACGCAAGACATAAGTCCAGGGGAGGAAAGTCTGGTGTCCTCATATTAAATGATCAATTCAGTTTTAAATATAGAAAAATTCTCCTAGGAGCTACAACTCCTGGAGCATGGCTCACCTTGCTGGGCAGAGGCTGCTATGACATACAATCCCAACAGGGTTTTGTCAAAACCAGATATCTCTCTCTATCTGGAACAGAGACAGTGAGCTAGGTCCCCTCCCTGCTGCCTTTATGTAACTGTATAGCAAGTAACAAGCAATCTGTTTGCACCTGACATTTTAAGTGCCAGTTGATGTGGGCCACCAGGAACCAAAAGGTATTTTTAAATTTTATTTTCTAATCTAGTTATTTTTTAATCACAGCAGCTAAGTGAACCAAGGAAGAAAACAGAGCTGCTGAACAACAAAAATTAAATTAGTAACTGTGCACCCATTGCCAAGGGCAACATACATTTGACAGAGGATATGATAATGACAGATGAATCCTCACTCCCCACCTAAATTCTCTCTCTACAAAACAAATGCAGTGTCTTAGATATTTTCACGCACATTCCAGTCACCTTCCTTCCACAGCAGCTGCTTGGAGCTTTGTCAGTGAAGGCCAATAGAGGTACAGTTTCCTGTCATTAATATAATGGGGTCACCCCAGTTTTCAGCTGACAGCACTGGATTTTTATGGCTTCTCATGCCTTTTCTTTCCTGTTCCACCTTTGTCCTTTTTTTCATTTTTTTCTGGGAATTTTGCTCTCTTCCTCTCTCTGTTTCCCCTGTTACAGTCCCTGGTGCCCACACTTTGATTCCTACACCTTCCACACCTCTTCTCTCTTTTGATAGAGTTGGATTGTCGGACGCCCGCTGCAGGCCATAATGGCAATGAAACAAAGATAATACAATCCCATTTGATTTTGTTCATTGTCTTTCAAACTGCTACAAACCACTCTACAGGGATGAACAATGCAAACACAAGTAATAGCATGAGGCAACCCCAGCACAAAAAGCTGGTGTGACCTCATGTTTAAATATTAAAAGGCCTGGGCCAGACTGTGACTAGCCCCTAAGATGGCAAACAGTGAGGGAAAGAAGCTAAGAACTCCTGAATGCAAGGGCAATTCACACTTGCAGTTCCTGAACTCGCAGCATTGGAATATGTGTCCCTGCTGGTGGGAAGCAGGCATGGCACCACAACCAGCCTGCAAACCAGGCTAGATACAGCTGGGAGGTTAGGGAGAGTCTCAAAGGTGCTAGCCCACTGTCGCACTGGGGTCTTTAACAGTTCATATGACCCAATTTTGCAGCTCAGATCTGAAACAGAATGGTGAGACGATGAGGTGGAAAGATGCAAGAAGAGTATTCCAGCTGCAGAGGAGAAGGCTCTTGTGGCAACAGTCTTCAGAGGAAGAACGAGCAAAGGAGTGTTAGATGAGCAAAGGAGTAACAGAAGGCACAGAAAGCGTCAAGGGCAGATCAAGTGCAGAGCAAGTTTAAAAGAAAAACAAACAAAAAAGAGGGCAGCTATTATACCTAGGAACATAGGAACTGCCAAACTGAATTAGACCAATAGTCCACTGAGTCCAATATCCTTTCTCCAACAGTGACCAGAGGAAGGTACAAATAATCCTGAAGTCAGCAGTTATGGGGTCACCTATCCTGCTCACAGGTGCTACCTGTGATCCTGCTACCAGCCAAGATCAGCTTATATCCCAAAACTGGAGGGTCCACACCCATTATCCCTTATGTATGGTAAGGAGCTAAATCAGACTCATATGATCTCTATAATGTACCTGAGATCTCCACCAGTCTTGAAAGCGGAAGACCCAATGCTTTTCCTAAGCCCGGGCCTATGCACTGTTGTTGCTATGCCACCAGGTTGGCAACAAGTATTCATTATAGTTACTAATATAGGCCCCAACTCTTCTTGCCTTAGTCACAGAAATACTGCCATGTGCCTAGATAAAGTGACTAGGTTTGGCACCTGTCCGGCAACTAAATTTTCCCTTTAAGCTAACCAAACACACACCTAAGCGATGTATCAAATACAGCATACACCACTTACTAATGATTAATAGAAGTTTGGATCAAGCTTTTGGCTTTCCTAGGATTATCAGACACTAATACACAATATTTAGCAGGTTTCAGAGTAACAGCCATGTTAGTCTGTATTCACAAAAAGAAAAGGAGTACTTGTGGCACCTTAGAGACTAACCAATTTATTTGAGCATGAGCTTTCGTGAGCTACAGCTCACTTCATCGGATGCATTCAGTGGATGAAGTGAGCTGTAGCTCACGAAAGCTTATGCTCAAATAAATTGGTTAGTCTCTAAGGTGCCACAAGTACTCCTTTTCTTTTTGCGAATATTTAGCAGGATGTTCATGAAAGTGCACCCAATATAGAATACATTTTATTCCTTCAAAACCTCATTTTATGTAGAGAGAAGCTTTCTCCTTGTTTTCCTTTGCCAGATAAACTCCAGAGCTGGAGAGCTTTTGTAACAAGGGGCTAGCAAACAATATAGAATTTTGGAGTGAAACCACATTTAGACAGGAGACATGAGTAACAATACTGCGTGTGGCAGACAATGGAAAGGAGGGATTGCAAACTAATAATGACAGAGCTATTTTATTATTGAATAACCAGCCTCAAATTTTAGAAACATAAGCTCTTCCATTTTCTATTGTTAATTTTAATTAGTATTTTCCCTCAATAGTGTCCCTCTTTCCATATGCTATTTATACATGTGCAAAGAAAATATACAATACATGCAATGTTAGCAGAATGTCAACAAAGCGTGTTGTAAGCAATATAAGAGTTCTACTATGTCTGGATTGGGGAAGGTCCTGGCAATGATTTTAGCTTTTGTAACAGAATATTCCCTTTCATGCAACTCCCTTTACTGTGAGCAAAACAAATTGAAAAATTGCATACATTTAAATTTAAATTTGAAAGTAGATTTTGATTTGACTATGGTTACAAGCCTTTTCTGTTCACTCTCTAGGAACATCCTAACACACAGGTTTACTAGCACAACTACTCACAAAAAGCAAATTATCAACTTGATATTGGCAACAAATTGTTAAATCTGTATTGCTGACCACCAAAATTCAAAAATCATGAGTCAGACCACAAGAAATCAGGAGATCAGCCCCCAAATCATGAGTTTGTTTTTTTAAAAAAAAATTACATGGTGTTTTGGTGTGTCTTATGAGTTTTGAATTCCTCCTGCCCACCTATGTATACTTAAATATGCTATCTATGGTGTGTTGAGCCCTGATCTTGCAAAAACCATAGCTCCCAAGTTTTGTGCGGCTCCATGTATGACGTTTTATGCAAATCATTTCTAGATACGAAAAGTACATAATTTGCATACTGGCAAATAAAGGGAAGTTTATGGTCATATAAAAATTAAGGTCAATATACCCAAGGAATGGTGGGGGAAGGACATGGAGTGGCACAAAACTTGGCCAGTGTATTGTTAAAGGGTACGTAGGGAGAAGTGGGAAGCCAGGGCAGGTCTGTTTGTGGGGTGTGTGTGTGTGGAATATGGGAGTGGCTGGGGCTGCCAGAGGCACTGGGTGGGTGGAAGGGTCAGGAAGAAGCTGGGGGTAGCTAAGGGAAGCTGGGTTTGGGGGTGTATCCAGGGGAGGAAAGTAGGAGTAGGAGTCTAATGAGGGAAGTGGCGCTGGGGACAGCTGAATTTGCAGGGGGGGGTCCACAGAGGTAGATGGGGGGTGGGTGCTGAGGACTGGGTGGAAGCTGTGGGCAGCTGGGACCTGTTCAAGAGGGGGTGCTCAGTGAATAGGGCCCCTCATGTTCTGTTTCTCCTGCCATCTCCCTTTTTCTGCTGCTGCTTCCACCACCACAGCTTACTTGCTCTTCCAGGTGCTTTCAACCCACTAGGAGCCAGCTGGAGGAGCAGTGAGACAGAGGTCACTGGGGTGCCTGCTCAGCAGTTGTCAAAACAGCCTCTGGAAGTAAAGAGCCACAGTCGCAGGCCATCCCTACAACCCAGCTGGACACACAGCCTTCAGGCTGAGTTGCAGCAATGCACAAGGGGTGGTGTGTGAATGTTGCACGAGGTGCATGACATTTGGAAGGTGTGTCAAAAACTTACACAGGAACTTAAACATAAGACTTCAACGTCTAACATGCATATGTCTTTCTGGAATCAAGGGCTTTGTTAATAAATTAGCTCTCAATGAACACAAACATTGCTATGTGACAAGTAAATAATCAACGTAACAAGAGTCATGAATATTTACAATTAACTGTTTGCACACAATCTACATGCCTAAACATTTGTCATTATTTTTAAATACCTGAATATAAAAGCAAGTTAACATTTTCAAACAAATATTTTTGGGTCAAAATTTTGACCTTTTGGAAAAGAATTTTTTCAAGATAATTTTTCAATTTTTTTAAAAAATATTATATTATTAGGAAAAATATTTAGCCTGTTGGTAGTTCTGTTAACTGCAGTTTGGAAGATATGGTTTTGGTTTTCAATTTTTTAGGCCTTGCATTTGAATTTTGATTGGTCCGCTTAATTCCAGGGTGGATTTTTTTCAAAATTAAAAATTTCAGTTTTGAATGTTTCCAATGACTAATATACATATTTTCATTTACATTTTTTCTCACATGAAATTTAGGGAAAAAATTACCAAAAATAATGGAACAAAAATGCTTTTGAATTTGCACAAATGTCCACGGTTTAAAAAAAAAATCAATGAGTTTTAATAAATGCAAGATGAAAAAGAGCAAAAATTTGTCAAATAAATTATCTGTTGTGGAATATTTGCTCATCTCTATTGTGAAGTGAAATCTAGGCCATTATCCTGCAAAAACTTACACATGTGCCCAGTGCAACCAGTCCCACTGAGCTGGCCTTAATGTCTCTAACCTTAAGATAATTAAGTACCATTTTCATCACACAATTGATTAAAATGGCTTGACCCTACTCCTTCTATAGAGTCATTGAGAGATTGAAAGAGAAGCAGTGTCTGCAAAGTAATGAACAAGTTGCCTTGCAAATGGAAATAGAGAAAATATAATGTTCCAAAATAGATAAAAATAATATTTTCCACTCATATTAGTGTCTTGTCCTAGGATCTAAAAAGCACTTTACAGGTGGCTATTGTTATCTGCAGTTGACAAATGGATAAACCAAAGCATAAGGGGTTAAATAACTTACCCAGTGTCACATAGGACATCTCTGGCAGAGCCTGAAATAGTAGCCCCATTGAAATTACCGGGAGTTTTGCCATTAACATCAGTGGGACCAGGATTTTACTCCAGATTCCTAGGCCTGTGCTTTCAACAGCTAGAGACTACTGTCATACTTCTTCCCAGCTTCACAATTACAGACCTAAAATTGGTGAGCCTGCCTACCTATGGGTGACTGAAAGTAATGTGTCCAGGGGAGTGGAAAATACTTGCATAGAAATAGTACTGAAAAGATTACAAAAATGTATTGACAACACAACCAAGTATTGATTGTACCCCTGAGGTGAAATTGCAGAACAAATTAAAGACCCATCCTTGCAACATTCCAAAGACTTTGACCAACAGTGTTATCTGTTACAGTGTAAACCAATGATCAAATATTAAGCAAACCTATATAGAGTAATTGAACTAATTTGTGGTCCGCATGCATGTGGAAAAGGGGGTGTCAGGTTTACTGCAACATTCATTACTCAAAGGTAGTTTCTGTAGACTATCTCCAAACCTATGTTTTACAGAAGACAATTTACAATATTGCCTGCTGTACACACAAGTAGATAATTTTATTGTTCAGTTTAAAACACATTAACTAATAAGCTATAACAACTCTATCTTTCATGCTGCCAACTTCATAAACAATGCCTAAAGATAGAACAGCCACCAACATCCCCAGAAAGTACTCTTGGTTGGCATTAATTCATTCAGACAACTCCACTGAAGAAAATGCATCTTTTTAACTACCTGCACAGTAAAGAACATATGCTTCATTAATCTTCAACAACTCAACTTGAAAACAAACTACTCCACTCAGAATAATAAGTCCATGACTGTCATTTCAAAGATACCAACCTACTACCCATAGGAATTCAGTCACCCAGAAAGCATCCCTTACAGGCAGACACATTTTTCTTGCTTTAAGGACCAGAGACAAAAAAAGGGAGCACACATGAACATGTGCCTAAATGAGAAGACACTGAATTCTGGAAGCAGATGTTTCAGGAATGCAGGGATACCCTCTTGTGTATTTGCAGGAAGGGAGAAAGAGAGACTTTCAGATAACTCAATATTCCTAACTTCTGTATGGTTGCAATTTTCAAATGGGCCTAAAGGAGCTGGCCTGTATAATCCGTATTTAAAAACACAGTAAGGAAGAATTAAAAAGAACAGAAGGACAGTGACCCAGAAGGCCTTGAGTGGAAATCTATAATTCTCGTCTAACTTTGTTGATTTCACAAAAAGAAAACAAGTGCCAAAATCTTCCACAAAAGCTGATTGACTTGTTATTGATCATAATCAGGAGGCAGTGATATGATTTGCACATAAGTAAAAAAATTAGTCACCAAAGTATGAAAATGTAGAAACAAGAATTGAAGGTGAAGAGTAATTTCTTCTTGCTATGGACACACTCCTGCAGGCTAAAACCCCACTGCTATGTTTACTGGTCTTGCGAATTGCAGAAGGGACCTCAATTAAGCCTTGAAAAGAAAATGCTTTGCAAAATGTGCACGTCAGTGGAGAAGTTGGCATTAGCTCCTTTAACTTATTTTTCTTGGGTTAGACCTTGAGTTGGAAAGAAGTTTAGTGAACATTATTTTTCAGTTTTATCATCATTATTATTATTGGAGGGAAAACTCCAAGATGCTGCAACCATTTCTGGAGATTGAAGTCCTCTGGTTATCCAGAAAATACGGATAGTATGTGCAATTCAGTAGAAGCTGCCCTCAGATGGCTTCTGTCATGGTCTGAAGATCCGTCCTCTGTGAAATTAGCAATATCTGAGGCATCAATTTTGCTGAGCTCTATGGCTCAAGCTCCGACTGTTTGCTCTGGAAAACTATTTCTCTCTCCTCCTATCCTGCTGCACTATTGAATATTCAGGGTGGAGTAGGGTTTAGAATCCCAGACTATCACTTCTGACTGTTAGAGTAGCAAAACAAGACACGCTCCTTTATTTTTAAATTAAGTGTTAGTGCAGACGTTAGTTTATAATAGAACTGGTCAAAAACGGAGAGAAAACAATGGTGAACATTTCATTTTTGCTTCATATTTTTGTTTATGTCAAAAATTTCTGGCCTTCATGGCAGGAAGCTGGAGGTGGAAATAAGTAGACAGGCAGTTCATAAAGAATTGTTTTATTTCTCTTTGCTTCTTCTGAGTTTTGCTTTGAAATCCAAATTCAAATACACCCAAAGTTTCAATAGGAGATTTAGTTGAAAATCCGGGGTTTGGACTGGTCACAATCAACCAAAACTATCAAGTTTTGCATGGTTTAGGTCCCTGGGGTGACAACTCATCTTTTGCAATCTTTCAGCCTGATTTAGGTTATTATTATTTGTATTCCAGTAGTTCCCAGAGGCCCCAATCAGTATTGGGGGCCCGTTATGCTGGATGCTGTGCAAACACATAGTAAGAGACAATCCCTACCTCAAAGAGTTTACAATCTAATTTAACAATAGATGCAACAAGTGGGTGTAGCAACTACGCAACTGGAGATAATAGGTAAGGAGATAGAGGGTAACAGTGACAGGTCATTATATAGACCCAGTGTGAACACACCTAGATGATTTTGAGTCATTTACACTTCATATAATATATTTATTTATTTAATATCAGAAATCACTACCTTGACATTATCTGCTAGTAGTTTCCCATAGCCCTCACAGTAGAAGAGGATCCTGAAGAGGTATTTGAAGGAGAACAGAGTAGTAGCTTTATGGATTGGTCTGGAGAGTGAGTTCCATATGTAAGGGAAGAATGCCTGAAGACTATGGATGGAGAAGTGGAGACAGGGGGCCAATATGATAAGATACAAGAATGGACAAGGAGGTGGGGACAGAGTTGTAAAGGGCTTTGAAGGTGAAGGTGAAAGCAAGAAGCTAGTTTATGAGAAGTGGAGAAGATGGAGCCAGTGGAAGGACTTAAAATAAACATGGTGGCTGACATAGTCAGAACAACAGATATGTAAATAATTATAGCAACAATATTTTAAATGGATCTGAGAGTAGAAAGGGGATTTCATGAAGACCAGAAAGGATAAGGTCTCACCGGTCAACATAGGAAGTGATCAAGGCCTGGATGAGAGCTTTAGGAATAGGGACTGAGAAAAAGCGCTGGATCTTGCCTTGGAGGAAGAAGACACAGCCTGTAGGTGTGCTCTAGAGAGAGAGGGAGGGAGAGAGGGGGAGGAAGATGCTGATACCCAAGTTACTGGCATGAGTAAGAGGGAGAATGACTGTGTTGTTAACAATGATAGAGAAAGGGGAATGAGAAGGTTTTGGGAGGGAAGACAAGGAATTGAGTTGTGGCCATGATAAATTGAACTTGTCAGCAAGACATCCAAAAGGATGATTTAAATGAGACTTAGCTACCTGGTCTAGTAGACGTGTAGAGTCTTGCTCTCCACATGGAACATGCATGGAGAAAACACACTTGTTATATATGTAACCTGCTGTTCATGAGTTCCCAAAGTGCTGATTGTTTCCTATTTTGGGCTCTCAGTTAAAAGTCTATGGTTATGGCAGGCACCATCAATTGGTGCTGTTGCACAGTCTCCCAAGTTATTTTTCTTAGAGTGAGAGCAAGTTTTGATGTTTGAGAAGACACGCTGTGTTGTTAGTTTTGTGTTATGCAAGGTTCTGCATCGAGGTGCCTCACTCTTCCAGGCTAACTGGACCTCTGAGAATTACATAGGCAGCATAGGGAGTTCCTGAGGTGGAATGGGAAAGAGGAAGAGAAGAAAAAAGTTCCCTGAGTCACTCTTAGTTAGCCGTTGCTTGGAGAGGCAGAGGAAGAATTAATGAAATATGAGCCTTTGAGGGTGGCAATGAAGGGGAGCATATATGGGGGGGGGTTGTTACAGAAAGGATCACAGAAGACTACATAGAGAAAGAATACAAAAACACATGGCCTTTCAAAGCTACTGAATGGTGAGATTCTGATATGGGGTGGAAAGAGAAAAAGCAAGCATTGATATATAAGAGAACATCAATATTGATGGATTTTTAAAAACTCTCCAATTTTGAAGACTGTTTTTAAAAGCATTTTAAAAAAATCTCTAAAGAGTTTTTTAAAACTATGATTCCTATTATTATTCCCCATATCCATATATTACCATATCATTTAGCACAGAATAAAGACCCATCAATTTAATTACACAGCAAAAGACAGGTGGTTGTTGTTTTCTTTGATGATGATGCACTGTAACAATAAACAGGCCTGTTATTTCGAAATTAGCATATCGGTTATTTCTTTGATGATACAACACCTGTGGTTAGAGTGCATGTTAAACCTAAGAAAATACCTTCTGGAAACATCTCTACAGACCTAAGATTTCAAATTTAGAACAACAAAAGCTCCACTCCAATCCCCTGTTATTAGAAGGAACAGCAATTAATTATTAAAAAAGGAACCAAAACATCACCATCAATCCTGCTGACAAGGGGTGCTGTTGGTTACAGTGGACAGAGACAATTATGCACATATCACAGGGCTACAGACAACTTCTGAATTACAATTACTCCAAGAAACTCACTGCAAATATCACACATGAATGTAACTGAAAAACATTATCAGAACCGGCTTAAAGCATATGTTGCACTACAATTAGCGGGGGAAAGCCAGGCACCAACCTGAAAAATTATACTCACCCAAGCACTTTTTATATGTCTCAAAACTCCGTAATTCTGGAAACTGTGCCAAAAAAAATTTTAAAAAATTTAAAAAATTCAAGTACTGCACTGGGCCATGGTACATTAAATGAGAAAGTATCTGGGCTGATTGGAGGGATTTTTCAGGTACTTAGCTCAAGAAATTCAGATTCTCTTTTCTTGAAGAGATTAATCACTGCAGTGTTGGTAATATATACTATAAGAGATGGTTAAACAGGACCTTGCAAGACGTACTGCAAATAGAACAAATTCCAACACACAGATTAATGTTCCCTGCTTGCCCACCACATATGTGCTCTATTTGGCACTGGTGAGGCCACATCTGGAGTATTGTGTCCAGTTTTGGGCCCCCCACTACAGAAAGGATGTGGACAAATTGGAGAGTCCAGCAGAGGGCAATAAAAATGATCAGGGGGCTGGGGCACATGACTTATGAGGAGAGGCTGAGGGCACTGGGCTTGTTTAGTCTGCAAAAGAGAAGAGTGAGGGGGGATTTGATAGCCTTCAACTACCTGAAACGGGGTTCGAAAGAGGATGGAGCTCGGCTGTTCTCAGTGGTGGCAGATGACAGAACAAGGAGCAATGGTCTCAAGTTGCAGTGGGGGAGGTCTAGGTTGGATATTAGGAAACACTATTTCACTAGGAGGGTGGTGAAGCACTGGAATGGGTTACCTAGGGAGGTGGTGGAACCTCCATCCTTAGAGGTTTTTAAGGCCCAGCTTGACAAAGCCCTGGCTGGGATGATTTAGTTGGTGTTGGTCCTGCTTTGAGCAGGGCCATGGACTAGATGACCTCCTGAGGTCTCTTCCAACCCTAATCTTCTATGATTCTATGGTATGGCTTCCATGGTATTGGCAGTGGGAAGAATTTGTTCACAAACTAATTCCATTATAGAATGCTCACGGGAAGAATAAGAAAAGGTCCTAAGGAAAAAAGAAAACTGATAGGGAAAGGAGAATATAAATAAACTGGGGAAGATTAGTGAGTGGGTTAAACCAGTATCCTTGGATCCTGACACTGAACTGAGAAGGTGCCTGGATGCAGGACTGCATCTGAGTGCAGTGCACAGCCAACTGGGGCTGGAGGCCCCCAGGATGGGTTCAGACTGTTTCCAATTGGAGGAAGATCAGGGACTCAAGAGTGGATAAAAGACATTGTCCATCAAGGGTACCAGAGAGGAAGTCATCTGGGCCTTTGTTAGCCTTAATTAAACCTTGGATAAAATGAACAATGAGCAAAGGAGAATCTGCAAGTAGAGTAGAAGGGGAGGGAGAAAGAAATGTGGAGAATGAGATTAGAAGGAAAGGGGGAAAGGAACTAGCAGAGAGAAGAGAAATGAGCTGATTTCTCCTTCCCCTACTATTTCCTTCCCCCTTTCCTTCTAATCTCATTCCCCTCATTTTCATGAATATATATATCCTTACACAGAGTGGGAAAGAAACCCCACTAATCTCAGTAAAAATAAAAACAGTAATAATTAGAATTTCTCAAGCCCAGTCCAACTCTTCCAGAGGATTCAAAGTATTTTACAAACATTCAATGATTAATACTCTTCTCCTGAGCCCCCATTGAAAAGAATTGGAGAGTCACACATTTTAAGGAAATAGACTACTGGAGCAGAGTTTTGCCGCGTGGACCTGATATGCCTTTGGTCATTTGTGATTTCATATATCCATTCCTCCCTCTCCCCAACCACCTGCTAATCGAAATCTCCAAGCCAATCAGAACCTGAGCCACCAAAGAAGGAATCACTTTGTAACCACCAGTTACATATGCAGGGAAGACTATAACTATCATCCAGTGCTAAAATATGGAGATACTGACAACTGAGAATTAGAGAGAGATCATGCCAGTCCAATTCCAACAATCCATTTAGGTCACCATTTACTAATATTTCCTGTCCCATGACTTCCATTTGCAATATAACTTGGGTTGTCAATTATAGTGTGCTTCAACATAACAGGCCAGATTCCACTGAAATCAGTCACTTATTTATGCCAGTTGAAGATCTGGCCCATTATCATTGAGAAATATCTCTCTCTCCTCTCCCCCACCCCTTAGCTGTATGTGTCAATGAGCCCACAGACCCATAGAACTTACATTTCACTCTTTCACTAAATATTTTAGAATAGTGAACACAAAAAGAACAACCAGAACAGCCTAACAGTGGAAAGGCCATGACAGTATTATCTGAGCATCACTTAGCATCTCTGCTATAACCTCCTCCAGCCATGTTCCCCTTCTTCCAGAAAAAAAATCTATAATATGTAATGATTTAGAATTAATATATTGATTCCCTAGGTCCTTTAATGAATTCAAATACA
This sequence comes from Lepidochelys olivacea, assembly GCF_965140295.1. NCBI lineage: Eukaryota > Metazoa > Chordata > Testudines > Cheloniidae > Lepidochelys > Lepidochelys olivacea. Next base: position 9,870,856 of record NC_140417.1, on the reverse strand, counting down.
CCTAGGGAGTCTAACCAAGACATCTGTTCATGAATAGTGAGAATTATTACTAAGTCCTCATGGAGAAGGCAAGATGCCATATCTTCCCAAAGCATCTCCCAACTGAGAAATCAACTGTCTCATAGCTGAAGTTCCCTGTGTCAATGTTTTTCAGTATTGTGCCTTTTGGGGTTGCTACTAACAAGATCCCCCTCCCTAACTTATTATATCCCCCTGAAAGGAGGAAGAAGAACCCAGCAAATTTGATTGTCCAACTAAATGTGCATACCTTTATCATATAAACGGGTGACGGCCTCAATTAATAATAATTACTGCTCCGAAGTTTCACAGATCCCTTTTTAATCATCTTTGGGCTTAACTGATTTACCCCCAAACTCCTCTGTCTGCCAAAAAATTAACATTTCATTAGACAAATCCTAACCTACTCCCTATTCTCCAATATCCAACCCATCTGGAAATATTATTCCTCATCAAATGTCAAGTTTGCACAATACAATGGAAAACACTTATACATGTATATAACAAGAAATAATGTGTACACATGTGTAGATATGTTTTATATTAAATACACCCACATTCCCACCCATCCCTCAACACTCTGCAAAAGATGTCGGTATCTTCACTGGTTACCATTTTACCTCATCTTCATTCTTCTCAATTCTTCTTTCTCCCCACTCCAAGCACCTGGCAGAGATTAATTTACCTCTACTGTCAGAAATGTAAACCATCAGCAGCCTGTAATATTGAAGAGGTTAAATGAAACTTTTGACAAGACTTGTGTTTAAAATCTATCTTTAGCTGATGACATGTCATCCACTAGAAGATGTGCAATCAGGATAGCAGGCCTGAGAGTCTGAAAAGTCAGAGAATGTGAAGTTCTACTAGAGGATTTTTTGGTTTAGCAAGTCGTAAAATATATTTTCTATTTATGGTCTGAACAGTGACTGTGTAAAAATGGCACCTTCCTACTCAAAAGATCTGCTCCCTGTGTGGATTCAGAGACATTTTTATTACTGTTCTCAGAAAAACTATGGAGCAGATCCTCAGCTGACTTAACCAGTGTATGCAGATTTACACCAGTTGAGGATCTGGTTTATAGGGTTTTTCATTATTAATACTTTTTATTTATGTTAGCTCTGAAGAACATATAGTCCTGGGAGAGAGGGACATTAACACAGTCATGTGGCTGTTAGAACCAATTTTTTTAAAAAGCAAAACATTAAAATAATCTTTTCCTCTAAATATTTTGAAAAGTTTTCACTAGCTCTAGTTTTGGAGCCATCAGCAGCAACGAGCCGCACATAGAAGCATATGTGGTTGCAAAAGAGGTAAGTGTCTTAATAATAATCATATAGTCACATACAGTCGCATTACCTCCAGGTATAGTGAACACTACAGTATTATCCCTTTAGGTGGCTACCAGCATTGATGCTATTCTGGCCACATATCAATAGAACTTTTTGCTAAATTCCCTTTGCAGCCTTGCTACCTTAAAGTATACATCTCAATTGCACTTTATATGTACGCTTATTACCATCACTTCTCAGACTGAAGCTAGAATTTCACTGTGTTGCACAGAGATTCCACATTCCTGCCAAGTAGCACCTTTCCCTTTGAAGCATATTGTAACGGTGTTCACATTTAAAAGCATTGCTTGAAATTATACACTTATTTTGTTATGTTCAGTGCTTTTTTCATGCTGTAAGGACGTGTTTTGGTCTCCTCCATATCACTTTTGTTTCCCATTAAACGTATTTGATTAAAATATATTATTAGGCATATTATTCTCCAGTTTCTACCTTTTGTTACCTGAGAAGGATTGATTAAATCAGCATGATGTCAACCGAACAGTGTTTAAGACTCAGTGTGACCACAGCTGATTTTTATAAAGGATTTTCCTTTCTCTGGATGCCAGAGGGGTGCAAATTTATTTGGTTCAGTCATTAGTGCCTTTTCCATTACGGAATTCTAAATCAAGAGACTAAACATGTCCCAGATTAGTTTTTCTGTCAATACTGTGTTAATTTTACCTGGCACTTCTGATTAACCAGAGAACTTTAGATTGCAGCCGTGCCAGTATTAGGTGCTCCAAGGTAATTTTTACAGGTTTGTTGTAACTTGCAGCACAGTTACAATAATAATACCTTAATAATAATAATACCTTACATTTATACAGCACTTTTTCTCCAGAGCTACCCCAAGGCACTTCACTGACTATATATAGGCTTTACTTCACGCACCGCCGATTGCAGCCACCTCGGGGGTGGAACAGAACAGCCTTTCTGTTTTCATCTCTGTACACTAGCTTTTGGGAGGTGGAAGAAAAAGAAAAGGTATTTCCCCCTGTAGTTTCAGGTGAAGGAATTGAGTATACAGAAGGCCAATATTCAAGATAGGTTTTAGCCAAGACATCACACCTCTGTTCTGGTCAAAATTTCTGTATGGTGTTGGATGAGCGTTAGTGGCCAGGGATATGTTTTTTATATAGAAAGTCAGAATTGTGTACTCTCCTAAAGATGTTGCTACCTGCAGCAAATTCATGTGAAGTGAGAGTAGTGCCCAAAGTGCTGAATTTCATCACAATAACCTGTTCTAAAGGTAAGTGTGTGTATCTTTTCCATAATGTCATTTCACACAAGGCATTTTCACATTCATATATGAGATTTTTATTCAGACACACACACACACAGGCTGACTCATTCACAGAGGTACTGCTGATATAGCCTTTGGTAGGTTGCAGGTTGGTACATGCAATGCACATTCATGTGTGTCCTGACTCATGCAATTCTAAATTGTCCATGCATGTTCACAGAGATTTTCATGACCTTCACACTTGCACAAGATATTGGGATTCATGTCATGTGCTTGCCTCTAGCCTGTATTAACTGACAGATGCTAGGGAGCTTTCACCTGCTTCCAAGTACTCCCCAAAATATTTTCTTTCTGCATGCAAGCACCAGCTTTTGTGATGTTAGAAGTAGGGTTTCCACATATGCTCTCTCCCTCCAATCAGAGCCTTTACAGGACTACTTCATATCACAGCCAGAGCACATGCCTGCTAGCTGGCTGCCTACAGGAGTCTGAACCCCCCTTCTCTGAACTAATATCCATCAACAGTTTAACAAGGTGTCTCCCTCCATTCCTGACTAGCATCCAGGACATACCTGCTGGCCCCTATTCCCGCTTGGAAAGTTCCTGTCTACATAGGTATTTACATGGTCCTCATCACCATACTGTCATGCCCCCTTGTGCTCCTACCCCACCACCCCACCCCATCCAAGAAGTCTCAAACTTTCTGCAGTCTGAAGCATCCCAGCATCTTTATGCATCAGGTCATGCAAAAATTCAGGCATCAGACCTAGAAGATCTCCCATATTTTCTGGAAGTCTATCCCTGAGGACACAGGTCTGTGCAGTAGGTCAGTGAGGCTAGACAGAGATGGAGACCCAAGGCAAATAGCTCTTTACCCATGGCACATATGCTCTATGATTTAAATTACCTGAAACTTATGCTTTGCAATGTGTGCAACTTTATGAAATTTAGGGTCCATCTCCTGGCTATTAGGGTCCATCTCCAACACGAAGCAAGTCAGGGGGCCCAATTAGAACACATGTAACTATGTGTACCTGGGAGGAAACAGTATGGTCCATTTGTAGGGGAGTGACTGGGACTCAGGTGGCCTGGATTCCGTTCCTGGCTCTACTTCTGTTGCAAATTGCTAGAGTTCTCTGTGCCTCTGTTTCTCCATACTTAGAAGGTCTTCTTGATGTAGATCATAAATTCTCTGGGGCGTGGCTGACTTTGGGGAACTACAGACTGGTCAGCCTCACCTCAGTCCCTGGAAAAATCATGAAGCTGATCCTCAAGGAATCCATTTTGAAGCACTTGGAGGAGAGGAAGGTGATCAGGAACAGTCAACATAGATTCACCAAGGGCAAGTCATGCCTGACCAACCTAATTGCCTTCTATGATGAGATAACTGGCTCTGTGGATATGGGGAAAGCGGTGAACGTGATATATCTTGACTTTAGCAAAGATTTTGATATGGTCTCCCATAGTATTCTTGCCAGCAAAATAAAAAAGTATAGATTGGATGAATGGACTATAAGGTGGATAGAAAGCTAGCTGGATTGTCAGGCTCAATGGGTAGTGATCCACGGCTCAATGCCTAGTTGGCAGCCAGTATCAAGCGGAGCGCCCTAAGAGTTGGTCCTGGGGACAGTTTTGTTCAACATCTTCATTAATGATCTGAATGATGGCAGGGACTGCACCCTCAGTAAGTTTGCAGATGACACTAAGCTGGGGGGAGAGGTAGATGTGCTGGAAGGTAGAGATAGGGTCCAGAGTGACCTAGACAAATTGAAGGATTGGACCAAAAGAAATATGATGAGGTTCAACAAGGACAAGTGTGGAGTCCTGCACTTAGAACGGAAGAATACCATGCACTACTACAGGCTGGGGACCGACTGGCTAAGTGGCAGTTCAGCAGAAAAGGATGTGGGGATTACAGTGGATGAGAAGCTGGATATGAGTCAACATTTGCCAAGAAGGCTAACAGCATATTGTGCTGCATTGCCAGCAGATAGAGGGAAGTGATTATTTCCCTCTATTCAGCACTCGTGAGGCCACACCTGGAGTACTGCATCCACTTTTGGGACCCCACTACAGAAAGGATGTGGACAAATTGGAGAGAGTCCAGTGGAAGGCAACGAAAATAATGAGGGGACTGGGGCACATGACTTATGAGGAGAGGCTGAAGGAACTGGGCTTATTTAGTCTGCAGAAGAAAAGAGTGAGGGGGGATTTGATAGCAGCCTTGAACTACCTGAAGGGTGGGTTCCAAAGGGGATGGAGCTAGGCTGTCCTAAGTGGTGGCAGATGACAGAACAAGCAGCAATGGTCTCAAGTTGCAGTGCGGGAGATATTAGGAAACACTGTTTCACTAGGAGGGTGCTGAAGCACTGGAATGGGTTACCTAGGGAGGTGGTGGAATCTCCATCCTTAAAGGTTTTTAAGGACTGGCTTGACAAAGCCCTGGGTGGGATGATTTAGTTGGGGTTGGTCCTGCTTTGAGCAGGGGGTTGGACTAGATAACCTCCTGTGGTCTCTTCCAACCCTAATTTTCTATGATTCTATGATACAGTACCTAGGACAATGGGGTCCTGATTTTGGTTGGAGTCTCTAGGCACTTCAGTAATAAAAACAAGTAAATATTAGTAAATTAAGGAACATGGCATAGATTCTGTCTACACTACAAATTGTAACCATGCTGCAACTGGGTTCTCTGACTCTTTGGATTGTAGATAGACCCTAAGAAAATGGCAAGGGAAGGAAAGAGGGACTGCAGCACCTATGTCTCTGATGTTTGTATCCTGTAATATACCACTTCCTCCCCCATCTACCCGAAGTGCTTGTTTAATTCTGTTTTAATATGTAGTTTTTAGCCTCTAATGCTGTCCCTGGGAGTCATGCTCTAGTTTGTTTCCTCAGAGTTTCTTTAGTGTCATCCTTTCTTAACTGTAGATATCTCCAGTAACTCAACTATATACAACTACAAGGATTACTGAATATCCAATGCAAGAGACAGCAAGATGAGCCGTCATGCCAAAACTGTTCAAGGAGAAATTGTTTAGCCTAAGCAGTTTGGTCCAAGTTTATCCCTTGTGCAACTCCAATGAAATAAATGGAGTTGCAACAAGGAGGAAATTGGCCTTTTATGTTTGCATTGAACCTGAGAATGACAAACTCAAGCTGTCATTTCCCACAGTCAAGACACATGCAATTAGATAACTTCAACAATATTACAGTTGAGAGACAAGGTGGGTGAGGTAATGTCTTTTTTACCTTTTTATACCAATAAAAGATATTACCTCATGCACCTTGTCTCTCTAATATCCTGGGACCAACACGGCTACAACACCATTGCATACAATATCACAGTTGATAGGCATCTGCTTAAATTTCTCTAGTCATTATACCACTTGGAGTATAATCCCCATGTGATTGTTCTGACAATTAACCCATGAATGGCCTGGGAAAACAGAACCATAAGCAAGTATCTAACGCGCCGCACTCAAAAATCTCACTCCAATTAGCCTCGTCGCTAACAGTGTTTTTCTATCTATCACACGAGTGCTTTGTTCACTTTGGTGTCATTAAGAAAATGGTTAAGGGGTAGCCACTAGACAACATTTGCCTGCTGCTTGTGCCACAACACTACAAACATGTGGGGGCAATATATGTAAATGCTTTATAAATAATGACCCAGAAGGGACATAGAAAGGTCAATGCTATTTTCAGACGTGGCAAGGCCTATAAGATTAACTCTTAACGCAAAGCGGCATTGTGCTGGAAGGTAATTTTAAACTGGCATTGATTTGAGGTGCAATTTGAAATTCATGACAGCCTATGTAAATGCGCTTGTGACACGGAACAGACACACAGTATAGATGATGTGTGACATCTTAAGAGCATGTAGATTTTTTTTATACAATATCTTCCTTTTTGATATCGTGGACCAATTCTGCTCTCAGATTACACCCATGAAATTCAGAGTAACTCAGATGACTATAGAGGTGTTATTCTGGATTACATCTTTGGCCTCTGTGGAGTTAATAATGTTCCCATTGTAAATGTAACAGAGGAAGGAAGTTTTAGGGGCCAAGGATGCTGATGATTCAGGTTCAGCACGAGTGTTAGTTCCATCACTTTACTTATCAGGGGTGGGAAATATGAAAGAGGAAAAAAGAGAGAAAATGGAATGAAAGGAGAGGAGGAGTTGGGAGAACACAGGAGAAGGAAAAAAGTGAAGGGACATTAATGCCTGTTTATTTTTCTCATAACCACTTTCTTAATCCTCTTCCCTACCTCTTCCCACTCCCTTGTGTAAAATAAGAGCTATCAGACACAAATGGGGACATGCGGATAATTTTGCTGCTCCTTTTTCAATGCACATTTATTCTTTAACTCCACAGGACCTTCCAAATATCAAGGGAAAACAGTAGTCAGTAATGGGTTTAGATACTGCCATCCTCCTAAAAGAGACAGCGTGCTGACACTTTAAGAAAACTCCAAAGGGGTTAATCTGCAATTAGTTATAGGAAGAGGCTCTCTCATGAGTGGGATAAATATGACTAATGTGCATTTTCCAGACACAGTTAAAAAAACAAAAGTAGAAAAACATGTACCCTTTCACACAATAGACCCATTATTATTTCTACATATTTTGGTATCATTTGCAAATTAGGAAAATCACAATGCTTATATTATTTCAATCGTAGTTACAAACAGAAATTCTACTGTGTTGAGTCAAAAACTGTCCCCTTGCCTCAGCTATATTATGTACAGTAGATAAATCTAATCTGGAGCTTTTTTCCCTCCCTCCACATCATTTAGCGATAAGAATATCTTTTGGATTAATTAGAGAAGTCCTTTCATTCAGTAAAAGTCAATTGTTTTCAGTTCATCCATTATGTATAATTGTTGTCTTTGACTCACACAGATGCTGGCTATTTTTCATGGTTAATTAAATCAACATTTCACCACTGTATTTAAATGTATGTAGCTCAGCTTTAACACCCTGTGTTTTATACCTAACCCTAACCCCTTGAATACCCACTTTGTCTTTTTTGAACTAAGTGCATAATTCAGCAATTCCAGCAGAGGGCAGTCAAGCAAGAATTATCATTTCTTCTTAAGCCTAGAAGCTATGATGTTGCTTCCTTATATTTTTCAAATCAAATTAATGTCTTAATGCTCCTTTTTTGACAAATGTAACTTTGGCAGTCCAGCTCACTACACACTTAGCTTACTATCTAAACCTGAATAGGAGTCCACTGTATTTCCAAGATAACAGACAAGGTATTTATAAAACACATATTAAGAACTAGAGTCACAGATTCAGTGTTAACAACTGATGTTTGTATAACCTTCCCGCCCTCTTTATTCCCCAATATAAATAGGTTTTATATAAATAAACCTTCAAATAAAAGGTTGAAACAAATTGACCTGTCTAGCAGTTATCTCCAGATTTAAAAATCTTACAGCAAATTTTTGCAACAAGAAAGGAATTGTCAATTAAATATGCTTTTTCTTCTGTTTGAATTTAAGTCCTGAATCCTGCAAACACTACTGTACATGAGTACCTTTACACATGGGAATTGTCCTATTAATGTTACTTATGTGTGTAAGTGCCTGCAGGGATTGGGTCCCAAATAATTTTTTAAAATGCAAATAAAAGTGGATTTTAAAAAGCTAGATTTTACCCATCAGTATGGGAAATGTGTATAATATTTAGATGATCTGTTATTTTAATTTTCTCTTTGAGCAGATCGAAGGAAAACTCAGCCAATTTAGCCCCAAACCATAAAATTATAGTGATAAGACTGGAAGGGTCTCTTTAATGAAGCAAATGTGAATTTTAAGCTTATGTGGGATAGACACTACACTGGACATTCTGCAATAGTTCCCTACCTCCCAACTTACTTTACATTAAACAGATATTTGTCAACCTGGGTTTCTTTGCATGAAACATTAAAGGGGACTAATTTTTATAAAATGTTGAGCATCTACCCTCTATCAGGCCTCTTTTATAATGTCTCAAGCTGAGCAACCAAAATCACTAGTTACCTTTGGAAATCATGACCTCTACAAGCAGCATGCTTAACTATATCCTCACCATGATTTGCAATTGTTCACCAATCCCAAAGACCCGTTGAGGGAGGATGGGTTGTCAGTTTTGTGAGTGGTGTAGAACATTTTTTCATATCTCTGAGGTCATGGATGCAATTCTAATCTCACTCACCAGCAGACTTTGATGGAATTTACATCAGCATAAGTGAGATCAGAATCAGACCTGTGATAGCATCCTGATATTTAATTTTATTCAGTCTGGCCCCTGCCCATCCATTCTCACAGCATTTCCACCAGTTCTGCATATACTCTTAATTTCACTGGAACGCAGATATTGAATTTCTTCACAGCTCCCCAAGGGAACGACTTTTTCTGGTGTCTGGGTTTATGGCTATCCTAGACTAGCAATCAGCTTTCTCCTTGAGGAAGGAGCAGCCTTTTCGTTCTACCAAGCAAGTTTCCTGGCTCCAAGTGAATTCTGCTTCATGGCACAAATGAGTGCCTCCTCCTTATCCCAGGAAGACTTAACCTTAAATTCTGCTTTAGAGATCAAACTTTGTAGAATAACTACATTGAATTATAGAGTTAGAAAGCTGTTCTAAATTATGTGGGGACTCCCCCTAAATCAAGGGTCTTCTGTGGTGGTGAGATCCACTAACTTATACTGTATGAAGAAGCCATAATATAACAGTCAGGCCCATGGTTTTGATTCAGGCCCATCCTTCTATATTAACTTTTTATAGAAACCTGTAAACAACATACAAAGGATGCTTTTATAGCAGTGGTAATTATCAGTTCAAGGCTAGTTTTTAAAACCTGCTCCTGAAGTGCTTGGAACATTAAACAATTATATATGACCACTTGAAACATTAGCTGTTCCACTTGAAACCATTGGCAGGACTTTAAGAACAGCCCTGGCAACCCTGTGGAAGTAACACTAAGGATGCTCCCTCTAGTCACAACCCCTTTATTTTATTTTTTTTAAGCTGCCATGGCTGTGCCTCAAAATTAAAGTTTCTAGCTATGATTAAAAGAAAACCCCAGCACTAACCTGTGTATGTTTTTCTTTTTAACCCTCAGCTGAGGCGTTCTATTCCCTTCTTGATTGTTCTGCTTGCCTTTGCTTTGCCCCATGCTTCTTTCTAAATGGAGCTGCTCTTGTATAATGCTCAGCTGGGGTGCTGCCTTCCCACCCTCACAGAACTCAGAAAGATTTGCACATCAAGGCGGCTAATTGACACTAGGTTAAATAGAGTTTGTAGTCCTGATTAGGAAATCTTTGATAAACCAACCCCCACACACGTTTGTTTTATTTATTTTTTAAAAATAATAATCTTTCTGAACAGAGAGGGAAAGGGGAGTTCAATGACAGAGACCACTAAATGATGCAAGTCGAGGGGACAGGTGGTTTTTCCTCACATTTAGTAGGTAGATCTTTTCTTCCAGAGGACTAAAGATGTTTATGTTTTTTTTTTTAATTACACTGTCCAGAAGCCACTGCACTAAGCACTGTACAAATACATGGTCCCTGTCCTGAAGAGACTACATTCTAACTAGAAGAGACACACAGAGGGTGGGAGGAAGGAACAGTTATTATCCCCCCGGGACAGCCAGGGAGCTGAAGCACAGAGAGAGTAGGGGCTAGATTCACAATAGGGGACTTGGGCTGAACAGATTTTGACTTTTGAGATAGGAAAACATTTCAATATCTTAAAAAATCTTCTAGGATGGGAGAACCATTTCCTGCCTCTCTAATAGGCATTTGCTGCAGAGAAAGATGTTTTGTTGTTTATGTCAGAAATGCTCCTAACCATGGGAGGAAGACAGCCAAGCAACAGGTATTTGCGGAGAGAATAGTAGTAAGGAACCAAGCCCAGTGAAAGGTAATGTGCAACCACGTCTGTAAAGAAAAGCACAAAGGACTATGTTTAAAAAATAAGTGAGAGAGAAAAAGTAGAGTCTGGAAGACATAAATGCCTGAGGAAATGTACATAGGAGGAATCTGTGAGTAAACAGGCATATGACTGCCGGAGAGAACATACACATAGAATTTCACAATTTTCAAATCATGCATCTTTGTGCTCTTAAAATAATAAATTAGAAAGATTCCTAGATTTACACGTGGGGAAACACTCAGTGCTACTGCTTGTTCAGACAATGGCCTCACTCCTACAAGTTCACTCACACAAACGGACCTCTGTGTCTGCGCAGAACCCCATGGAAATCTTACCAGTCATTTCAATGGGAACAAAATTAAGCCAATTATAAGGGCTTTGGAAAATCCCACCCTAAAAGTCCCATGAGGGAAAATGATAAGGCCTACTGCTGTTGAGACTTATACAAAGGTACAGGGACATTAATTATCATGCACCCTGTAGCCTATTTTAAGATGGCTGTTAACTTGCAAGAGTTACAATGGCAAAACAGTGTAAAAATATTTTATTATATTCAGTGATATTGCTAAGATCAAGAGACAAAGACACATTTGAAAGTGGCTCGCAGTCATTTATATACCTCCTGCCTCCATGCTAGCCATTTTTACTTGCAATAACCATGCATCAGTACCTTCGTTGCATTACCTTATAACTCCTTTTCTCTTTTATGGTCCTTTGTGGACACATTTTTACCTGCTTAAATCTCTCCATACCTACAAGGAAAAATATGTGACAGATACACATGAGTACTCTGCACTGTAATGAATATAACAGAGACACACAAATGTCATCACAGCCCTCAAACAAAGTTTTACTAGCTCCTTCTACAAAGACACATGTAGCTTCCTGGAAATACATTAGGCAAACTGAGAAAGCTTCTAGATCCAAAGCTTGTTTTTTATCCGAGTTACTCAGACTGTGATGACCTTATTCAAAGGATTGTCCCTCCCTTCATTTGGCTATTTGGTGTTATGCTGGTTATTTCCCTAAGGAGATATAAAACCCAGTTTGCTTCTTTTGAAAATGCGAGAGAGCTTAATTTTCTCACTGCAACTCTGGAATTGAACCATTGTTCTTAAAGGCTGCCAACAACTGAGTTAAGCAAATATCTGAGATTTTACCAAATTAACAAATGAGTCGCCCAAAAAGGTCGTCCATTCTTCTAGCGTTTAAGGTGCTTGCCGAGCCACCTCATAGCAGCTTCATCAGCAGAATGAAGGGTCCTATGAAATCTAGTCTGTTAACACTTGTCGACAACACATGCCATTGACTTATGGAGGCCACATTGACAAGTGGGTCATCGTGCAGACCCCATGTGTAGAGGTCGGATGTGCATATTCCTTGACCAGTTTGGAACCTGTTCAGCAGAGTACAAAAGTGAGGTGGCAGGTCAAATACTGGTGGTTGAATGGTCGGATCAGTGACAAGGAAATCCTGCCAAACATCTTCAGCCTATCACTCACTGCACCACAGGGTTGGTGCTGACAGATTCCAATCTGGCAGCTGAGGCCACAATGGATGCCTTGAGGTAAGGCATGCTCTGAGGTGACTTAAAATGTCCATGTACAATGGAAACCCTGGATTGGCAAGTAGTTTTTCCACCACTCTGGCTGTAGACTCTGTACAATGAATGTATGGAGGGGCTATGTTGCTCAGAACTGATAGCCAGGGGATAGCAGTGGGGCACAGGGTGCCTGTGCTGATAGGCATGGTTGAGTTCAATTTGACATTGACCAATTTAGAGTGAGGTGAACGACACCACATAGGGGTACAGTATTCCGCTGAGGAATAGCACAACGCCAGATGTGTGCAGGCATCCAAGAGTTGTCCATGAATCATGATTACAGATATCACAAGTCTTATGCCATTCACAACACCTGCACTGGTAAGCAAAATAGATTAGGGAAAAGTTGAAACTAGCTCCTAGAATGCATATCAAATTTGGCTGAATCGGAGAAATTTTGCTTGTCACTGAATCACTTTAACTAGTGTTAGTCTTGACTCAAACCAGAACAAAAACTCTTTTGGTTGAATTACAATGGAAATCTCTCTTCTCCTGGGACTCTGTATCCAGCTGGTGGAAATACTGTGAAAATGGACGTCGTACATCAACAGGAACTACAGATGCCTCAGCTAATGTATATACTAGAAATGTGGCAGGAGAGCCCATCAGCACTCATTTCTCTCTGAAGCAAAATAGTTAATGTTGACATATACATTATTAAGCTTTACAGTAAATGCTCCATTGAGATGGATGGGGAAGTTCCTGAAGCTGTTTCAATCACTCCAAGGGTAACAAATATTACAGTGGAAGGCTTGGTTCTCTGCCTCTGCAATCCTCTCTTGTTCACGTGTCAGGGTTCCAGTTGGCCACCCCCAGGGCCAGAAAGGGATTTTCCTCCCCTCAGTGTATTCTGGAATTTTATTTATTTTTTATCTCTTTCCTCTGAAGCATCGGGGTGGCCACGGCTGGAGATAGGACACAGAATGGCGAGAGCCAGGGTTCTGAGGTGACACTGAGCATTCTCTCAGGTGCTTGGCTGGCTGCTTCTTGCTCACATGTTCAGGGTCTAACTGATTGTCATATATGGAGTTCGGAAGGAATTTCCCTTGGGTCCGAGTGGCATTGACCTTGGGGGGGTTTCATCTTCCTCTGCAGTGTATAGGTGCGGGTCACTTGCCAGGATTAACTGGGTGTGTCTCACTTAATCATTTCTCTGCCATTGTAGAAGCCTCTGGCACTGGAGCACCTTTGTCCATCCTATTTTCTCCCAGTTGCACATAATTGTCTCATCTCCTGTGGGCTGTATCAGCATTGGTTTAATTTCAGTTGTTGGGTTTAGTGTGAGGATGCTGGGTCGTTTTGGTGGCCTGTGGTATATATGCAGTCAGAGTAGACGTGGTGGTCCCTTCTGGCCTTAAATTCTTTGGCCCTGATCCTCCAATCAGGCAGATCCTTGTTTCCATGTGCAGTCTAATGAAGACAATGGGGATCCACATGGGTGGAAGGGGCTGCCTGAATGTATCTGACTGTAGAATTAAGGCAGCTATATGGCTGCCAGTAGTTTCTTGTTGTCTGCTGTTTTAGCATGTCCTTAAGAGCATGCTTCAAGGCTTATATATTGTTTTGGGCTTTCCCCAAGAGATTGTAGGGGAAATAATGTTTTGGGTGGATATTATTTTTATTTGGCAAATGGCTCCAATCATTGTTCAATGCTAGGCACTGTATAAACACTTATTACACAGACAGTGCCTGCCCCAAAGAGCTTCCAAAAGAGATAAGAAGGTTACAACAGAAGAAAATAAGTGGATGAAACAAACTCAGAGTAAAGAGGCAGAGGACAAATTAACAGTAATTCCAACATATGTTAGGGTAATGAATTGTAGTCACTGCTTACCTCTTGCCCAATCACTGATCCTACTGTTATTTTGCATGTTTTTTTAACAACAACAACAACAAAAAAGAGTAAGACACCTAGAGTATTTTCTAGATGCCTTGGAGTAATCAAAACATCTACAATAAGTGGAGCAGTTTGATTTCCAGTTATGAAATGTGCATTTAGCTCTGCGTGCCTTGGAGTCTGAGTAAAGGTTAAAAATTCATAAATAATATTATTCCTGCAACTTTTGCAAAAATCTTTGAAAGATGAATTTAGCAATATGTGGCTTTTACTGGTATTACATTAAACAGCAGGATTTCCATATGGCATGAATCTGCTGGATTGTATTGAAAATGGGGACTTTGTTCCAAATTTCTATGCCATTCTGTCAGTGTGTCATGAGCTACCCACAAGCCTTTGCTCCAAATGAATGTGCCAAGTAGAATAATCTTGAGTTTGCCTTCCAAAGGGAAAATACTGGTACTGAGGTTTGAAATTTCCTAGCCCCCGACTCCCGGAAACAGAGATTTGCAGCAAGTTCTTTTATCAACAAAGGGTTAAATGAAAATGTGTCATTTTCATACTAATAATGTGTTTTATATTGAAATTTGTTCTTCACATCTTTTCTTTTTAGTATAAGTGTTGGTGTGTATGAGTGATATGAGGATAAGTTTGCTAGGGCAATTACCCATTATTGTTGAGTAGCTGAGTAGTCCCTTGAGCAAACTCATGCATAATTTGTTTGTGCATAAGATACAGCAGAGCTGAGGCTGCAGTATCTTACATGCTGCAGCTTATGAGAAAATGTAAGTTTTTTTCCTCACTATTATGCATTTCTTCCCCTATTGTTTGAACTCAGACCATCCTTCTTGCCCCCTTGATTCTGCACCCCATCACGGAGCAGGATTTTCATAATAAGTAGGTGAAGGTCAAAAATACGTTATACAGGGAAGGGGGGTGAAAACAGTGAATTTCTCCTACAAGATACATTACAATATTCATGTCCAAAAGCATCAATAGAGCCTTTAAAATAAGTCCTACTCTCATTCATTCATGGTGTCTCGTCCTATCTGCATATCCTTGTTATCTAAGGAAAGCACTGTTGTCTGCAAAGGTGAGGTTACCTTTCTCAACGCACGTGTGGAATGGTCTTGGATTAGACAGGTTTGGTTTGATATATAAATTATGTAAAATAATTACCTGATTTTTTTTAAACTCTGACCTTTTGCTTTTTGACATTGCTACCCTTTCCTTACAAGCGGTGAGTTTTCTTTTCAGCTGTCCTTTGGTCAGATTCACCCTGAAGAAGAATCCTGTACAGACAGCAGAAATTGCCCATTTGAAATCTTGGATACCTTCTGTGAGCGGGGTGAATCACTATGGCTGTGTGTCCATCATGTGGACCTAAGCTTGGGATTACCTAGGCCAGAGTCACCATCCTACACCTGTGAATGAAGGTGCTCAGCTATCTCAGGTCCAGAATAGGGAGCTAGCCCCCTTTCTTTTTGGGAATAAGAGAATATGAGTAAAACCCCTTTCCTCACGTCATGATCTTGAGGTACTTCTTTCACTGGTCTGAAATTTAGAAGTGATTGCAACTTCTGATATAGCATGCACAAGTTGACATTCAGTGATTAGCAACTCAAAGTCCTCCCTGTTGTCTTGGGGAGTTGCAATTCAAATAATCCTATTTTGCCAACAGGGCCTGTTAAATGGTGATTCTTATTTGGAGCCTTGATGTAGAATAAATGTTTTCATCCAAATAAATCTATGTCAGGAACTGGGAAGTGGGTGGTTTGACTTAGTGATTAGAGCCAGAGGCCAGCCCAGTGGTCAGATTCAGAGTCAGGAACTGGGCAAATGAACAGGGCTGGAACAGGACAGGAACCAGACTGGGAACAAGGCAGCCAAAGGAGAGATCTCAGCTGTAATCATAACTGTTGAGCAACTGGCAACCTGCCACTGCAGATGAGCTTAAATACGGACCTGTTGGCGCCTTGCAGCCAATCGGGCAGGCTGGCCAATCGGACGATTCTGTCACAGCCTTGCTGGGCTCATTAACTGGCCTGAGGGCTGGGCTTCCTAGCCCAGGCCCTGCTGAGGAACTCAAGCCCATAATTCCTGACAACCTAGTTTTATGGGTTCCTTGTCTTTTGGTGTCGCTTTGTGTTGGCTCTGTCTTGACCACTCATTCGCCTCAGTGACCACTAAAGACCTGGGTGTGGGATGCTAATAAAAATTGTTTGAAGCCCTGGAAGGCACTTGGTAGCAATGGCCTGCTCTCTTTGAGCTTGGTGCCAGAAAAGCAAGCATCTGCCAGAGCAACTTTTCCAGCTCTAAAAGCCCCTTGCTGATGAGCATTGCAAAAATTCCTGTTCTGGATTTGTGCAGGATGTCCAGCAACCTGAGAGATTTTATCCTCTGGGCTCTAGACAGATGATGCAGGAACCACAGCCTCACCTGGAGATGATGATAATGATATGTAAGCCAGAATAGATTGTCTTCTGCTTGTAACAACCGATCAGAGCCATGACCAATCTGTTCAGCTGGCAGTAGAGCAGCGCAGTTCCAGCTGTAATCTGGGAGTGCCCTCACACTGTGCTCTCTTTGGTACCACAGGTATGCTTGATAGGAGTGCAGGAGTAGCAGTCAATACTGAAGAATGCACCTTCACTACTGCTAATTGTGAGGAGTCCAATACCAAAGAACCAGTAGATCTTTCAATGCCAGATAGGACTCTGGTACCAAATACATAAGTGCCAAAAAACAGATGAGTAGGTGGCATAGATACCGGAACAGGAGTACTGGGAGGCCAGTACTACGGAATTTATGCAGTACTGAGGGAGCTGGTCTAGAGACACAGTGACTGGTGCCTGACTGGGTACCAGAGGTATCTTTATGCTACCCTTTTCATTTGAGGTTCTACAGGATTTATGGCTCCTCGAGGAAGGACCTGGTAAAGGAGACCTAGTTCTCTTCCCTCTGGTGACTCAGTAGGATTGTCTTTAGGATCAGGTACTTCATCTCCATTCACAGAGGAGCCAGCAGGAGAACTTTTAGATGACAAGTGATCAGATTTTTCTGTCTCAGGTATCCCAGAGTTTAATGAGAGATGCATTGATTTCTCCAGAAGGAACATTTTCAGCCAGACTTCGTAGCTCTCCGGGTTCTCTGATATAAAGATTTACAGATGGCACATCTTTCAGTAATGTGCTCCTCACCCAGACACAGCACACATCTGGGATGCCCATCATTGAGAAGCATTAAAGTCTTGCATGAAGGGCAATTTTAAAGCCTGTAGACTTATGTTCAGTCATAATGACTGATCCTGGTACGGGTGCTAAAACTCAGGGAAACAAACAAGCACATTTCCTTCTAAATGAAGAAAGGAAATGCTATCAAAAATCTCTAACACTAAACCTAATGACTAACTGCTAATTACCTACCTATTGACAAAGAATAGGCCACACAATGAGCAAAGACACTGCAAGTTCCAACTCATAGGACTGGGCAGTGAGAAGCAACTGCAGGGTGGCTGAGATTGCCTCACTCATTATTCTCTCAGTTGGAGACACGAGGACACTTGGGGTGCAGGCGTGGCCCCTAATGGACACTGCTGGACAAAAGAATCTGAGCCCAAGTACACTGGGCACATGCACACAATGGAATATATATACACCTAGACAAGTCCTTGAAGAAGAACCAAATTGTTATACAATATGAAGAATGTTATACAATATGAAGAAACAATTTGGTTACAATTAGTATTAAAGGATTGATCCTGCACTATTGAAGTCAATGGGAAGTTTTATAAGTGATGACAATGGAAGCTGGGCTAGGCCTTAGAGCTTATTAGACATATGCTAGGAAAATACTCATTTTAAAATGCTGTATATTAGTATTTATTTGCTAGTTGTCTTCACTAGAATATAAGAAAGCATTTGAATATATACTTAGGAGGATGGATACCTTCAGTCTATCAGATAATTGTAGAATAGAGGTTATTGTGCATTGCAAAAAGAAAAGACTCTGTAAAAACACAATAAAATTAAGATATAGTTCCTATTCCTTGGCTCAAAATCCTTTCCAGTCATTTATATTAACAATATAGCTTTAACACCAAATTTCTGTAACCACAAGAGGTAAAAGAAGCAATGATTCTAGCCACTTGCAATTAGGAACCACTACTAGAGAAAATAGAATTTTAATGGGACATAGAAGTTGTTTGGGTAACGATGGTTGAGTCCTTTTGGCTCTGTTTTTCCTGAGAAAAACACAGGCTAAACCATATAATGGCATATCTGAATATGGAAAATTCCTCTGCTAAAAATATCCTATGTAAAATTGTATGTGAATTAACATCTGGGTTTTTCAGCCATAAGGTGTGAAAAGCTAAAGGAGTTAGTCTTGTACTGGCTGGTTTTGTATTTTTTTTTGTTTGTTTTGTTTTGTAAGCAAAAAACTCATAAGAACAAACAGGACACTTGGGATTCACTTGGAAAATATGGCTTGTAGGTGTTTGTCTCTGTCTGAGGGGTTGGAGCAAATGCGGTTGTATTGCAGAGCTTGGCTGTAGACGATGGATCGTGTGGTGTGGTCAGGGTGAAAGCTGGAGGCATGTAGGTAGGAATAGCGGTCAGTAGGTTTCCGGTATAGGGTGGTGTTTATGTGACCATTGTTTATTAGCACTGTAGTGTCCAGGAAGTGGATCTCTTGTGTGGACTGGACCAGGCTGAGGTTGATGGTGGGATGGAAATTGTTGAAAACATGGTGGAATTCCTCAAGGGCTTCTTTTCCGTGGGTCCAGATGAAGTCCTTGAGGAATTCCACCATGATTTCAACAATTTCCATCCCACCATCAACCTCAGCCTGGTCCAGTCCACACAAGAGATCCACTTCCTGGACACTACAGTGCTAATAAACAATGGTCACATAAACACCACCCTATACCGGAAACCTACTGACCGCTATTCCTACCCCCCCCCCCCGGATGTTCTGGTTAAACTTGGATTTGTGCTGGAAATGGCCCACCTTGATTATCATACACATTGTAAGGAGAGTGGTCAGTTTGGATGAGCTATTACCAGCAGGAGAGTGAGTTTGTGTGGGGGGGGGGGGGGGCGGAGGGTGAGAAAACCTGGATTTGTGCTGGAAATGGCCCAACTTGATTATCATACACATTGTAAGGAGAGTGATCACTTTAGATAAGCTATTACCAGCAGGAGAGTGGGGTGGGAGGAGGTATTGTTTCATGGTCTCTGTGTATATAATGTCTTCTTTAGTTTCCACAGTATGCATCCAATGAAGTGAGCTGTAGCTCACGAAAGCTCATGCTCAAATAAATTGGTTAGTCTCTAAGGTGCCACAAGTACTCCTTTTCTTTTTGCGAATACAGACTAACACGGCTGTTACTCTGAAACCTGTCATTATGCAAGGCACTGCATTTAGCCGTATGGAGTGGAAATCTATCAACTGCATGAAAAAACTTGTACAGATACAGATAGACATCATCTTCCTTTCCAAATGCAAACAGATGGACATCATACCAAAAGGACTGAAGGTAAAAAATCCATTACGATCTACATACCATACAGACTATGCTGACAGCTTGTGCCACACGCTCTCAAAGAAACTGCGGAACCACCTGATCAACATCCTCTACAGCAAACAGGGAAAGATTAAGAATGAGCTCTCAGAACTGGATACTCTCATAAAAAACCAACCTTCCACACAAACTTCCTCGTGGCTGGATTTTACTAAAACTAGACAAGCCATTTACAATGCACACTTTGCTTCTCTACAAAAGAAAAAGGACACTAAACTTTCTAAACTACTACATGCTACAAGGGGGCACAGCAATGGTTCCCTCAACCCACCCAGCAATATTGTTAACCTATCCAACTATACTCTCAGCCTAGCAGAAGAAGCTGTCCTATCTCGGGGCCTCTCCTTCTGCCCCTCCACCCCCACGAACATGATACAGTTCTGTGGTGACCTAGAATCCTATTTTTGACGTCTCCAACTCAAGGAGTATTTCCAAAATACCTCTGAACAACATACTAATCCACAGAGGCCTCCCTACCAACATTACAAAAAGAAAGATTCTAGGTGGACTCCTCCTGAAAGTTGAAACAGCAGACTGGACTTCTATATAGAATGCTTCCGCCGACGTGCATGGGCTGAAATTGTGGAAAAGCAGCATCACTTGCCCCGTAACCTCAGCCGTGCAGAACACAATGCCATCCACAGCCTCAGAAACAACTCTGACATCATAATCAAAAAGGCTGACAAAGGAGGTGCTGTTGTCATCATGAATAGGTCGGAATATGAACAAGAGGCTGCTCGGCAGCTCTCCAACACCACTTTCTACAAGCCATTACCCTCTGATCCCACTGAGAGTTACCAAAAGCAACTACAGCATTTGCTCAAGAAACTTCCTGAAAAAGCACAAGATCAAATCCGCACAGACACACCCCTGGAGCCCCGACCTGGGATATTCTATCTACTACCCAAGATCCATAAACCTGGAATTCCTGGGCGCCCCATCATCTCAGGCATTGGCACCCTGACAGCAGGATTCTCTGGCTATGTAGACTCCCTCCTCAGGCCCTACACTACCAGCACTCCCAGCTACCTTTGAGACACCACTGACTTCCTGAGGAAACTACAATCCATCGGTGATCTTCCTGAAAACACCATCCTGGCCACTATGGATGTAGAAGCCCTCTACACCAACATTCCACACAAAGATGGACTACAAGCCGTCAAGAACACTATCCCCGATAATGTCACGGCTAACCTGGTGGCTGAACTTTGTGACTTTGTCCTTACCCATAACTATTTTACATTTGGGGACAATGTATACCTTCAGATCAGCGGCACTGCTATGGGTACCCGCATGGCCCCACAGCATGCCAACATTTTTATGACTGATTTACAACAACGCTTCCTCAGCTCTCGTCCCCTAATGCCCCTGCTCTACTTGCACTATATTGATGACATCTTCATCATCTGGATCCATGGAAAAGAAGCCCTTGAGGAATTCCACCAGGATTTCAACAATTTCCATCCCACCATCAACCTCAGCCTGGTCTAGTCCACACAAGAGATCCACTTCCTGGACACTACAGTGCTAATAAACAATGGTCACATAAACACCACCCTATACCAGAAACCTACTGACCGCTATTCCTACCTACATACCTCCAGCTTTCACCCTGACCACACCACACGATCCATCGTCTACAGCCAAGCTCTGCAATACAACCGCATTTGCTCCAACCCCTCAGTCAGAGACAAACACCTACAAGATCTCTATCAAGCATTCTTACAACTACAATACCCACCCGCGGAAGTGAAGAAACAGATTGATAGAGCCAGAAGAGTTCACAGAAGTCACCTACTACAGGACAGGCCTAACAAAGAAAATAACAGAACGCCACTAGCCGTCACCTTCAGCCCCCAACTAAAACCCCTCCAACGCATTACTAAGGATCTACAACCTATCCTGAAGGATGAGCCAACACTCTCACAAATCTTGGGAGACAGGCCAGTCCTTGCCTACAGACGGCCCCCCAACCTGAAGCAAATACTCACCAACAACCACATACCACACAACAGAACCACTAACCCAGGAACCTATCCTTGCAACAAAGCCCGTTGCCAACTGTGCCCACATATCTATTCAGGGGACACCATTACAGGGCCTAAAAACATCAGCCACACTATCAGAGGCTCATTCACCTGCACATCTACCAATGTGATATATGCCATCATGTGCCAGCAATGCCCCTCTGCCATGTACATTGGTCAAACTGGACAGTCTCTACGTAAAAGAATAAATGGACACAAATCAGATGTCAAGAATTATAACATTCATAAACCAGTCAGAGAACACTTCAATTTCTCTGGTCACGCAATTACAGACATGAAGGTCGCTATCTTAAAACAAAAAAACTTCAAATCCAGACTCCAGCGAGAAACTTCTGAATTGGAATTCATTTGCAAATTGGATACTATTAATTTAGGCTTAAATAGAGACTGGGAGTGGCTAAGTCATTATGCAAGGTAGTCTATTTTTCCTTGTTTTTTCCTACCCCCCCCCCCGACGTTCTGGTTAAACTTGGATTTATGCTGGAAATGGCCCACCTTGATTATCATACACATTGTAAGGAGAGTGGTCAGTTTGGATGAGCTATTACCAGCAGGAGGGTGAGTTTGTGTGTGTGTGGTGGGGGGGGGGGTGAGAAAACCTGGATTTGTGCTGGAAATGGCCCAACTTGATTATCATACACATTGTAAGGAGAGTGATCACTTTAGATAAGCTATTACCAGCAGGAGAGTGGGGTGGGAGGAGGTATTGTTTCATGGTCTCTGTGTATATAATGTCTTCTGCAGTTTGCACAGTATGCATCCGATGAAGTGATCTGTAGCTCACGAAAGCTTATGCTCAAATAAATTGGTTAGTCTCTAAGGTGCCACAAGTACTCCTTTTCTTTTTATTAATTATTAAGGATTTCTAGGCAAGCTAAGCTGATATTCTTGGATGCATACATAAAAATTGTCCACCTATTAAAAAAATAAACATTATAAGATAGGTTAGGCAGCCCAATGAGTTCCTTTAAAGGTCCCAACCACATCTCACTGATGTCAAATGAAAAATTCCCATAGTCTTCAGTGGGGTTTAGGGCAGGTCCAAGAGAGACAAAAGGAAGGGGAGAGAGAGGAATGAAGGAGAAGGGAGATGTTCTGCAAGGATTGGTTGGTTTGTTTTGGGTGAATGGAAAGGCAAGAGTGAAGCTTTTTTCCAGCTTGGATTTTTATGTTAGAAATTTAGGTCTTGTTTTCCCTGTTTTTTCCTGATTCTATGGACAAGTGAAGAACAGAATGGATTCTGACACAAGAGATGCCATACAAATGAAACCAGCTTGAGAGCTTGATCCAGTGTCCATGAAAGTCAATGGGATTCTTTCCACTGACTTCAATGTTTTTCAGAGTGGGTCCTAAGTAACAGAGGAACCTATTTAGTCTGACTGTTTAAAACACTTTGGCTTGGGCTAATTGTTTTAAGTCCTGTGTAATTTCAATTGCCCAATAAACAATTGGGAGAAGAGCTGTTTCTGTATTTTTTTTTTTTGTCAGATTCAACATTTCC
This sequence comes from Lepidochelys olivacea, assembly GCF_965140295.1. Lineage (NCBI taxonomy): Eukaryota > Metazoa > Chordata > Testudines > Cheloniidae > Lepidochelys > Lepidochelys olivacea. Next base: position 9,847,757 of record NC_140417.1, on the reverse strand, counting down.
AGCCCTTCCAGTTAAGGCTAAGAAAAGTTCCACAACCCATGAGACTTCAAAAAAGTGCTACAGTAAAACCATGCAACACCAGTTAGACATTCCTGATTTTCCTAAGGTAAATTACAAGCAGCAAAAATTAACAAACAAAAAAACCCTACAGGCTTTGTACATTATAAAGAGGCAGTGGAGGTGGCCAAAGCTCATTTTTTGTTTCCTTTGCAGGCCATCTTTCAACCTTGTCCATGGTGCGTCCTGTTTTAGTTTTAAATAACTCTTAAGCTTCTTCTTTTGGTAGAAATGAAGAAAACCATAAAGACCAGCTGTCTAAATGTTTGAGGGAAAAGAGAAAATGGCAGACTAGATTTGTATACAAACCTTTAGATGTGATTAAATGTACCCAAATAAAGCTTCTCAATTTTCTATTATTAAAAGCAAGATATAACAATATTTTGGACACTCAAGACTTTGAGCTGTTTATTCGTTTTCTTTCTTTATGCTTTTTTCCCCTGAGAAACCTAACAACTGAAATATAGCAACAGTGCAGAATATTTATCAGGGAAAACAAGCACTTAACAGAATTGCAACTTTCCAGCTTCCACATTTTCAGAGAGAAAAAGCAATAGACAATGAATCAACAAGCTGCTGATACTGTATTTACTCCTTAGAATACTGGAACACAAGAGAAATTATTTGCTTTAAAAAAAGAAAATTAAGTATATAAGAATAAAAAAGACAAATCCAAGTTTTTTCTTTCAAACTACACTCTTGAAGGAGCTTTAACCACAGATCTACAAACCTTCATGTTCTCCCATTTTGATAGTATTTGAAAATAAGGTCAATATTGAGAAGATCTATCTAAGGAAAGAGCTAGTTCAATTGAGTCTCAAGTATTCCAAATATGGAGGGTATCCTTAGGCCCACAGGTACCACTTATACATCATCTTCTCACTACTTATTAGGGCTGTGCAAATTAGAATGCTTCTGCACAGGACCAGGGCCAGGACAGACACAGTGCTGACAGGAAATTAACCAGACAGTCCACTTCCTGCCTCTTTTGGGTCTGTATTAATCCCTTCTGTGCTTTAACGGTACAACTCCATACCAATCTCTAATATATTTTTTGTACCCAGCCTTCTGCCCTTTAGAGATTTAAATTATGATAATTTACACGCAACTACAACCCTGCCAGCTTGCCAATATACAACTTAAATCATTCACCTCACTTATGATTTTTGATCCATGAAGTGCTATATAAGCATATTGTATTGTCTGTCACAACACAAAATAATTGCAAAGCCTCTGTAGCAGATTTCATGAGATTTACTCTAAAATCTTGAACAAGTAATAGTTTGTTCTTTTAAATTCCATACTTTAGCAGCACTTGATCAATACAGATTTGTGCTATTGTCAATACAGGTGATAGTCTTCTGCAAATTTAGGCAATTGGAATTTTTTACTACGATAATGTTAAGAAAAGAAAGTAGATGATTCATTTATTTGATACCACTGAAGGAACCAAAAAATTGCTACATTTTATCCATTCAGTGAAATTTCTAATACCAACCAGCTGCTGGGAGAGAGTGGTTTTCAATGGGACTAGTCATGGTAGTAAAGTTAAGCATGTGTCTGCAGGATAGAGGCCATAAGACATAAACTTAAACTGAGTGCATATTTGCAAACTCCAGAACTGACTGGGGTTTTCCTCTGTTGTTGAAATTGTTAGTATATGCACCATCAATAATTAACTGCATGGTAGAGCAGAATGTTATTTAGGCCCCAATCCTGCAATGAAGTCTGCCTGCATGGAGCTCTTTTAAGGATCAGGGCCTAAGAATTCCTAAATGCAAGCTGGAAAAACAGGGGTATAGTAAACACTAGCTCCCTTACCAGGTTCCCACAATGTGCTAAGGTCTATGTAAGCTTTAGTAGAACACATGCAATAATACAATAAGCTTGGAGCTTTATTTACTATACAGTGAAATCAGATTTGACCAGTTTGCAGCAAAGGTAAAATAAGAACAGCAGCAGCCTGGAATCACACAGTGAGTAGGAGAGAGAGGCTGAAAATAAATAGTGTGTAGAAGGTAAAGGAGAATAAAAGTAAACTTGCCAGTAATATGCTGAAAGTCATAATCAAGGCAAAGAATAATCATGACGATTTCTGGGAAGCAGGATGGGGAGCTACTTCACTGAACAGAATTAAGAAATCTGCAAACCCGTGACTCTCCCTCCGACACTCAATGGGATCAGAGTTGAGCTAATTGAACTCAGCTATGCAGTGGCTTTATATTTATTTTTTTAAAGCTCACTGTGCTGGGTTGTAATAGTTTGTATTAATAACTCAATATATATTTCTGGCTGTATGGACATCAAAACCAACTGTTTATATGTTAATAGGCCCAATCCTACTCCTTTTGAAGTCAATGGGTGTTTTGCCATTGACTTTAATGGAGTAAAATTGGACTCAGAATGTTATATATTTATACATTGTTATATATTCACTTTTTAATGTTCTTGCTCTGCAGAGTTCTACGCAAGTAAACGTGACTTCTACCAGAATCAGTTAAGAAAAGGAGAGGACTGTAAATTTGTGTGTATTAAACAATATGAAGCAGTGTAAACCTACAGCAGAGAATCTCATGAGTATAAGATTAAAGAACATACTGGCATGTCTAAACTTACCTCCGGAGTGATTGATCCAGCAGGGGTCGATTTATCGCATCTAGTGAAGACACGATAAATTGACCGCCAAGCACTCTCCCGTTGACTCTGGTACTCCACTGGAGCGAGAGGCACAGGCGGAGTCGACGGGAGAGCATCAGCCGTCAACTTACTGCAGTGAAGACACCACGGTAAGTAGCTCTAAGTACGTCGACTTCAGCTACGCTATTTTCATAGCTGAAGTTCTGTAACTTAGACCAACTTAGCTCACCCCTCCACCCCCACCCCAGTGCAGACCAGTGCATTTTTGTTTAATGCCGTATTTTGCCTTTGCCCTACCCCTTCATCAGTAATAAGGCACACATAGTACAGATTAAGGGTCAGTGAAAGTGAAAGCAGTTTCCAGATGCAGAATTAAGGGTATGTCTTCACTGCAGAGTTAACTTGAGTTTCTACAGCTGAGTTTCTCCACTCAAGCTAGGCTAGCTCAAGTGAGAGCATCCACACTGCAAAGGATAACTCATGCCATATTCTAGTTACTGCACCCTCACATGCTGAACAAAGTGAGGAGCTGAGCCTTCTGGGAGGCGTATCCCTTGCTTTTTAGCACTGCATGAGTGTGAGATGCTCTTTGAAATCTTTCAGAGGTTACTTCAGAAAACGTTCTCTTTCTTTTTTAGGCACATGAGAGAAATGGTGTTAGACCAGCAGCTCATTATAGTACAACTACTTCCGATTTTGTGTTTGCAACCTGCATTCTGGTGCTAAGGCATAGATCACGCTCAGAATGATGACCTGTACCAAATGTTGGCATTAATGGAATTCTCATTTTGGGAACAGGAGGCAGATACAGGGCATGAGACGCAGAAGAGTCCTTTTGGCAGTGACTTCTTGCTCTCAGAATAGGGTGACCAGACAGCAACTGTGAAAAATAGGGATGGGAGAGGGGGGTAATGGGAGCCTATATAATTTTAAAAAAAAATCCAAAAATCGGGATGGTCCCTATACAATCGGGACATCTGGTCACCCTATCTCAGAAGGTGGCAATGTGTTTTATCTAGGACAGTGATACTCAGACCTCAGTGGTTCAGGAGCCTAATTAGCTATCAATATTATCCAAAGGAGCCACATTAATGTGAATAAATTGTTCCATTTACTATTTAATATATACATACATATATTATAATTGATAAAATAATAATACTATAATAATATATATTATTCTCACAGCAGAAGACTGACCAAGTATTGTTATTTTATAAACTACAATAGGTTAATAACATAGTAAAAGCATCCTGACTGGTTAATAACTTAGATTGGTTAATAATTAAATCACACAGGTTTTTTATATCATGTGCTGCAAAGAGTGGCAGGAGTCACATTGACAAGCCACTTGCGGCTTGTGAGCCTTAGTCTGAGTATCACTGATCTAGGGGATCATACAGATGCATTTAGACATCACGGAAGTGGAGACAGCCCAGGCAGACTTTCCTAGCTGAGAAATATTTGTATGCTGATTGGCGGTTGTGAATCAGACCACGAACACAGAATGGCAGTTGTGAATCAGACCACAAACACAGAATGGCAGTTGTGAATCAGACCACAAACACAGAATGGCGGTTGTGAATCAGACCACAAACACAGAATGGCGGGACTACATTGTCATGCAGACCTGAGATGACCAGCAACAAGGTGAGGAAGCAGGGACCAGGAACAAGGCAGGGTCTGTTTTAGCAGGTCAGGGATCTGCCTTATTGTAAAGACAACTTCCTGGTGCTCCTTCCAGGCTTAAATAATAAGTTTGTGGCAATCAGAGGTCACAGGAGGAGCTGCCAGTTATCTCTACTGTGGGCAGCACTTCCCACAGTGACTGATATTCCAGGATGTATGGTGTGTTGACCATAGCTCTGCCCAGGCTGCCTAATGGCAGCATGGAAGTGCTACTCATCCAGAGCCCTGCACACCCAGGTTCAAGGCCCAAGAATCCTTATAGAGAGTTGCCTGTTGAGCCTGGCCCAAGATCTGTAATGAAGTGGACAAAGAGGCAGGTGCAGTGATGGATTACTGAATTTACTTAATGGGTTAGACTCTCTTTCCCGCTGATGCTTCCACTCTGTAAGAAGAATGTTTTCAGTTCCCTGTGGGTGCTGATCCTCCATGCATGCTAAAGGGCCAGTGGTGTGCCATAGTAACTGGAGAGGCAATAAATTGGTTTAACCTGTCACAGCTCTCCAGGCAGATGTCACTGTAATGGCATCTCATTGAAGGTCTGACGGAAGTATGTGTGGTAGCACATACAGACTGGAGGTTAGCCAAGCAGCTACTAGTAATATGAATGACCAAATTCAGCTGAGCAGGGTGGCTGGGACTCCAAACTGCACAACAGCATTCAGCTGGAGTAAACATCAGGGCCAATACAGATGCATAAAGGACCAAAGAGTTGGAAGGTTCCTGATTAATTTACATATCAAGGCAATGCAGAAAGATCTTTATTTTCAGGTGTTTCAGGTGAAGCCAGCATGTGAGACTATGGTTGAGTTTTACTCCCAAGCATGTGACAACTGATTGGAATGGCAGTAGCGGTTCTTGTATACGGATGAAGATGCACGGATTGGCAGAATGATTGTTTAGATGGAAAAGAGTTGCCACTGTCTTGGTTTCTTTGAAAATTAGTCTCCTTTGCTGGAAGTAAAAGGTCAAAATATCCATGTCTTGGCTGAGATTCCCTTCAATCCTATGGAAGTAATTTCCTGTGTCAGGAATACAGATGTCATCAGCATACACACACATGTCAGCCTTCATGTCAGGAAGGTCCTATGTGTATACGCTGAAGAAAAGGGGAGCCAAAACTGGCCCTTGTGGAAAGCCACTGCAGAGATGTTTAAGGCAACTGATCCCACTCCCCCCGCAATTTGCAGGATGAAGTGTTAGTTATTAATAATTTCTTGGATGAAAAGCACCAACTGCCTACAAGGAATAACTTGCAGCAGTTTGGCAGTCAGCCTAATATATCATGCAGTGTCATAGGCTTCCATTAGATCAATAAGAACTGCACTAACTTTCTTTTCTGACTCAAATGTGTTTTCTGGGTCTTGAGTCAGACACAGTACATGATCTTGGGTGCATCGTCCTCACCTGAATCCAGCCAGAACTCAACAGGATTAGTCTATCAGCTTATAGATAACATACTGTGGAGAAATTGGTTTTGTCAGTTTGTGGTTTTTCTGGCTTGGGAAAAACCTATGACATTTGCTCTGCATCACACTTTTGCAATACTGCAATCCTGAGTATAACAAATCAGAAACTGAAGCAGCCAGCTTTCCGTGACTGGGTGAAAGTGAGAGGCACACTTGTGGATGTTATATAGACCAGGAATCTTGTTAGGCTGAATCTGATGTATAACCAGATGGAGCTCTTGATTAGTAAAAGGGGCCATCAGGTTCGTGTCCACACTCGGAACCTGCAGTCTCTCAGCAACCATCATTTAACTGCATGGTTGAAAACTTAGTCTGGGTTAGGCACTCTGCTGTTGGCACCACCTGGGATGTGATGGACTTTTCTGTGAACGGGGAATGGGTCTCTCTTTTGCCCAGACTAGAATTTCAGATCAATCTCTTAATAGTTTGACAGGCTTTGTGACTGGAATACATGAAGTTCAGTTTGTAAACAGGTTCTTTTAATCACTCTTACTTGGTTTGGTCTGGAAGGTTAAGAAAGGTCTCTAATTTAGTCAAAAACCTCCTGTTAGTTCTTGGCAGATTTAAATTTGTGATATAGTCTGGTTGCATCAATGATGATACAGGAATGAATTGTTGATTAAATAAATCCCCAGGTTATATATTTCTTTGTAGGAGCTAGAACTTTATCACAAAAAGTTTGGTGGATGGCACTAATTTTGTTCCAAATAGCTGATTCCAAGTCTCTATCCACAAGAGACTCCCAACATGGATAGGAACAGATCCCACCTTGCTTTCTGGAAATTCCAATGAGGTGTGTGGAGGCTGCTTGTAATTGGAATTTGCATGACTGTTGTGATCAGGCATGACCAATGCTGGAATTGAGGAAATATATCAAGCACTTTACGCTTGATAACCATGGGAGGGTGTTGTTCAGTTGTAGAAAAGGTGAGGTTGGGAAAAGAATGTGAGGTCCATCCTTTGCTATGGAAAGTGGGTGGCTGCTAATGGTCATATAGAAGCTGCAGGTCCACCATTGACATCCACTCCTCTAGCCTTACTCTATCCACATCATCATCGGGTAGCTCCAATGGGAAAGGTGTGAATTAAAATCTCCACAGTAGAGTGAAGGACCTGAGAAGATGGTGTGCCAAAGTTCCTCCTCTGCCTTGGTGAGTCCTGCACTTATTGGCGGCTTTGCTCACCTCAGAGGTTCATAGCAGCCCTCAGTTTGGCCACTTTTGCTAGTGGCTCAAACCTGCCTTTTACTCAGCTAACCTCATCACTGGCCAGCATGGGGAAAACGAAGGAGAACAATCCCTGCAGTTTCTGCTGGTCCACCTAGTGGGTCGGGGAACAGGCCAGGGACCTTCCCCTCTGGTGGGACCCACAGTCCAGGTCAACTCCTCTTGTATCCAATAAGGGAGATGGGGGGAACGCAGGCCCACCCTCTACTCTGGGTTCCAGCCCAGGACCCTGTGGATCCAGCTGTCTACTGTGTTTCTTCTAACAGCTGTGTGACAGCTACAACTCCCTGGGCTACTTCCCCATGGTCTTCCCCCAGTACCTTCTTTATCCTCACTGCAGGATCTTCCTCCTGAAGCCTGATCATGCTTGTACTCTTCAGTCATCCAGCAGCACACCTTCTCACTCCCTGCTCCTTGCGTGCCCCCCCCCCGCAACTGATGGGAGGTCCTTTCTAAACCAGGTGTCCGGATTAACCTGTCTGCCATAATTGATTCTAGTAAGTTCTTAATTGGCTCCAGGTGTCTTAATTAGCTTGCCTGTCTTAATTGGTTCTAGTAGGTTCCTGATTGCTCTAGGCCAGCCCTTGCTCTGGTCACTCAGGGAACAGAAAACTATTAATCCAATGGCCAGTATATTTGCCTTCTACCAGACTCCTGTACCCCACTGGTCTGGGTCTGTCACAATGGGTAAGTTGGCCAGTTGGCAGATGCAGTTTTGTAGATATTGATAAGTCATTTGCTTCACTTATATAGCCTGTCATTTGATGACATCATTTGGTGCTGATGATGAGACTGGAGTTACTGGAATACCTTACCTGACATAGGATGCCATCCCATATTGCCACTCCCCTGGTTCATGAAGCCCTGTAAGAAAAAGGTTTAATTTTACACTAAGCAAGTGCAGGAGAGTGGTGGGATGTGTCTTTGGCCAAATGGCACTCCCCACAAACCCGTTTGGACTGCAGCATGTATAATGCCATTCATGTTCTTGTGGCTGAAAAGTAGCCATCTCAAAAATATTAATGAATTGCTAATCTGAAAAACAGTTTAGATCAGGTCAACCAAACGTTTCATTTTTATAATTTTGAAATGTTTCATTTCTATTTTTACCTTTCTATATTTATTTTTACTTTTCTATTTTAAATTGACTAAAAATTTAAATGAAAGTTGTTTCTAACTGAAAAAAACTTATTTAAATAATGTTAAAATGGTATTTTTGACAATTTTGAAACTTATTTCAAAAATTTTTTTGAATGGGAAAATTAATCAAAACTGACCCTTTCCTACAAATAATTTTAGTTGTGAGGAACTGGCGTTTCTGAGGGGAAAAAAGTGTTGTCAATAAATTCCCAAGCAATTCTAGCAAGTGCACAGGCAGTTCAATGCCATGTCACAGTACTGGAAGTGGACATCATTAGAGTAGCTGCTATACCTCCACCACAACTGCACAGGGTTGGAATGAATAGGATACAGTTGACCACGTGCAAATCCATCCATGGAGTGGCTAACGTCCCACCCCGAGGTTACTGGTTTCAGGATGCGGTAGCATGGAGGGGATGCCATGATAGGAGGCTTGGGTGGAACCTTGGCTGGGGCCGGACCTGGATTGGTCTTGGAACTTTTGGCCATCAGTCTCAGCATGTGCTAAAACAGGTCACTTTGTTGCTGGTGGTCCTGCTCCCTCATGGACAATGCAGTTTGCAGCTATCCTCTGCTCCCTCTCCAGCATCTTCTCAACTGTAGCTTTGTTTTGCCTCTCTTCTCCATCATCTCCCTCTGCAGATCAAAGAGGCAGTCTGACCTACTGATGAAATCCCAGTGCATTGCCATCAACACATCATCCCTTCTGCTCTTCCTTCTGCTTCGGAAGTTCTGGACCCTGGTGCTGATTGTCAGTGATCTCCTAGGTGGGTGTCTGGCCTGCACTGGGGCAGATGGCCCTGAAAACAATGAAATAATTATTCCTCTCCCCGCCCTCCCCCCCAAGAGAAAAATAATATTTCTTCCTTTCCATTTTCTGCACCACACAAAAGGAAAAATTGCAACTTTTATCACCTTGGCATTCATTCTCCGCCATCTCTGCATTCCTCTGTTCTAAAGCTGCTTCAGACTTCTCAGGGACGCTAGGCTTGTATTAATAATTCTTGGTTTTCACACAGGCAGCAGTGTGTGCCGCATTAAAGCAATGCTTGCATGTTTAAAATGTATTAAAAAATCTTGCATTGCCCTTGCCAGGGGGAAGAAGGGTTTTGGGGATCACAGAAGAGGGCAATTGTCAGTAATGCCTCCTAGTAGTAAGGTCTAGTGGTTGAAGCAGAGGTCAAAGCTAGACATTGGGCTGGGACTGGGCCAAGGGTGGTGCTGAAATCAAGATCCACAGACAGGCTGGGGTCAGAACTGAAATCTGCGGGAAGCGGCGGCCAGCACATCCCTTGCTATTGCACAGGCTGATTTGCAGCGCTGGTGGGGTTGGAGAAATGCCTGAACCCAGGAGTCACCTGAGTCGTGTTGCATGCCTGGAGGCTTTGTCACTGCAGGCTCTGTGGGAAGGGGAAGCCAGTGCAGCTGAGTTGTTGCCATATGCCTGAGTCATGTCACAGGCCTGCCAGAACTTTGGTGTCAGCCTCAGGCCTGCTAGCTGTATGATGGGAGGACATTCTCCTAGATGCCCTTTGATCTGACAAGTGCAATACTGCTATAAAAAATTCTACAGGTATAGAGAGCCACAGGCCAAAGCAGGCTTTTCATACTGGCTGGATATAATTTCTGATCCAGAACCAGTGAGTAGGTAGATAAACAGAACAAAGGTTTCAGGGGGAGTTTTGGGAAGGCATCAAGGGATTAGCAGCACACAAGTGGACTCTAGCTGTATCTAGGCAGCTAGCAGTAGTTTGAGCATTAGAACCACTCCAGTTGACCCACTGACATGTCAACCAGCTCAAATGTAAAACATCACCCCACTCAAGTTAGAGGTTTTCATATGTGAATGGGAGTCAGGTTAGAGCCAGCACTCAAGTTATAACTTGAGTTAACTTTGCAGTATAGACAAGCCCATAGTAGGAGGACATTTTCTATGCCTAAGTTGTCCACCTTAGCTACTTACATACACTTTTTACTTCTACTTCTTATGTAGATTACTACTGAGATATTTCTCTCTTGAAACTTCTATGTGTTCTAATCAATACTTTAAAAGGTTGTGTATTGTGTGTGTGTGTTCTGTGGGGTGCATTCAAAAAATTTTAATATGTGTTCTGAATACTTCAGTGTTGATTCAGAACATGAATCCATGTTTCATATGGCAAGTTACAATGTTCCCTATTCTATCTTTAAGTCCATATAAGCATTTTGTTTGTGCAGAGATGTATACAGTTTGTGTGCTACATGCCATAACTTTGATAGAAAAGCAATTTGCTGTCACCAATTTAACAAAAGTTCCCCCCACCATGCATCACGTTTTCCTTCTTAAAGTCTGATAAACCACATGTATCATTTAAACAAAATCTCATCACCAAGGAGAGAGGCAAAACACTCAAAAATATACTGAAATACAGCATAAAGTTGCAATGTGTGCAAACAATGTGTGTGAGAGAGAGAAAGAAAATTTTGTAGGGTGGATCCAACAACCTTTTACAAGAAGTTCTAACATCTCCATTGTTTGCATCTTTGAAATTTGTCAGAGAGAACACCTTTGGGCCAGAGAAATGCCTTTCTTTGTTCCATTAGTTTCCATGCAGGTTTGACAGAGATATAAACTTTTGATAATTCCCTTCTGTCACTTTCATGGTCAGCAAAATATTGGCAGCATGTCAAAATAATAACTCAACATGAACTGGCCCCATGCCTCCATCATAGAAGATCATGGTTGGAAGGGACCTCAGGAGGTCACCTAGTCCAACCCCCTGCTCAAAGCAGGACCAATCCCCAATTTTTGCCCCATATCTCTAAATGGCCCCCTCAAGGATTGAACTTACAACCCTGGGTTTTGCGGGCAAATGCTCAAACCACTGAGCTATCCCTCCCCCCATCAGCTGCACACACACTGCACTGGGAGCAAATAGCTTTTCTGGAAGTGGGTGGAATAGAGTCAGACCAGTCCCTCATCTTGAACCCAGCATATGGCAGAGTCCTGTGGAAAAAACTATAGCTGCTCATATAATTTAAAGACTGTAGTATAATGCATATGCACCAGGGAGCAGAAATAAGGTTGCCTGGGCAACCTAATTTTGGCATTTCCTACTTTCAAGTGCTTGACTTTGCAATCTAAATGTTCTTTTAACACAAGTGGAGTTTTTTTGTTTTGTTTTATTCAGTACAGTCTATATTACAGAGAAAGGAAAAGCAAAGCTTATATTTACATGTAGCTATAAATGACATCTTTTTCCAAAGGAAGAAAGCAGTTCTTTATGCAATTTGGGGTTAGAAATGCAGACATTGCTCATTCATTCATTGCATCCGATGAAGTGAGCTGTAGCTCACGAAAGCTCATGCTCAAATAAATTGGTTAGTCTCTAAGGTGCCACAAGTACTCCTTTTCTTTAGACATTGCTCACCCATCTTTGTGAATGCCTGCAGGCTCATAGGAAGGACCACTGGCTGACACAGCCCCCAGTGCAAGTTAGAGCACCCTCAGGACTGCTCCAACTTGAACCAAGTATAATGGCTCCCCAGAATGCATTATATTCTGGTTCCAGTCCCTCCTGGCCCTGACACACCTGCTCCCTGCCCCTGGAACACCTCTTGTGGCAGGGGGACCAGAAGTGGCCAAACCACAGAGTTTTAGGCTGGGGCCATGAGGCAGAGTTTAGTCTCCTTGATATCACTGAAACATTCTGAGAACTGATGACATCTTCCATTATCTACCTATAGGAAGTCAAAGACCTAGAATTGGTAACAAATATATTCAGCACCATTTTTTCTCCCATACAGCTGTAGCTAGTTTTATTTTTGACAAACGCTGATAGTTATGTAAAATTATTTTGTTTTGTATTAATTGTATTTTTATGTCTCATGGTTGTTTTTGAAGTATGCGGCATCATACATTGAATCAGAAAATTCTGATCTTTCATCTACGCTCCAGAGAATGACCTGAACTTTTTAAAATGAAATTCTATAACATTTGTGAATAAATGGTCCAAGTTTAAAGCTACAGACCACCCCCCCCCCCAGTTCTTGTGCTTTCCATTAATTTGGGGTTGTATTGGTATTCTGTTCCAATTAGACTCTGTTAGTGCTTCAAAGCTTTATCTTATCTGCAGATAACATTAGAGATGAGAGCTTCCAGTTTTAAATTTGGTTTGTAGTTATTTTAAAGATACAAAGACATCATTTGTGAATAGCTGATCAAATGTTAGAATAAATACCTATTCTGGGATCCAAAAGAACCAGAAAACTATTTCCCTTTTTGAAGTTCAGTTTCATTTAAACACTGGGCCTGATATTCGGAAGTGCTGAATTCCCACAGCTCCTGTTAACTTCAGCGGGTGTAGTAGGAGCTCAGTAACTCTGCAATCAAGCCATGTTTCTTTAAGGATGACTGGTGGAAAGTAGTTTACATAAAAGCAGGAGCTGGTTCGCACCTGTTCGCACGAACCTGTTGTTAAATTTTGAAGCCGGTTTAGAACCGGTTGTTAAAGGGGGTGGGTAAAGTCCGGCCCGCAGGACCATCCTGTCCGGCCCACCTGAGCTCTCAGCTGGGGAGGCTCCCTTTTTTAATTTTTACTCACCCGGCGGCGCTCCGGGTCTTCGGCGGCAGGCCTTTCACTGGCTCCGGCTCTTCGGCAGCACGTCCTTCAGCGACTGCAGGACCTGCCGCCGAAGTGCCGCCGAAGACCAGGAGCGACTGAAGGAACTGGTTCTTCAGCTTTTGGCAGCTCATCACTACATAAAAGTGCAAAAAGTCAGGGGAGAGGGAAAATGCTTAGGTCTGGTTTTCTTCCAGTTTAAAATCACAGTGCTTTCATTGAAACTAAGACATAGGGTATGTCTTCACTTCAGAGTTGGCTCAAGTTATCTACACTCCAGCTAATTTCTCTTGAGTTAGTCGAGCTTGAGTGACAGCAACCACACTGCAAAACACCACTCAAACTGACTGGATTAACATCAAAGACAGCTGCGTCCTCTCTGCATTGCTAACTTGAACAGCCATGTTCCAGCTTCAACCCATACCCCTATATAGGTCAGTTCGCTTGGGTTTAAAGTGCCACCTAACTCAAGCTGGAGATTTTTGTGTTTGGACAGACATTGGATTGGGGGCAACACTCATGTTACACCTCAAGCTAACATTGCAGTAAAGAGAAGCCCATTGAGGTTAACTAGCCAGGAAGGAGATGGCTGGAAAATGTAGCTGAAATAGATTATGTTAGGAGAGAGGAAGAATGAGAAGGCCAGATAACAGAGAGATCAAGGAAGAACTAACACCTGAAAGGGCAGGCAGAGTTTGCAGGTCGGTAGTGCACTGGACTGTGGGTTAGGACACCTAAGTTTCATTCTCATCTTGGCCACTGATCTGCTGTGTGACTTTGGGCAAATCGCTTCACATTTCTAAGCCTCTGTTTTTCTTCTTACCCCCTTTGTCTGTCATCTATACAGGTTGCACATGGGTTGGGAGAGGGAGCTCTCTCTTGTGTAACTACAACACCCAGCACAGTTGGGCCCTGATCTCAGTTGGTCCTCTAAGTACTACTGTGGTTCAAATGATAAGTAATAAAGGAGAAAAGAACTTGGCGGCAAAGAAAACAAGGCTTAGCACTTGAAAAGACCTTCTGCTCTCATAGTTACTGTTGCCCCTTGGGACACAAACACTTAGTTTGCATCAGGCTGGGGTGTGACTCTACCCCATACTAACCTGCTACACGTTAACTGCCCATGTGGACCCTATTGACATGCACTAACAGTTCTCTGTTATAATGACCCACCTTCAAATGGGAGCAGATCAAAGTGCACTAAGGAACGGATAGTGCGTGTCACGTGGACACTCAGTGCACGGCAGGCTAGTGCGGGGTTGATTTACATCCCAGCTTGCTGTAAACAAGCTGTTCATGTAGAAATTGGTATTTTTCTTTTTAATTTTACAGTGGAAATATGGGAGCATTTGGGGTACTTTTCTCCTCTGCTTCCTCTATGACATTAGTAACCTCTGGCTAAACTTCTACTGCAAACCCCTACAAATGTCTATGCCCCATTTCCCCCTCTTTAAACACAGTACCACGCGTCGCCAGTCTGCTATGCCAGTGAGTAACAAAGTAAAACAAAGTTCCACAGCTCTCAATGTGGTACACAGAGTTTCTGCAAAACTCTACTGTATAGAAGATTGCTTCTCATTAGCTTTCTGAAGTTCTGCAAAGTCCTTATTTTCTTTGTACTGCTTAGAGTGGTTGCAATATATAGAACATTTGTTTGATATCTCAAATTTGCGGAGGTCCATACAAACAAGCTATTTTGCATTTGAAACATTCACAAGACTGGATGGCGTGGCTGAAAAGAGCACACACGGTACATGAAGTCACCAGGATAATTTGGCTGTACATTTTTATATGCCCACAATTTAATATTCTACCTACAGAAGTGTGATTAAGAAGAGAGTCCTTAACTCTGACAGGACACATTATACATTGTTATTGGAAATGATCATGGAAAAAAGGTAGCAGAGGAATGGAACTTCTCATGCAAATTTACTATAGCATGGGATTTTCCAAAGCTACAAAGCACCGCTTGCCAGCACACACTGAGCTGGCTACATGCTGTCAGTATAAGGCACAAGAGAAATATAACTGCTTGACCGAATGCTGTGCTTTGGACATTTCATGTGGCTGTTGATGCAAATGTCATCATTTACAAGACCTCTCTCGGAAATGAAACCACTATGGATATACTTCATATATTCAGATAAAAGTCACTTAAGACACAGAAATATAATGTTGACCTCTTTGCCATCTGGATACACCTAGGACTCTTAGACCTTTATTCCTCACTTAGATTCCGAGACTGAACATGGTCCCGGACTCTTGACCTAACACTAAGCATGTGAAGCAGTCCTGACAGTTTGGAGATTTGCTAGGACTGGGATTGAGATGAATTTTTTCTCTGGATTTGATGGATACTACAATCTATTAAAGGATCCTTTTCTATGAAGTCCTTGAAAGCATTCCTAGTTGAAGAGACCAGAAAAATAAACTCTTTTATATGCCTAAATTTCAACAAGCATTTGATGCAGTACATTTATCTGGCAACAGATTGATATCATATCTATTTTGGCATGATGATTATTTTTTATCCTCCATATAAATGCCCTATTTCATAATCTGGAAGAAAAGGAACAAGTGATGGCCCATAGCCATTTAATAGCTATAAAATAAAACCTATAAAATAAAAATGAAATGAATTATCAACCCATAAACTAAAGTTCGGTTGCTTAAAATGGGCCATGGCTTTAAAAATTCAATTACCGTTTTAATAGAAACAAGTTTACTCAATATATTAACTACCTTCTTGCATAACGTTATTTTTTTCTCCTCTTCAGAGCCTAACACTGTTGAGAATGTATGATAGCTGGCCTTTCCTCTAACTATTTTAAGACTGATTAGGAAATAAAAATATTGATGCATTCATCCAAAATAATTAATTGATGCCAAAAATAGCACACAGGAACATGTCTCAGTTGAAAACTAGTTGACCAGGATAATAAAAGTTTTCAGTTAATGTTCCTGGATAGAAAACATACTAGGACCATTCATTGAAAGTCAGCAATGGAGACCACTTTGACCAGGAAATTCTTCTGACCTTCTTCTGAACCACTTTGGAGGCTCCTTCTTTTGCTACATATTAAACCATAACGTCAGTTTTGTGTCCTACGTATATTGCACTATTATTTTGAAAGGGATCCTATAGCAAAGATCAGAGGAGACTCTTTTCTTTCTTCTGTTATAGAATACATGCCCCAATTTATTTAACTTTTTTTGACAAACAGAATCCTTACAGGTTATGGGGGAGACATTTGCCAATGGAATGTCGATGACTGGCAACAATACACATATTTTTGGATTCCAGAAGATAACGCCTACCTGGGAACACTTTTGAGGTGTGGTAGTTCTGGGGGTTGTTTGGGCTTAAGGACTTTGAGAAAATCCCTGGAAAAAAGCACGGCCCGAATGGATACATCTAAATGGGTCTGTTTCTAATATATTTTAAATCAACAAATCTCTTCATTTGACATGGCACTTCCTGATAGAACACTAGCACTGGCCCTGATTTTGCAATCAGATCTATGTAGGCAGACCTATGCAAGTCTAATTGATTTCAGTGGAACTCTACACAGAAATAGGAGTCTGCCTGCAACAATGTGGATCCAATTGCGGTATCAGCACCGCTATTTGTAGATTCCAAGCACTTGCCTCTGTTCCCCACCCAAAGTCACAGGTGTAACCACATTAAAAAGATGTGTGTGTGTTGAAGGGGAAAGTCAGGGGGTGAGAACACTTGACTCCTGAAGTTCCACCCAGGATATTAAAATGCCAGTGTGGACATACTCCTTTATACCTCCCTGCCACCCAACCAGTGGTTGCAGTTATTCCCAAATTACCCTGTTTAAATTATGTTTTTTAAACCAATGTGAGTCTCATCCTTGCATCATGCTGATATATAGTAAGAGCCGAACCTGCATTTCACAAACTAGCTAAGGACGGTAGAAGAATCTCAGTCATGTTGGACAGGAGATTTAAAAAGAGAAAGAAACAATATTTTCTCCCTGTGAGAAAGAATGACATGTGATGGGAGAGGAGAAGAAGATATTGTCATAACAAAGGGAATGTGTTATTATTTATTGGCCACACTTAAGCACTGGGATCTTGGATTACGGTATCTAGTTACAAATACTGCTTGAAATTTTGTAAATATTGCAGAAAGGTAAGATAACTGGATAACTCTGAATTTATTCCATAATTAATATTTTCAAAATTCAGCCCTAAAAATGAGTGGCTTTTTCTTTCTTGCTGCATATTACACATCTTTTTGTATACAAGATCTTGTGGGCTTCTGAGCCCTCAAATCCCACTAGCATTGGGCTTGATCCTGCTTCCAGTAATGTCAATGGGAGTTTTGCCAATGACTTTGATGAGAGCATTATACAGCCCATTAATGAAAGCATACAGCACCTCACAAGATCAGGCCAGAGAGAGACAATAGCTCTGCACCTATGAGGCGCTGACTGTAAGCTCTTTGGAACAGGGACTGTCCCCGATTGAGGCCCTACCGCAATACAATTAATAATTATAAATAAATCCTGCTTAATCCAGGCCTGCTCCCTTTGGCACCCTTGACTAGAATGACCCACTGAACTCACTGGCAGTTTGAAAGAGCACAGCACTTCACAGGATTAGGTTAGATCTTTCCTAAAGGGGCACTTCTGGACTAGTTTGCACACATCCATTATTATTTTAACTTGCATTTAGCCAAAACATTCTGGTACATTTACCTGATTTGTCGCTATTAATTTCCCGGCTCTTTTCCCTTCTTTTACAGAGTCACTGAGTTATGAACTGCAACACTAATGTGTTTCCAAACTGTTCTTGATTTGGAAAGATGACATTTTTATGCCACTCTGATAAGGCTGGGATGTTGTTCTCCGCCATCCCCCACCCCCAACCCTCCACGTTTGATAGTGCATGGAAAAAAAAAAACCCCAAAAACCAACCCAGCAGTAAGTTGGCTGATTCTGGCAGCAAGACAAATCCAGCACCACACGTCAGGGAGGAAGAGAGCGCATTGCTCATCCTTTCAGTTTTGTCTGTGTAAGGGAATGCTGGACATCAACAGACAACAAAGGAGGCTGCAGGAAGAGCTGCTGAACTGCTTCCAAACCCCACTACTTTTACCTCTTCTGATTGTAATATACAGGTAAAAATATTGAAATGCTTTAGCAACTGGACTTAGTGAATAAAAAAGCAGTTAGAAGAAGACTAGACAGCCTAATTTTATTCCTAGCAAACAATGGAAGTAAACTACAATGTATGGTCTAATAGTTACTGTATATATAATACCCTCAGGTACTGTAACTTCGCATGCTTTGGGTTGGATGATTCTCGTTAGAGCAAATAAATTGCTGAAAGTGTTAGTAAAGATTTTATTGGTTACACTTTGCTAAAGTTACCTTTATAAATACTTTATTATTATTTATTTAATTATAGCTTACTTTGATAGCATTCTTTATAACTGCATTAAATAGGCAGTGTGGATATTTTTAGCCATAGTGGATCTATGATATGTGTTATAATGTACTTGTATTACCACCATGTTAAGAATTTATTATAAATGCATTTCATAATATAATTTATAACAACATTACTGAAGATTGCATCTACAATCAGCAATCATTTAATATTGATTTAGAAATGCTATATTAGTGTATTGTGTGAGAGATTATACAGTATATCATGGATCAGAAAAAATAGTATATGTATTCATAGTTCATTACATGATATCAGCAATCTAAGAAGAGAATACACTTTTTGTTTGGAACCTTGGTTTAAAGAGGAACTTTTGACATCCCCAAATTCTTTTCTCCCAAATAGATGTCAGAAGACGAGACAGACAAGGTAAAAATCAGAGCAACGGAAAGCTTTCAAAATGACAAGCAAAATATTCCTTGGTTGAATGAAGGTAGGTTGCATTGTTATTTATTACATTTCTATTTATATTCAGATATAATTCTTTTGGTTTATTAAAACTGATTGCAGCATAAAGACAAAAGAATGTGGATGAAACTCCCATTAACTTCAATAGGGCCCAGATTTCATCCCGAGAGTCCTCTAACTGGAAGTCTCCAGTACATGCAAGTAATTTTGTTTAGTCTTTCAGATGGCCTAAGTTGTCAGAATTTAGAGCTGCTCAAAGGTTTGATTTCTTGATATAAATGAGCTTGCAATCATCGGGGAATCTTTGTTATTTATTAATTATTTTATTATTTATTATTAATAATTATTATTTTGTAATTATTATTATAAGCCTGCTACAGCCACAAAGCATTATGGACCAAACCCCAAGCTCCTTTCCAAGGTTTTACTAAGTCAAACTACGAGTTAAGTGAATCAAAGTTTGTACGGGTTATACAGAGTTGGGTAACAATTAAGTACGTACCTTGGAGTTTGGCCCTATATTATCTATGTTAGGGAAAGACAATATTATAATCTACTTCCAATATCCATTTGTTAGCATTGTTTTCTTTTTGCATATAAGGAAGATGACCAAATGTTAAGAAAAGTGAAGAGAAGTACCACAGTAGGAGACCGCAAAACTTTTCTTTCTGTAGGAAATAAATTGCTAATAATTATTAAAAGCATTCAGATTTTATTCAAGTGCAAGATTTGTTTAAAAGCATTTAAGAAGAAAAATACATATAAGATTATGTTACTTATTTCATAATTGCACATAGCTACAATTATAAAGATGGAAGTTTCTTCAATATTTTACACTCTAAAAATTGATCTTCCAGGTTAATACATAACGAATTACAAAATATAAACAGACACAAAGACTATCTTTGACTAGTAGAGTCACTGTATGTTATTTCACAATACGTCATGGAGGTATATATGATAACTATATGCACTAACGAGTGGCGATTCTAAGGCAAAACGTTACAAAATTTATGAAATGCATTTCTCACATACTCCATGCTCAAGAGTGTGTTATGGTTTGTATTATAGAAAATGACTTTTTAATTCTAACAATTTTTAGGAGGGGTAAAAAGAAGTGATCTGTTATTTTGAAATACTAGATGCATAGGTTTGCAAGAATGAAGAGCTCATTTATATTAATGATTATATTGTAATCTATAAAATGTGTTTTATTATATTTATGTTATTCCTACTGTATGTTAACTGAGTGGTAAGGTCTAGTCATTGGGAGTAATTCGCCCTGCAATTAAACAGAACAAGATTTTATTTTTTTCTTGTTTTTCACTCCCTATGCTGACAAGATCATTGTAGAAGTGGCACTTCCAAGGCATGAAAATCATAGCATTGGGTAAAACTGATTGGGCAACATAGATCCTCTTTTTGGTTGAACAGTAACAACTTCCTTCCTTCTGTACACAAATCCTGTGTCAGGGGGAACTCTGTGTATGCGAGGTTTGCAGGATGAGATTCACAGAAGGCAATAGTTCCGACGGAGACAACCAAAGAAGTTTCTGATGCAACAAGACAATGTTGCACTGGCACTTGTAACATCAAAACTACATGAATGAGACCAAATCCATTCCAGCATAACACACAATTTGACATGATGCAAAAGGTGAATCATTATCATCATTTTATTGATAGGAGACTAAAGCACAGGGAAGTTAAGAGATGAGCCTAACATCATAGAAAGACCCCAGAGGGGTGGTGGGGAGCTTGGATCTCCTGACCCTAGTCATATCCATTTGTCGGCACGGGTTCAAATAGGATTCAGCTTTATTGTGTCTCTTAGATCTGCAGATCCTTGCATTATAGGCTGATGATTCTCATCAACAGTATTTGTCAAACTAACGTGGTATTTTTTTTTGAAGCAATTACAAGTTTGGCTGATAAAGGTGTTGAAATAATGTACTTAGACTTCCTTCAAAGGCATTTGACTTGGTTGGTGTAACATGACATTTTGATTAAAAAACTAGAATGATATAAAATGAATGTAGCACAAAGTAAATGGATTAAAAACTGGCTAACCAATAGGTCTTCCAACTATATGAATGGAAGCATCATCGAACAAGTGTATTTCTAGTTGGGTCACACAGGGATTGGTTCCTGGTCCTATGCTATTTAACATTTTTATCAATGACCTAAAAGAAAACAAAGTCATCATTGATAAAGTTTGCAGATGACACAAACATTGGGGGAGTTCAATAATGAAGAGGATAGGTCAAAAACATGCAGAGTGATCTGGATTGCTTGGTAAGGAGGGTACAAGCAAACAATACGTGTTTAATATGGTGAATGTAAATGTATACATCTAGGAGCAAAGAATATAGTTCATATTTACAGGGTGATGGACTCTGTCCTGGGAAGAGTTACTCTGAAAAAAGATTTGGGGGACATGATGGATAATCAGCTAACCATGAGCTCCCAGTGGAATGTTGAGGCCAGAAAGGCTAATATGATGTTTGGACGCATAAACTGGGAAATCTCCAGTAGGAGTAGATAGGTTATTTGGAACTTCTGTGACTACTGCTGGAATCCTGTGTCCAGTTCTGGTGTCCACAATTCAAGAAGGATTTTGATAAATTGGACAGAGTTCAGAGAAGAGCCACGAGAACTATTACAGCAAATTCTTTCCCAGGTATCTGCCTGGTGGTCTTGCCCACACGCTCAGGGTCTAATTGATCACCATACTTGGGGGCGGGAAGCAATTTCCCCCTGGGCAAGATTGGCAGAGACCCTGGGGGTTTTTCGCCTTCCTCTGCAGAATGGGGCACAGGTCACACGCAGGTTTAAACTAGTGTAAATGGTGAATTCTCTGTAATTTGAAGTCTTTAAATCATGATTTGAGGACGTCAGTAAGTCAGTCAGAGGTTAGGAGTCTATTTTAGGAGTGGGTGAATGAGGTTCTGGGGTCTGCAATGTGCAGGAAGCCAGACTAGATGATCATGAAGATCCCTTCTGACCTTAAAGTCTATGAGAATGACTAAAGGATTAGAAAACATGCCTTATGATAGGACTCAAGGAGCTCTATTTTTAGCTTAACAAAGTGGTTAAGAGGTGATTGATTACAGTCTATACGTACCTATATGGGGAACAGGCTCTTCAATCTAGCAGAGAAAGTTATAACAAGATCCAATGGCTGGAAGCTGGAGCTAGACAAATTCAGACTGGAAATAATGCATAAATTAGTTAACCATTGGACCAATTTACCAAGGGTCAGGGTGGATGCTCTATCACTGGCAACTTTTAAATCCAGATTGGCTCTTTTCTAAAAGATATGCTCTAGGAATTATTTTGGGGAAGTTCTGTGTTATATAGGTCGACTGGATGATTACAATGGTTCCTTCTGGCCTTGGAATCTATGAATCTGTTTCATTATGTAGGGTAACCAGACAGCAAGTGTGAAAAATTGGGATGGGGGTGGGGGGTAATAGGCACCTACCTAAGACAAAGCCCCAGAAAATCAGGACTGTCTCTATAAAATCGGGACATCTGGTCACCCTATCATTATGTATCTACTTCATTCTCTTGAGGAGTGTGTTTCAGGGATGCCTGATTGATGAAATGATAAGTAGAGCCGGGGTCCTATGTTTCGTTAGCATTAATAATATTTTTGTCACGTTATCAGTCTCTTCTGGAGGTTAAGAGCCAAATTCTACCCACTGATGACAATTTACTGTGAAATGCAACGGAGAGTAGAATTGGGCCTGAAAGTTTTTCACAGTGACTGAGTTAATAAATGGTTGTGAAGTTTCTTGGAAGAGATAGACATTTTTATTTTTCCGTTATTTCTATTGATTTTGTATGTTTTATTAATAATTTTTACAATATTTTTTGTGTGCAAACATTTTAAATACTTGTGTATCGCTTCTGGTTTTCAAGCTAGGAGCAAACCAAACAGTCTCCAGCAGCAGCTCGACTTCTATGTTTAAACATTTTAAAAATAATAACATAGCTTTCAGCCATCCCAATAAACAATGAGTTTTCTTTAGGCAGAGTAAAAAGCTGTATGTTCTTTTAGCATTCACTTTTAAAGACAAGTTATTTTTATTCATGGTTTTGTATTGATTATTTGTTCCTTCTGAAAAAACAATCATGAACCACATAGTAGCAGAAATATGCATAAGAAATATAGTATGGAATTTGATTTTTATATAGTGTCTGTCATACTGGAGGTTTCCCAAAGTGCTCTATAAAGTAATAACTTATGTATTGTAGTGCAGTGACTCTGTATGCAAATGAGAGACCCATTATGTACTCATGGGCCTTGAATATTAGAACCTGTTTAACAGAGGAAATGTTGAGCCAAATATCAGCTTTATTTATTCTCTACTCTTTTGGAAGGGATATTTAACTTCCACCTTGCCAGCACTAGCTGAAAGGACCTTAGTATTAAATTAGTTCCAAAGAATGGCACTGCTAACAGGAGTCTTTTTGACTCTGCCTTATAGCATCGGCATTGGGTAAGAGTCAAAGCCCTATACTGAGGATGAAACTTCTGGCCACAAAAACAAGAGGGCCATCAAATGGGCCTTAATGGCATTATAAAAATATATTATGTTCATTTGACAAACACAGTCAGCAGACCTGCAGAGCTTTGCTCATCAGTAACAACTCTGACTGTATTGATACATTTTAACTCTTTTCCTCATGCTTTGTTGGTTGCTCATCTTACAAGCCAGTCTTCAAAGCACCGACTGTCTCTTCCTATGTCTGTATAGTATCTAGCATGTTGTGGGCACTATTGTAATTCAAATAAATAGAATAATTATAGAGAATTAAACTAGAAAATGAGTGGCCCTGTTTTGCTAGCCTGTTAAAGGGTCCTAGCACATTTATATACATCTTGGGTCAAACTTGTAGACCTGGAACTAGATTACCATATGAGAGACTCCACAGGTTTAGAACCATAATACTGCTGCAAGGGCTGCTGTAAGTTAAGTCAGCAGTAATGGCCTCATTCCACCAGTTAGGGATCACTGGAGACTTCAACCACAACTCTTCCTGCCAGTAGTCCATTCCCAATATATTCGCTTCACTGGAGAGCTGGAAGTGGGTATGTAGAGTTTGGTATGTCAGCTTTTTGGCATCTCATGATGCCCCTCTCTCTTTCAGAGTTGCTTTTCAGCTGCTTTGTGCTCCCAATGCAGTGCCAAACAGCTAGAATGGGGTGCCAGGATCTGGCCCCACATATTCCCACAAATGAGCTGTTCTGATTGCTGTTCCCATCCGATGAGGCTGCCAACTGGTCTCAGAACAGGCATAACTGGAACTACTCTCTCCGTCACTCATTCCAGTTGGATTGGGACTGCAGAGATTGGTCTATGCACCTAAAAATAATCAGATTTCCTGCAAACTGAAGGTAATGGGACTCTCAATGGGTCCATCTGTGTAGATCTGATTGCAAGATCAGGGCCTTATGTATATAAAATACTGGTAATTAAATGCAAAACTACTCAGAATTCAAGGATTTTTGCATTTCACTGTGTACTCAAAAATGGGCCCATTTGTGAGGAAAATTTTGCTAAGGTACACAGACAGTTTTGTGAAGCAAACACTGGCTCACTTTCTACTGAAATAGGCCTGATAATAACGAGGAGTGGACCTATATCCTAAGCACAAACAGCTTTCACAATGAAACCATGTATTTTGTCCTATTGTAAAACTGGAGGCTGTGAAACTGCACAAGGTCAAACAGTGAAGACATATATGAAACATCTCAACTCAAGTGAATGTTACCGCATAGGATCATTTACCTACTTCTCTCTAAAAAATATGATAGGCCAAACTCTCTGCTAGCATAAATGGATACAGCTCCTCTAAAGTGGAGTTTTGTCCAGTTATACCAACGTAGAATTTGGATCAGTATCACCATCATTTTATTACTATACTAAATATGAATGAGTAAAGAGACACTGATGTAACTTGCAGGTAGTGTTAAAGAAATGTCCTTTGAGCGGTCGTAACCCATCGTTCCCACCGGTTTCACACTCCAGCCGGATGTGCAACCACCAGACCATCACACCCCAGGTAAGAAACAACACTGAGGGCGATTGAACACTCTTGAAATGTTTAATTTGAATCAAGACAATATTAGAGCATCACAGAGAGTCTTCTGAAAATGTGAATGCACGGCGGAAACTAACTGGGCAATAGCCCCCAACCTCTCACTTGCATCATTGTTGTGGTGTAGTGGTAACACAGTAGCGGTCAGAGCCTCAGCTGGGGTAAAGAGGAGTCAATAGACATATACCAATTTACACCAGCTGAAGAGCCGGTTCAAAGTTCCAACTGGAAAGAAGTCCTCGGAGTTCTGTACAAACACTAAATTTAGTCTCACAACATGAGTTAATTATGTCTGTATGGATAAACTAAGGCAGAGAGAGATTACATACTTGCCTAAAGTAGTAAGGGTGAAACTGATCCCTGTGCCAGGGGCCAGAACAGGTCTATGCATCACTTATGTCCCACAAGTCCCACTGAAGCCCTTACAACAGGCACATAAGAGGTGCATAGGCCTCCTGCTGGCCCGAAGCACAGCAGTCGGTTTCACCCAAAGTGATTAGAGCAAGGACTATAACCCAGGAACTGACACTAAAACAGTTTTATTTGTGTAAAATTCATATTTCGTTCCATGACATTTTCACACAAAGATCTACTGTTTCAGTCAGCTCAGCTCTGCACACATGCATCCCCCTCCAAATGTAACTTCTGTGAAAACTGAATGAACTGGCTTCCTTGCTCCTCCACCAAAAGTGTGAAAAAATGCTAATCTCCAGCCTTTCCCCAAAATAGCCCCTTTCCACTCTAAAGTTCTTATTCATTAGCAGCATTTTGGCAAAAAAAAAAAAAAAGCTCTTTTTTGGTTCATTTTCTTACAAATAGTGTGTACATCTCTAGTCCTGACTTTTAATCCCCTGCTCTAACCAATAGATCTTCACCCTAGAGGGAAATTGAGCCCTGGGCAGTGGGTCAGAACAGTGTCAGCGCTTAACCACAAACTAGGGTTTAAGCAGTAGATAAAGACTTCTGCATAGGGAGTAAATTTAACTCCCAAAGAAGGCAGTACATATAAAAGTGAGTCTTGCTTATTTTATGGACCTGATTGTAATGATGATATTCACACCAACTAGTACCTTACTCCACAAATAGTCCCACGGGGTGAGGTTCTGTGCTGCATCTCTTAATGGCACAACACAGAATTATCAGCCTGGAGCAGAGATAAGATGGCTTTCTGGGCTGTTCTTGGAGTTTTAAGCAGCCCTTACCATAACTTAGGGGGTCTAAGCATAAATTGGGTCCACTGACTTCCAATTCTTTAAGAGAGTCCAAACCTCTTTAATTTACCTCCTGATGGGAGGCTATGCTACACTGCAAACTAAGGCGTGAGTGTGATGTAGGTAGGCATACCCACACTAGCTTTAATCTAGCTAACAGAGGTAACAATATGAGTCAAGATGTCGTGACATGAACTTCCCTGCAAATAGCAATCTGAGTGCACCCCCAGTGAGCTTATACTAGGGTACTACGTCTCTACCGTTGTTACCCATGCTAGCTAGATTAAAGCTAGCGCAGGTATGCCTACCCACACCACAAGCACACCTTAGTTTGAGGTGTAGACCTATCCTAAATTCAGGAGGTTAATTAAACAGATTAGGACCCTGAAAGATTCAAAATCAGTGGACCCAAATCTGCTCTCACACCTATAAACTGGCTTCCCAAATTAAGCTGAAGGCAGGGATTTGGTCCAGAAGTTTTCACTCTCTTTCCAGCATGAATTATGGTAATGGATTTGGACAGTAGGACCTTTCAGGTCTATTCATACAGCAACCAATAAAATAACTACACAATGAATGCTGTAATCTTAGCTGATGCTGTCCAGCTAGGAATGACAAGAAAAAGAAGACGTAAAAACTGATGCTACTGATCCCAGAGGGTTGGAATTCCTGGAAGGTGCCATGTCAGCTTCAGGACTGTGACCAAATGAATGAATTAAGACAACCCTTCCTTTAAGTTGTAAAACAGTAGATTTAAAGACTCTCCTCCAATGGAAATGGAGTATATGAAATGTAAAATGATTCCAGTTCAGTGCTCCTAATGGCAGTTTTATAAACTGAGTAGTCCTTGATCTCTGTACTGCAGACCCCTTGGAAATGAAAAAAAATCAACGATAGTCATATAGTGTGAATGTTCAGTATCTGAACGAGAAGGCACACTATTCTCCAGCAATAGTAAGATATTTAAAAGTAAACTTCCACTCTGAAAGTCAACTGTAAAAATGGTTCCATGTCTGTTAAGTCTCATTTCCTTTCCATTCAAATTTGCTCAGTTGCCAGGAAAAACTAGTTTTTCTAACTAGCATTTTGGTAAACAAGCCAAGATCTGAAAATAGGCTATGTTCTTTTTGTCTCATGCATCAGTAAAGATTTTGCAGGCCCAATTCTGCTCTCAGCTGTGCCTGTGCAAAGTTATTGTCTTTAAACTTTACCCTTGGTGGCACAAGTATAAGCAAGGGCAGAATTCTGCACCATAGCTACGATTTAACTGGTGATGTGCAATCCAGAATAGACTCCAACTCACATTTCCTTAGTCCTCTTGGGTGTCAACAACTAAAGACTGCAGAATTTGGCTCAAGTGTGCTTACAAGCTGCTGGACCAAGATCTTACTGAAGCAGTCGCAAACATTCCATTCACAAGGTGGCTCAGTCGAAGCATTTTACCATCTCGCCTAGGTTAAGGACCTATTAAATGCAAAACAGGTCTGCTGTACTCCTGTAGAAGCCAGAAAGACGCACGTATGTGATTAGGCACAATAACTATACTGGATTATAAAGAACGTTTACTACCAATAAAAGTTGTGAGTATTTCAGAAGACTCTTAATAGAATTGTTAAAGATCCTGAATATAAAAATCCTCTCTCTAACAAGAATTTGTTGGTATTTGATTCTAGTACATCTCCCATTTCCAGTAAGCTGTTTGCTTTTCTTCTAAGGTAAAGGGAAGCATACTGTTATTTTCCTTAACCAATGGAAACATTTTTGAAGGCTCAAAAAACAAATAATAACTGACACCAGTTGTGCTCTGGGGTAATTGCACTGACTTCAGTGGGTAGCTTTTGATTTATACTGGTCTCAAAGGAGGATAAGGCCTGATGAAGCCACATATACAGCATGTGTATCTGAAGGCTTACTACTGTGAAAAAGCAGTCTGCACTCCTGTTAGTGAGAATTGTCCATGTCTCACTGAGGTTTTCCTAAAATTCATTTAGAAATCTTTTTTATTACTTAAGAGATAACCCATCAGAAATAATCTGTTGTATAGGCCAGATTCTCAGCTGCACCCAGCCTGAAGGGGAGTTATAAATAAGTTGGTGGCAATCATACCAGCATAGGTTAGAGCAAGCTGCAGCCTGCTCTGAACTACTGTACCTGGTGATGGACCCCATTTCATGAATGAGTTTAGAGTCCTTCTGAAAATAAACAGGCTTCAGATGTATACATTCCAAAGTAACCTACGCAACTTTTCAAATGGAAGTACACTTTCATCCATTGGCCGGGAAGTATTTCAGTGCTACACCTGCACGTATTTTACCATTTAAGATTTTTTTCATAGTTCAGAAGTTTCTTTTTGCACAGCTACAATTTTCAGAAAATTGTTTTCAGTTTTTCCAGGTTATGTATTGATAAGCAGAATGAATCAGGCAGAGTCAATCATTCTGAGGTGTGCCCCTATGACAGTTAAAGTAACAAGACCTGATTGAATTCCTCAAAATGAAAAATAAATGGTAGCT
This sequence comes from Lepidochelys olivacea, assembly GCF_965140295.1. Taxonomy (NCBI): domain Eukaryota; kingdom Metazoa; phylum Chordata; order Testudines; family Cheloniidae; genus Lepidochelys; species Lepidochelys olivacea. The sequence goes on along the minus strand of NC_140417.1, from coordinate 9,819,223 downwards.
GAGGCACTGATCAGTTTTTACGGAGGTTCAAAGGTCTCCCATTTTTCTTTTAATAAAGTAGGGCCTTAATTCACTACAGGTGGAATTCATCCCCGTGCAAAGGACCAACATAAGATCTATGCATGACTTAAATACCACTTCAGTGGTGGGCAAGCTTTGGCTGGCCCTCTCCACAAGATGATTTTCACCCTACTTAAGGCAGCAGCTCTTCAGGTTTCTAAATCTCCCTTCTAGTTTCTGGATTTAATCCCGTTGAACACATTCAAACAATGCGGAAAATTAGGTAAATGATAAATTCAGACAGATTGTTTATTATCTTCTTAATGCACCCATGATTGCACTGTCTAAGAAGATAATGTTATATATTCTTACACACACACATTCTATATAGACACACTCCAGAAATCTGTGTAACAAAAAACCTCTGCGTGAACATGTTGACAAGCTCCAGAGATAGAAAAGTAGATGAATTCTTCTCTGTTGAGCTCCTCCAGCCAAATAAAAATGTTTCAGTGCTGATGATGCATCTTTGAACTGATTACTAACACAAATTAAGCTTCCCTACATCGTTGCTGAAATATGCCCATAAGCAATTTGAAAGGAAATATTGTTCCAACATTCTCAGAAGATGCAGGTGCCAAGTTCTCTAAAGTTTTTAGAGATTAAATAGATGTGATGGGTACACAATTTAGCAGTAGCACTGCATCCATAATGAAAAGGAAAATATGTACTCTGCTTCAATATGATCATGTAAGTAGGGTCTAGAGAGTAAAATAATACAGGGCCTATTAATCTCTTCCCATTGAAGCAAACCAATCAGGAATAAAAATTAAGGTGAGAAAGGTCCTATTTGGTAATTTATAGAAGGCAATGTTCTAAATAAAAAGTATTGGCTCAAACAAAACATTGAAAAGCAGTTACAGAGGAAAAACAAAAACAAAATAGCTTTATGCCAATGGAAAACAGACAATGTGTGTGGGCAAAAAAGATCACATAACCTACAGGAACCCACAGACATTTGGATGCCAAAACCAAAGTTTGAATCTGCAAATCTCCTTCCTATTCCTGTAGCATATATAAAACAAGTAAATTACATTACACACAATCACTGCATTAGCTGCATGCATATTTTTCAGCTAATTGCTATTCAGTCTTTACAACTAATGAGTAGGGTTTTTAAAAATGAATTTTCAGTGCAACGTGGGGGAGATTTTGGACCTGCACACTTTCATTTAATTTAAAACAGAATATCCCTTTGGCCCAAAGCAGAATCATTTATCTTCCAACCTTTGGTTATTCCGATACAGAACCCCGGTTCCAACCACTCTTATTTTGCAAACTAAAAAAAAAAAAATACCCAATGAGACTTTCCAAAGCCAAATGCAAAATCATACTGGTATTTCCCATCTCTGTTTTTCCAAGTATTATTCCAGTTGGTGAAACTTACCTCTGTGTGCTCAGAGCCAGCACAAAGTCCATGCATCAATTAACTCCCACTTAAACCTCCGTGAAGGCCCTCTGCATGGAGATGAATTTCAGCTACAGAGGGCTTAAATACCAAATAGATAGGTGCTGCATAAAAGCCTAGGATACACTCTCATGTTATTCCAATTATGCAAAGACAAGCCTGATTTATCTACATACACCCATTAGTTGCTTTTCCTGAGATCACCTTCACCGTTCCACCTTTGAGTTAACACTCATTTTGCATACCCATTGAATGCCAAACTGGAACAACTTACACTACTTTATTATTAACGGGCCACACCACCTTGAATGGTCCCTGTCATAAATATAAAGGGAAGGGTAAACACCTTTAAAATCCCTCCCGGCCAGAGGAAAAATCCTTTCACCTGTAAAGGGTTAAGAAGCTAGGATAACCTCGCTGGCACCTGACCAAAATGACCAATGAGCAGACAAGATATTTTTAAAAGCTGGAGGGAGGGAGAGAGAGACAAAGAGTCTGTCTGTGTGATGCTTTTGCCGGGGACAGAACAGGAATGGAGTCTTAGAAGTTAGTAAGTAATCTAGCTAGATATGCGTTAGATTATGATTTCTTTAAATGGCTGAGAAAATAAGCTGTGATGAATAGAATGGATATTCCTGTCTGTGTGTCTTTTTGTAACTTAAGGTTTTGCCCAGAGGGATTCTCCGTTTTGAATCTAATTACCCTGTAAGGTATTTACCATCCTGATTTTACAGAGGTGATTCTTTTTTACTTTTTACTTCTATTAAAATCCTTCTTTTCAGAAACTGAATGCTTTTTCATTGTTCTTAAGATCTAAGGGTTTGTGTCTGTGGTCCCCTATGCAAAATGGTGAGGATTTTTACCAAACCTTCCCCAGGAAGTGGGGTGCAAGCGTTGGGAGGATTTTGGGGGGAAAGACATTTTCAAACAACGCTTTCCTAATAAATAAACCCAGATAAACGTTTGGTGGTGGCAGTGGAAGTCCAAGGGCAAAGCATAAAATAATTTGTACCTTGGGGAAGTTTTAACCTAAGCTGGTAAAAGTAAGCTTAGGAGGTTTTCATGCAGGCCCCCACATCTGTGCCCTAGAGTTCAGAGTGGGGAAGGAACCTTGACAGTCCCATAGACTAAGTGCTAACTGCCTGTAGTAAACAATCTGTTCCATCTTGTATTTAGCTGTGACTCTTGGAGTACCTTTCCCAGACCTGAGGAAGAGCTCTGTGTAGCTTGAAAACTTGTCTCTCTCACCAACAGAAGTTGGTCCAGTAAAAGATATTACCTCACCCACCTTATCTCTCTAATACCTGGGACCAACACGGCTTCAACAACACTGCATACATATCGCCTGCAAACTGAATCTTTCTTTTCATCAGATTCTGACTAGCATTTGCAATCATCGCCAATACTTTTTCATTGTTTATGCAGTCCATTCTTATATTTTGAGAATTGTTCTATAACACCATCATTAAAAGGATTGTATCTGATTTTAGGAGCCATGTATTGCTAGCCATTATCAATAGTATCTGAGCATCTTTTGCGTTAAACAGATTAGCAATAGTGAAGTCCCTAGGGGAGTTCAGGGAGTCTCTGTCTTTCTATTTCAGGTTATAGAAAGATCTGCTTGAGGTAGGGATGATTTTAAGTGGCTAGTGTGAGTTGGTTGTGGTTGAGAATGCCACTCTCTTTATTGTGATAAAGTTTTATCAAATAGGAAGGCTTTGCAGCATTTCCTAAAGGTGCTCAGACTCTGGATTTGTCTAATCTCCTCTGGAAGTTCATTCCACAGCTGGATCCCCTCAAATGAGAATGCTTTGTCCCTGGCTCTCATATGCTTTGCCCTGAGCCATGTGATCTGCACTGACCCAGAGGAGAATTTATGCACAAAAGAGATATAACATAAGCAGCAGTGCAAGCTTCTCCACATTGTTCCAGTCCTGGCCTGCAGGGAACTGCCAGTAGTCATGAAAGGATAGTATAGTCTCCATGCCTTAAAATGTTTTCATGTAAAATAAATAAAATATAAAACTAAGCAGCGGTTTTACAGTATGACACAGCAGTATTACTTGCATTAGGCCAATTTACCACTTATGATAGCAGTAATAGCACTAAAAGCCAATAAAAACGGTCTGTTCGTTCAGAGATTGGCTTTTATGGCTTATTCTAAATATTATCAAGTGAATCAAAAGCTGTCATTATAGTGTCTAAAAAGCCTTCGTACCTTGTAAGCAAACAGTGTGACTTTGACAAATAATCATTAATATGCCTGTGTGAGGCCAGGGAAAAGAAAGAAAGAAAAAGGAAAACCCAATATTTCACCTAACATAACTCATTAAGATCATTTCAGTCAGATTTTAAATAAGATAGTTTTATACATAAACTGCCACAATTTCCCCCAATTGTTTTATCTGTGTATAATTTTCAGACAATCAGAAATGTTTAGATAGCGCAACAATGAGATGTTTAGCTGGATATAGTGACATATCTTCATCAGCTCTGGAAAATGCTTAGGGCTAGATTGTGCTTTTAGGCCCAACCCTGAGCAAGGGGTAGCGCTCAATCCCAGGAGGCATTTTGTCTCACAAGCATTACACTGAAGCACTCTTCCCCTACGCTCTTCTTGCTCCACGAGGGAAAGTATGCTACTGCAACCCCTGAAAGAGTATAATTTATTTCCTCCCGGATACCTACCCAGTTAAGCTGCCCAGCAAGAAGGGAGAGAAGAGGAGTATCCCGAGAGCACGGCTGAGTAGGCCTAGCAAAAGGATGGGCGATTTACTTTCCCATGCTGCCCTATGCAGCTGAATAAGACAAGCTGTTACATATTTAATTGAAACTCCACCAGACCCAGTCTCAGCCATCTACATTTGTCCTTTCTAGCCTTCGAAGCCCTGACCACACTACAGCTCGAAGTTCAATACCTATCTTGAAAATATGTATCATGGTCTGTGCTTGTAACTGACTTGCAAATACAACTGTCGCTAGCATGACTGCAGTGACTCTAGCAAAATTTCTCTAACCCGTTTTGACAAGGAAAACAGCCATACTACTGCACTTCTACAGACCACCACAGCGTGGAACAGTAGCATAGCTTCTTAACACGATTGGATCACTGTGTAACCAGGTTAGGTGTGCACGCTTGTTAAGCCTGAAGTTTCAGAAATCTGGAGATTTTACTCACATGACTTGCTTGCTGAACATGCATCAGCCTGTTTACACAGATGGCAGCAAGTGTCCTGCTTACCAGAATGTAAGATGGATGAGGCTGCAGCCTGGAATGAGTTTTAAGGACACAGGAATTGCTGTGCTCCTGCTGACTCGCCTGGTGCCCTGGTAACTCGGATGGTGCCGAGAGGCTCTGCCCCTGTTTGCTCTTTGTCCTAAAAGGCCTATGGTGGGGTTGTTAGGAGTGCTGCTTGCCCTGGGCTGGGGCGTGGAAGGGTAGGCTGGCTCCTGAAATCAGCTGGGCGAAGCTCCGGCTGGGCTGCTAGCTCCAGCTGGGTACCTAGTCCTGGCTGCTTAGGGGCTCTAGCTGTCCTGCCTATTGCTCCTAGCTATAGCTGGCAGGCCCCCTGGGGTCAGGGAGAAATGGCTGCTCCATGTCACTGTCGCCATAGCTCCACTCTATGGTTAAAACCTTCAGGGGGAGACTTAGAGTCTAGAGTCCTTGAGGGCTCTAATCCCCGACTAGAGGAGCAGCCTAGAGTGTGTCCTCAGCCCTCCAAGCTGGGCGAGTGTTAAGTCCCTAGCCATGGGCCTCCCAGCGAAGCTCATAGCCTGAAGGGTCTGGGTCTAGCCCATGTTACCATAGCAACAGCCTTACCAGGCCAGAGGTCCTGGCGGGGGAGGACCATCATTGCAGGTTCCTCTCTAGGCTCCCCTTCTTGTTTTGTTGGGTTTTTCGTCATGAAGGCCCTCTGCATGGAGGTGAATTTCAGCTTAAATACCACACTGATAGGTGCTGGTTGGGGTCCCTCTCTATCCCAGTACACACTTCAGGGATCCGAAGTGGCAAATCTATGCATGGGGACCAGTCCCCTTGGATGCAACACATTACCTCTGATGCCCTTGGAAAAGCAGGAATTCTCTCAGCCTCACTGAAGCTTGCAGGGGCTTTGGACATCTCTCATGTTCAATCAGATAAAGATATTGAGTACAGTTTAGATGCAGATGTCTGTGCAGAATGAACCAAGCTCAAGCCAGGATTAATCCATTTATTTTTTCACTTCTGAACATCGTCATTCACAGAGTCAGATTTCGTGGCCTAAAGGGACAATTATATTCATCTAGTCTGACCTCCTACTGAACTTAGACTTCATCCAGAAATTCCTGCATCTGGTCTAACAAGAGCAGGTTGAACTACAGCATATCTTTTAGAAAGACATCCCATCCGATTTAAAGACTCCAAGAACCAGAGAATTTACCATGTCCTTTGTTAATCCGTTCAAGGGGCTAGTTACCCTCATTGTTAAAATTGAACTGCATAAGCTCTCAAGTACACTTCATGTCTGTCAAGGTTCCTTCCCCACTCTGAACGCTAGGGTACAGATGTGGGACCTGCATGAAAAACCTCCTAAGCTTATCTTTACCAGCTTAGGTCAAAACTTCCCCAAGGTACAAAATATTCCACCCTTCGTCCTTGGATTGGCCGCTACCACCACCAAACAAATACTGGTTACTGGGGAAGAGCTATTTGGAAACGTCTTTCCCCCCAAAATACTTCCCAAAACCTTGCACCCCACTTCCTGGACAAGATTTGGTAAAAAGCCGCACCAATTTGCCTAGGTGACTCCAGACCCAGACCCTTGGATCTTAAGAACAATGAACAATCCTCCCAACACTTGCATGCCCCCTTTCCTGGGAAATGTTGGATAAAAAACCTCACCAATTTGCATAGGTGACCACAGACCCAAACCCTTAGATCTGAGAACAATGAAAAAGCATTCAGTTTTCTTACAAGAAGACTTTTAATAGAAATAGAAGTAAACAGAAGTAAAGAAATCACCTCTGTAAAATCAGGATGGTAGATACCTTACAGGGTAATTAGATTCAAAACATAGAGAATCACTCTAGGCAAAAACTTAAGTTACAAAAAAGATACACAGACAGAAATAGTTATTCTATTCAGCACAATTCTTTTCTCAGCCATTTAAAGAAATCATAATCTAACACGTACCTAGCTAGATTACTTATTAAAAGTTCTAAGACTCCATTCCTGGTCTATCCCTGGCAGAAACAGCATATAAACAGACAGAGACACTTTGTTTCTCTCCCTCCTCCCAGCTTTTGAAAGTATCTTGTCTCCTCATTGGTCATTTTGGTCAGGTGCCAGCGAGGTTATCTTTAGCTTCTTAACCCTTTACACGTGAGAGCAGCTTTCCCCTGGCCAGGAGGGATTTCAAAGGGGTTTACCCTTTCCTTTATATTTATGACAATGTCCCATAAATTACACTGGGAAATTGACATTGGCCCTTATTGACACACAATATCACAGTGGAGACCAGTCTAGCTGCCCCATCTCACTTAGTCTTTCTTTGACTTGTGTGGTAAGAAGATCCAGGGCAGGTGCTTGCCTGATGGTAAAATAGTTCATTGTGGGTTCAGGGCAATCCAGGGAAAAACACTTCCCAGGATGGCTTGGTTTGGAGGTGACAAGGGAAAGATTCTTACCCAGTGAGAGTGAGGCACAGCAGATGCAGGATGCATCACTCCCAAGTACATCCTTGTGTCTGGTTTAAAAGAAGTCAACATACCTCTTACTCTTTGAAATGTGCTATTAATTACAGGCTTTGAAGGACTAGGCCCCATTGGCAGAGCTATATAGCTTGGTAGAATCTGGAGGGAAAGATGTAGTTTTCTGCCCAGTATCACTTTTTGTGGATTTGTGCCTCCTGAGTTCAAACAACTCCAGAAACAAAAAGTGAAACTCAGCTGAAACCACCACGTTTCACTTCATTTTATTTCAGGGTTGGAGAGAGAGTGGAACAGGTGCAGGGAAGGAGGCAAGACTCCTCACAGGAAGACCGAGAGGAGGGGAAGTGCTAAAACAGAGTTTACTGATTCATAAATAACAGTAAGGTGTATGATCCTTTTTAATGCTCTCTGAGTTCATGCAAATATCTCAGAGTACCTAGTAACCATTTATCCACATTACAAACGCTGCCCACAGACTGAACAACTGCTGTTCGGTGCCCAGGAATAAGCGGGTCAGCAAAGGTACAGTAATTCAGGATTGAGGAGTACAGGCTGCCTGTTGAAGATGGTAATATCAGTGTCACCTATCTGTCACTTTTAATAGCACTTTCCAATAGTGATTCATCACCCCTTCTTCTATCTCAAAAGTTACTACAAAGTTAAGAGGTAAGAGAAGAGTCTAATTCTGTGAAGGTTTCAAAGCTTGAGAACTTTGAATTTAATCTTATGGATTTAATGTGTGTGTGTTGATCAGATGACTAGCTCGTATTCAGCTATTAGTCACAATTCTCTCTTTTAGGGTGAAACTCATCCCAGTGCAGAGGACCAACACAACTCCAATCCACACTTTTAAGCCCCATTTTAAGCTCTGTTTTGAAGACACTGTGCTAGGCACAATGGTGAATTTCATCCCTAGAACCAAAGCTGCATCACACCACTGCCACATGCAAAGACCCAAATGCAGTGGAAATACAGAATTTTTGTTACAGTGGCAGGAAAAAGAGTCAGCACAAGACATTCAACTATCTGTTGCACACCACAAGGCGGTGGTCCATGGTGACTGGATGCAGAAGTGTTGAGAGAGGCATTGTGGGAGGGCCACATGAGTATGGAATATGATTTTAAGCAGAGTTTTATGACAGAGGCCCCAATTCAGCAAGATGCTTAATTCAGTGGGACTTGTGCATTTAAAGTTAGGCACGTGCTTAAGTATTTTGCTGAATCTGGGCCAAATAGGATGGGAAGATGAGGAAGGCTCTGGGCATTATTTCTGCCAATAGGCTGTAATAGAGTCTGTGGCCCAGGTGCAATGTTACTTAGCACTGTCTCTCTGATTTTCTGAGGGGATAGGTACGAATCTGTCCTCCCCACGACTCCACCTGCATAAATCCACTGTGGCTTTGCCCAGCAGCCCAGGACTTGGCCATATTTTCCATTTTTTCTTTTTAGTGAGACATATTGATATTTTTACCTATGTGTATTTTGTTTTGTTAATGGGAACTTTTTCAAATACGGTGTGGTAATGGACTGTGGCGTATGGGATTATACATTCATTATTCTCAAGAGCACTGTGTAGACTGTACCATTAAGACACGAGCAAAACAGCAGATCAGGGGCTTGGATTCTGGCAAATGAGCCCTTCTAAGCTCATTGCTCTGTGCCCGGTAGGCTTGGTTTGGCTCCCCTTTAAAGCTTTGTGCTGACTGAGTTCCGATTGCTCCAGCCAAATGTGTTAGAAAAAGGCTGAGATCACTGAGCACTCTGCTCTGGGTCAGTCAGATCAAATCAGGGTGAAGCCATGACCATTAGCTTGAAGAACAAAAAAGCACTAGAAGCAACTGGCCATTTGGTGTTCCAGTTTAATAGATAAACTGTTCTTGGGGTTTAGGAATGACAACTTACTAAATCAAGGTGGGGTTCTATTACTAGAGGAAGGACACTTATTATTTTATATCTGCTGATTTCAACTATACCTTTATCTTCCTTGGGTTTTTTGCTGGCTTTTACAAAGATAAGAGGCAATTTAACACAAGTAAAAGATTGCCATTTTACCATGAAAATAGCTGCTTCACACCCTGAGGGGCAAATTGGCGGGGGGTGGGGGGCTGGGTGTTGGAGGATTCATGATTTTGCCCTTTGCGATATTTCACTTTATCTGCACCAAAAAACGAGATGGAAATAGATGCATTTTGCTAATGGAAATAGACACATTTCAGCTTCGATCAAATTCATGAGTAATTGTGAAAAAGAAAATCTCAGGTTGTGCCCATGAATACTCAGCGAGGGGGAACACCTAGTAATTTTGCATAGTTCTGCTGACTGAACAGTTTACAGCGCTGCATAGAGAACTTTAAACAATTGACTTTCCCAATAAGACAGGCGAGGCGACACTAATAATGCTTTACACCTTCCACTATATGGTCAATGAACTTTGCTGATATTAACAAGCTAAGCCTCACACCTTTGTGAAGAAGGTTGGCCTGAACCAAAACTTTGGAAACTTAAGTGAAGGTCTGCTCCAGATCTGAACGTTGTGGCTGGATCCTATTTCTATAATGGACCAAGCCAAACCTTACAGCTGAACCTTCTTGAACCCTGAGGAAGTTCAGATCAAAACTTTGCAGACTGGGTTCATCCTTTCTATAACCTCTATATTATAGGTTGAGAGACTGAAGCACAGAAATGCAAACATTGAAAAGTGGCCACTGATCTTATTTATCTCATTTTAGAGTGCCCATCTGGCACCTTATTTTCTGAGATGTCGAGAATTGCAACTCTCATGGAAAAAGAAAAGGAGTACTACTGGCACCTTAGAGACGAACCAATTTATTTAAGCATAAGCTTTCGTGAGCTACAGCTCACTTCATCCGATGCATCTCTCATGGACTTCATTTGGAGTTGTAAACGCTATGACAGTTAGGCCCCCTATGTTTTAAGTTGGTCAACCAAAACTTGTGCCACCCAAAATCACTGGCCCTTTTTTGAAAAATGTGGTCCAACATCACAAGGAGCTAAAACTGCCACTGGCTTCACTGGGAGCAGGATCCAGCCCAAAGTGACCTAGTGTCGGTACTGTATTATTAGACTCTAGGTTTCCTGATTCTCAGTCTCATATCTCAGTCAGGACTCCTATTTACTTCAATGGGCTTTGGATCAGGCCCTTAGTGCTTTCAGGAAGGAAAGTTTGGTTATTTTAACATGAACTGGATGAAAATACCGCCCTCTCTGGGTAGGGGATGTGTACAGGTTAGGAAAAGTCAATTTCCAACCTCTGCTGTAGCTACACATTCTCCTCCTTGCTAATACCTCTCACTGTTTGTTTCTCTCTCTTTGTATTATTTAACTCTTGAATATTTTGTTATACAGGTTCCATAAAAAACACTATATAAAATAAGAGTCTAATCCTGCAAAAAGCTCAGCACTCATGCTTTGAATGCTGGGAAAACTGAGGGCATTCAACATCAGGCAAGAAGGACCATGTAACTGTTTGCAGAAAGGACATTTGTAGTACACACGCACACAAATATGCCCGTCAGTGAAACATACTTAACCTGCTGATTTTCAGTTACAGCATCTCTCTACATCCTCAATCCATAATGCTGTGCGCTGTGTTTGCTCTGCAGCTAAGATTATTCTAGCAGTTGCTTTGGAGGAAGGCCATCTTCATCCTCGAGGCAGTGTAAGCTCTCCTGTATCCAATGTCAACTAGCATTATTAGCATGTCTCTTTTAGCTGCTTATTCCCATTAATTTGTAATAATATACAAACCCATTCAAATAAATAATTGCACAGAGTGAATAAAAAAGCAATTTATACTGTTTTTTTATCTGCGACAATTTTTACAAATAGTTCTTTTAAGTAGTCTTAATAGTATCTCTTTAATATTGCCATTACAATTCACCAGAGTTCAAGAGCAGAGCAAATTTACATCTGTTAAAATAATGGAATTGACACTGATATTACATCATTGCTATTTTAAATAATCATTCTTCATAATTCCAACCTATATGCCTCAAACTGAAAATAAAAGGCTTGATCCTGCTCCCACCAAAATCAATGGTAAAACTATTGACTTCCAGGGGAGCAGGGTCTAGCCCTAAATGTGGGGCCTAAATTGACCTTACAGTGTCTCTTTGGATTTGACAGTGTTCACTTATGTAGTAAAGAAGAAGAATTCTCTTCACTGAAAGAATTACTGGGTGAAATTCTATGGCTTGTGTTGTGCCATGATAGATGATCAAGTGGTCTCTTCCGGCCTTACAAATCTATGAAGCTAGGTAGACAAGTGTGAATTTCAAGAGAATAATAGTTATCTAATTTTATCCTTTTTTTTAATACAGGAAAATAGTATTTTATAGCTGTATTTTGTTTTGATTTTAATGGAATTTTGTGATTTTGCTTCTTGGTGATTTCATTGGGATTTTGTTTTAAATGAGTATAGTCTGAAATTTCACAAATTCACCTTCTCTCAGTGAAATTTCAGGAGTGTCACTGGTCATTAAGCAAATATTTACCTGTAAAAATAAAAACAAAACTAAAAAGGGGCTGAAATGAAAGATAAGGTGTTCGTGAGGGTCTTCAGTAAACCATGAATGCAGTGTCACCGTAGACAGCATAGCTTGTAAGAGGCTAGTATTATTGTTGAAGATAATGAAATGAGTTTCCTCCATTTTCAGACATAAATCATACATAGGAAATGTAAAACCATAGCCCTTTCTCCGATCAGGGAAAAAAGTGAAATGATAACTTCAGGAAACCCAGTGTAGGATGATGATAATTTTCAAGACTATGTGATATTGGAGAATCATGGCTTGTGGTTAAGGTGCTGGCCTACAGGACAGATGAGCAACATGCAGTTCATGGCTCTGCCACTGACTTCCTGTGTGAGTTTGCACAAATGATTTGATCTCTCTGTGCTGCAGTTCCCATGTGTAAAATCCTCAGACCTCCATAGGCTATTTAGATTGTAAGCTCTTTGGGACTGCCTCCATCTAAGTGTATGTAGAGCACCTGGAGCGCCAATCATGGGGTCTCTAGCCTCTGTTGTTAATACTACTATTAATACAATGCCAGGTCACTGTATTTTACTAGAAAATCAAACCAATCAGGTGGTTGCTGGAGGTATTTATGTACTATAATACTGGGCATGTTAGATGTTTTTTGGGTGCCAGCTACTGAGTACCCTACAGAACTGTCTTATTAGAGCTAGTCTAATAACTAAAGTAATTTCAGTCTTATTTTATTACCACTGCATTGCCTAATATAAATAAAACAGCTACCATAGCTCAGCAACTTGGAGCCAAATTCAGATCTTGTTTACATCAGTGTGAAACCAGAGTAACTCCCTTTGTGTCTTGATGCATCACTCCAGATTTAGGTAGATGTGAGAGAGAGAACAGAATTCAGCCCTTTAATATTTTAAAATAAATAAGTAAATCCAGGAACAGGCAGGCTTCACTTTACTGCTTCACAATCCCTTCTCCCTCCCCCATGCTTCCCCCCAAAAACTATATTAAGGTTTTTTTTCTGTTTCCACAGCAGGACACCTGCCATGCTGCTTATTTAGGAAAAGGAAACATTTAGCTTGGATGGTAGAACAATGTCTTAAGAGCAAAGATTATTAGGCAATGGAATGAGCTGCCTAAAGAAGAGGTTGAGGCACTGTCACTAAGAAGTGTTTAAGAAGAGGTTAGAGAAAACACCTAAGGTATTAGCCTACAGGAAAATTTCACTCCATGCAAGGGATTTAGCTAATTGACCCATGGGGTCTTTTCCAACTCCATCCACTGAGATTCTTGTTGGCATTGTTCTTCGGATTCAAAATCCGGGCTCATCCAGTTCACGCCTGTAGCACTAAGTCAACATGATGGCTAGTAGAAGCCAGCCTAAGGGCTGATGCTGACTCAGACTCAGTGAATCTGATTAGCCATGCGCCTCTTAAACAGAAGCTACTACTATAAATGGCCTTTCTGACCAATTTGCCTGTCTATTGCTTCACAGTCACACACACTGCATGCTAGTCAGAGAAAGGGGTGGGATAACTGATGGGGAAGGTGTATTATTGGCATAAATCCTTATTGCTCTGAACATAGGACAATTAGCCATTGCTTCCTGGACCTCACTGGTGAGAGGAAGAGGAACGAAATAAGTGCTTGAAATGATCCAAAAGGATGACTCTTCAGTCCTTGGTCCAAATTCTCCATTCAGTCTGGCTATTTTGTGCAGTCTTTACAGATTACATGAGGATTCCTCCTTCATACAGTTGTCTTCCCAGAAAAAATTCTGTGCCATCTATACACTTGGCTCCCAACTGGGGCATAAAGGGTGTTGCCTTAGCATTCCTACACACCAGCAATCCCCTTTTAAACCCTTGCAGGGGCATCAGAGAATGTACCCAGCAAAGTTCTGAGCTTAAACACGGTTTTTAAATGAATGAGGGGAACAGAAATTGTGGAAAATGCTCACTTATCAAAGATGTATATTGCTGTTACTGACAACTGTGTTAAGAAAAAAATAGCATGCACTTAAAAACAGCCTCTTTCTTGCTTGCTGATTTTTTTTGGAGAGAGATGATTTTTAAGAAATTATTGAGACACATTATTTAAGATATGATTTTAAGAGCCTAGTTTTCCTCTCACATTATCCATGTAATTCAGGAGTGACATTGAAATCAATGGGGTGAGGTTGGTGTGAAACCAGTTTAAATGTGACCCGTATCAAGCACCGAGGCATTTGTGAATAAAATGAATCATTCTTGTTTTGTGGGATGATGCTGATATCCATGAAGAATCAGCATACAAGGCCTGATTCTCCTCTTACTTACTCCATTGTAGATCAGGAATAACTGCATGGAGATCAGTGGAGTCATACTGGTATAAAATCAATGAAATGAAAGGAGGAGCAAGCCTATAGTGCCAGATCCTCAGCAGGTATAAATGGGTTCACCTCTGCTGAGATCAATAGGAGCGGCACCCATTTGCACCAGTTGAGGATCTGGCCCTTTATCTTTATTTTATTTACATCCTGAAGCCCTGCATGTATGTTGTTTTAGGGCATTTCCCTCATTTATAAATGACAGGGGTAGGGGTAGCTCAGTGGTTTGAGCATTGGCCTGCTAAACCCAGTGTTGTGAGTTCAATCCTTGAGGGGGCCATTTAGGGATCTGGGGAAAAATTGGGGATTGGTCCTGCTTTGAGCAGGGGGTTGGACTAGATGACCTCCTGAGGTCCCTTCCAACCCTAACTTTCTATGATTTGAGAGTAGTTATGCTATAGTCACAAAATACAGCATTCTATTGACATCACAGCCAAGAAGTAAGATTTTTTTCCACTAGCATCCAGTGATAGCTATATGGATATCATCATCAGCTGCGTAAGGCTGAAGAGCCACATCATAAATTGTATGGATTGTGCAAATTTGACCACTTCACCTGAACTGTACCCACAAATCCGTCTCCATAGGGACTCCTTAATATTCCAAACTCTGAACAGCTTCTAAAAGCTTCCATTTCAGAAAAGAACTTTATGCTTTACCGCCCCACACTATCATTATTATCTGCATACATATGCACACAATATGTGGTGACGATATAGCCACATGAACTGCAAGACAGGATCAGATTAGTGGTCCATCTAGTCTAACATCCAGTCTCTGACAATAGCCAGTATCAGCTGCTTCAGAAGAAAGTATAAGAAACCCTGGGATAGACAGCCATAATATCCCTGTCATAAATCATGGGAGGAGAAAAAGTGTTCAAAAAACCCCCCATCCATGAAGATTAACCTTCTGAAGTTTCTGAGAAATTCTTCCCTCTGGGCAAAGAAGTCTGTGGCTATATGGAGGAGGCATGTAAAATGGCAGCCTTAAAACCTGTCTGAACCTAAGGATTTACAGGAGAATCTGGTCTCTGTGGTTCTCACTGGCCTCTTCCTACCAGAGGTCATGTCGCCCAGGCTCCCAGTATAACTGTACATTGCCCACTCCTGGGAATGGGGAGGGTGAAAGCCACTTTTAAAGAAGAGTAAATTGTGCGCAGCTGCTCCCTGGCTCCAACTCAACAACCCCCAACAAACCTGCACTGCATTGACCAGCTGCATGACATTTGTACAGAAGGGTTTCCACAGGCTGTGGGTGGGTGGAGAATGTGTCACTTCCCTTTCTGTTGATTTCATGGCCATTCGTTGTTCCATTGCTCCCATCCACACCACACACCAGAGGACACCATGTGACCTAAATTAATTTTTGTGTGATGCCTATTTTTTCTATTAGCACTCCTTGTTGTCACCCAGTCATGATATTTACATTGATTTATCCTCAAGCACTGTGGGTGGGTTCCTCAGTAGTGTAGTCGTTTACACTATGCTTGTTACTATGATCTATAGATTCTACGCACTAAATGGTCCTGTATATTGTACCCATTTCTGACAAAAAGGACACTTTGCCATTATAGGCATATCTGCAAGGTATCGCTTTTCATATCTGTGTCCTGTGGGATCCATGCGAAAATAGAGATTATATTTATTCAGAAATTAAATTAGATTAATAATATTTAAAGTAATTTACAAATAGCAATCAACCTCTGTAATTAAGCTCAAAAGAAAAAGGACATATTAACAATTGAGTATCTCCCCTCCTCTTAAAAATTTTAATACTTCATACCTGTTAATAATCAGGAAAATAGCCCTTTCAAAAGTAGCATTTGCAGAAATTGGTAGGATCATTTTGCTAATTCTAATAGTCTTTTAATGAAATAATTTGAAATAAAAAAGCATGGAGACTGAATGCCAATGGAAACATATTGCTGATACAATAAATTGTTAATGTATTTTCTAAATGAATGATTTAAAATAGCTATTAAAGTAAAGAGAATGAGCTTATGTTTTTAGTAATGACTTTTCTTCAAAAAGAATCTGTAAATCCCTGACTGCAATTTCACATCCCAAAAGGACCAGCAGTCCTGAGACCGGTGCTTATTGCCTTTATGTTTAAAAGTAGTATACTTGATTTTATGTCATGGTTTTAAATATTTAGATTTACGGTTGTTTATGCTTTTCTATTTTAAATCAAATCCTGTTATTCTCTCTGACACACAAAAACAATGCTCTCACCCAGTGAGGTCTATTTTTGTACATATACATATATACACATAGGCAAAATAAGTACAATTTTATTCATAGGAGTGCATAATGATTCAGGCTGTGATTGTTAATAAAAATGCATTTCTAACCATCAAATTTGAGTCTATTATTCTGAGTTAATTGCATTTGCCCTAAAGAGACTTACAACTGGCTGTCAGCCTATTTGTGTCAGTTTCATTTTATTCATCAGTCAATCTTGTCTTCCCCTTTTTTGCATCCCATATATTGATCAAATAGATTTGTTAGAGTGCCTCTGCAGCTTTAAAAAAAGTTTGTGTTATCCATCAAGTTTATTTGATTACTGTATTCGTTTGCATGTTATCTTAATTGATATTTCAGTAGCAAATAAGTGCCCTTTTGATGGTCCCACAAGATTTCCATTACTCCAATCCAAGTAACTAACTTGTGGATGTAATGAAGGTGGTGAGAAAAAATATAAACATGAAGCCTATTTTTTAAATGACTGTTAATCTGCAACAGTGCCATGTTTGAGCATTTTATATGACCGAAAGAGAAATAAGTACGGTATGAAACTTGATTTTTATAAACATCAGTGCTATACCAGTATCTATTATGCTGCATATAAAACCCATTAACAAAACACACACAGTTGGTAATATAAATTAAGATGAAATCAGATCTGGAACAGAGTGTTTTAAGGGCAGTGGGGAAAATGAAACAAGATTATTTAAGGCATAACACCTTGAAAAAAATTGGAGAAGCTGAAATTGAAACATGGGAGGGAAAACAGTGTGTTGCATGGGCCAAGTTGCTTGTAAGGGAGACAAAAATAGGTACAGATAATTACTAGAGCAAAAGGAAAGTGGCTAAATGGTGGTCCTTTCTTCTTCAATTAATAAGGATGTGATCCTGCTCCTAGTGAAGTCAATGGGAGTTCTGCAGTAAGTTATATAGAAAAAATCTGAGTTGAAATTTTGACCCCAGTGAAATCAATGGGAGTTTCACCATTAACTTAAATGGAGCCAAGATTTTAAACTGGTTCTTTTGCGAGGCAGAAGTGGTGCAGTCATTTTCCCATTATGAAAACCAGAGAAGCATTGTATACATTTTCATTATCGACTAGAGTGTGCAACTCTGGCTCATGTCAGTGAGCACTTAATCCCTGATCCTGAATCTGCACGGATGGACCCTGGAGTCTGCACGGATCCCTCGTAGCTTACGGGGTTGTAGCCAGAAGCAATGCTCTGTGACTACTAGTATGAGTAAGTGCTCACTGCTGCCAACTGGGGTTACACAGTAAGTGCCCTATTGGCAAGATTTTCCAAACATCAGCTCCCGCATTCAGATCCAGATTTTTCAGAAGGGCTCAGCTGTCATTTCAGATCAAACTAATTGGCCAATTTTCAAAAATGTGGTTCATGCTGAGAGGATCTGGGGGGCGGGGGGAAAGATGTGACCATTTTAGCAAAAAGTGCATTTTTATTGAAATTTTTTGGAATTTTTGTGGCCAGCTCTACAGCTAGTCAAAACATGGGCTCAACTTTTCATGAAAACGTGTGTGAAAAACTTGTTTCTGGTTTTCAAAGAAAAATGTCAAATTAGAAATTTTTCAACCAACTTTTTTGCTGAGGTCTTTTGATAAGTTGGTCATAAGCATCACACTTCCCGTGCGAGTTAATTGGATACAGAGCACTTTTGCAAACCTGGCCTACTTGAAAATCAGACCCAGATCTGTTTTGGAAATCTGTCTGGTTTCTTTGTATTTCTTCTCTTCAGTAGTCTTTTGTGGGCATCCTCTCATAACATTTCAGACTTTTCACTCAATCTTTTCTTCAAGTGACAACAGGGATTTTAAAACTCAATGTTCTCGAAACAAAAATCAGCTCTGCTACAGTACGAAGGCGGTTAGCAACATTTCTGAGATTCAGAATGGTGTGGAATGATAGAATAGCACAGTGTTTCAAGTCAAAGTGTTACAACCAACCAGAACGCAATATAAACAGGAACAGATGAGAAAAATACAACCTCAACACCTTGGGACAACAAAGAAACAGGGAAATGATTGCCACATAAAAGACATTTCAAAGACCTCCCAGAAAATCAGGCATAAAAATCCCCAATAAAAAGGCTCAGAAAGAAAACTGTCACACCCCCTAAGCCTCAACAGACTTTAACAAGATGTTCACATGAGCCAGAGATTGTCTCCTTCGGCAAAAGACAAAAGGCACAGAAAACAATAGTGTCTAGCGTAGGATTAGGAGGCAAGAGATAGCTAAAAAGGCTTCCTTAACCTTACAATTAGAAATCCAAACTCTCCAGCCAAGAGGATAATCAGAAACATGCTGAAAACCTATGTCACAATAACTGTTGTACCTTTCTTTACTCTTTGAAAACTGATATATATATATATATTGCATCCCCTGAGAAATGCTTTGATGACGACTCGATTACAGGCAGCTCCCGCTACCAAACCACAATCCAGCACATGTGGCAGTAACATTTTGTTTCTCATAGTTCATATTTCCCTTGCCACCCACCAGACTGAAATTAGATTACCAAAACTCAGACCAACTTTCCAAACAGGACATTCCAGTAAATGTTCTGCTAAAAGCAAATTTAAACATAATGCCGACAGACAATTGGCTTATCGTGGCCCAACCCAGATACAAATACAACTCCCTCATGCCAAATACACTAAATTAAATAGATTTTTCTCTGGTTAAAATGGAAACAACTTAGCTAATATACTGGGCACACTGAGTTTTATTGGCATTACTAATGCTCTGAAGCAAGAGGGGGAGTATTGGCAAGTGTAGAAATGAGACTGAGGAAAAAAACAGGAAACTTACAGGCTGGAAAGACATTTGCGAGCCTGTCAAGTTTATCCTAGCTATTGGAGCTAACTAGTGGCCATAAACTGAATAGCTACAGAGATTTAATTATGTGCCACATAATTCACCACAGATTAAACTTTCTGGAGCTGAACTGGCATATCCAAAACGTTACTTTATAGACAGGAATTGTCCCCAGTTTACAGAAGATAAATTTGGACACAAATTTCAGAGTAACAGCCGTGTTAGTCTGTATTTGCAAAAAGAAAAGGAGTACTTGTGGCACCTTAGAGACTAACCAATTTATTAGAGCATAAGCTTTCGTGAGCTACAGCTCACTTCCTCAGATGCATATCGTGGAAACTGCAGCAGGCTTTATATATACACAGAGAATATGAAACAATACCTACTCCCACCCCACTGTCCTGCTGGTAATAGCTTATCTAAAGTGATCATCAGGTGGGCCATTTCCAGCACAAATCCAGGTTTTCTCACCCTCCACCCCCCCACACAAATTCACTCTCCTGCTGGTGATAGCCCATCCAAAGTGACAACTCTTTACACAATGTGCATGACAATCAAGTTGGCTGCAGGAAATAGCCCAACTTGATTGTCATGCACATTGTGTAAAGAGTTGTCACTTTGGATGGGCTATCACCAGCAGGAGAGTGAATTTGTGTGGGGGGGGTGGAGGGTGAGAAAACCTGGATTTGTGCTGGAAATGGCCCACCTGATGATCACTTTAGATAAGCTATTACCAGCAGGACAGTGGGGTGGGAGTAGGTATTGTTTCATATTCTCTGTGTATATATAAAGCCTGCTGCAGTTTCCACGATATGCATCTGAGGAAGTGAGCTGTAGCTCACGAAAGCTTATGCTCTAATAAATTGGTTAGTCTCTAAGGTGCCACAAGTACTCCTTTTCTTTTTGGACACAAAGAAATTGAATAAATAGCCCAGGTTCATTTAACCTAGGAGGAAATTTCAGAGTTTAAGACATCATAATTCTCAATTGTACTTTTAAGACAACTCTCAGTATCCATTTGGAAACGGACTTCGCTACGTAATCCTTTGCTAGATACACTCTTGTTTAAACCATCTTGGAGTCACTGAGGAAGGAAAGTCACCTTTTCACACTCATTCCTTACCTGCTGCTCATGGCGGTTCCTCTCTCCAGCTCCCTGCGATCCCAATGCATATGCAGAGTATTAGAGCAGGTGCTCTGGGCACATACCATTTCATTCTGCCTAGCTATACTCCATCTCGAAAGGTGCAACTGAGAAAGATATTCCTCTTGCTGACCTGGCCTACATTTTTGTACAGTGTTGTAGTGTGGGGGGTTAAACACGTCTGCAAAGCTCTTTGTTTTCCACTGGTGCGTGAAATGATCCCTCTGTAGGTAAAGTGCTCTGGGACCAGCCTACAAAGAGCAATTGAGCACATTCTGATCAATGGGAATTCTGCACATATGGTATGCCAGGGGTACGAAAGAGGACTCTGTCTCTTCAATTAAAATAGTAGGGCTTTAGGATACATACACTGGTTTTCCAAAATACTGATATCCAGGCCATACTAGTGCTGCTACAAAATCCAGCCTCACGATGCTGTTTGTTTAATTCTTGTTTTTCAGAATTGGCCAGTCCTATCTTACAACCTCTTGGAGACTCAGGTAAGCTTCCCCACCTATCTGAGCTACCCCTTTCTGTGAGGAATATTAAATGATGTTACGATAATTATAACTATTTATATAGCACCTGTCATGCAGAAGAAAGAATTATATATAATTTAGTATGCGTAGGGAACCTGGTCTCCATCTCGTTTGGCTTTACTTATTGATCTGTCATCTGAGTCAGGTTTCAGCCCATCTCTAGAAGGTGTGTGCATATTCATTAGAACCAGCAACAGTTTAAGATGTGTAAAATAATATATCCAACTCAGAACTAAGAGGGGAATGTATGTAGGCCACCATACAGTGTATTTATGTCAGTTGTTTGCAATATTGTTGTAGCTATGTTGGTCCCAGGATATGAGAGAGACAAGGTAGGTGAGATAACACCTTTTATTAGACCGTTGGTCCAGTAAAAGATATTATCTCACCCACTTTACCTTAGTTGGGCACTTTGCTTGGATGCCGAGGTTAAACCCTCTTTCTCTTGTGAATATTGCAACGGTACCTTTTGACAGATGGTTTGATAAATAGCCACAAGGATCAGAATGTGAGCTGCATGAAACCAGCTTGTTTCAGTTTGCAGAATTTCAGCTGCCGAAACCCAGCGGTTTACTTTGGGTTGATGCAAAGCTGAGACTTCCGGGCAACTCTCACTGGCTGCCTAATGAATCTTGCTGGTTTTTTGCTTAAGTCAGAATTTAACTACTTCTTATCCCAAAAGATCTCACCTCTGCCCTACCTTTATTTATCTGCTGGAGTGGAAAGGATTGCAAAAGAACGCCCCTCACATCTGGCCACTTCTTGCTGCTTTAGGGGACTCTCTACCCCTTTAATCCAATTTAAGGCTCCTTGAAGGAGTGGGATGTCTGCCTGCTTATCCTCTCCCCATTCAGCAGCAGCAGGATTGGGAATTGTCCATCCAATCCCTCTACTTCTGTAATAGCCTTCAGCATGAGATGCGTCAGACAAAGCTGGCTATTGAGGCCTTTAAGATCACTGCCATGACTCACTCCACCCCACCCCTGACCTGACCTTCTCTGTGTTTCTGCATTAGATTGTGAGCTTATAAGATTCCGCACCAAGGACATTTGGGGATGTTATAACAACAAGCTGCTTACAACAAGCACCACATCATCTAACATATTTGTAAAGCATCAGGAACACTTCTGGCACTCAATAAACAAACCATACTAGTAATCATTGGAATTGGTCTCAGAATGTCCTGATATTGCATTGAATTGAGCTGAATACAATAGCTCTGTGCTGCATTTTTTATTGTTCCCCTCAGCCCCCACTGATTGAAGTTGCTTTGATCAGAAACTAATTAGCAGGAAGCTCATTGAGGGTTAGTTGGGCAAGGTCAAGACTACATTAATCTGTGCCGCTAAACCACGATGAGGCAAATCATTCAGTGTAACTAAGAAGTAATTCAGACTGCACTTTTGGCATTTTTCCCCCCTCTTTTGTTCTGTCAGTCTGAAGAGAACAGCTCGTGTGCTGTAATTTAGAATAGAGCTTTTTTAAAGCTTTCACTCAGGAAAAGCTTCTGGAGCTCTGGGGGTATAGCTTAGCTCAGAGAAATAGAAAGAAAGCAAGTTTGCATTGACAGCTTGATCCCAGAGAGAGGTGGCTGCCTGCTTGTCTAACAGGTCCTTTGGGTCTGGATGAGGCAGAGACAGAGGAGCAGTCATATTAAGTGAACGTGTGCTGCCAATGTTAAAGGAACAATTACCATTATTCTGCATAGTTCACTGTTTGCTTCTGCTATTTCCTTCAATAAAACCTCTTTTCACTTGCCAATTGGAGCTTGTCATGTAACAATATTTCTCATGCACAATACACATACTGAAATGCCCTTGTGTTTTTAATACATTTATAGTGGTTAACAATAGTGGTATAGTGACAGAAAAAACGTACTTGCTTTGAATACAGAATAGATTCAAAGAGGAATAAACCAAGGGCCCTGTTCTGAAAGGATTAATGCCAGACTTAGGGCTGGATATTTGCCTGATTTTGGTGTAAAAGTGGTGGCACCTCTTTCATTTAGTTGATGTCTAAATATTCATCTCCAAGGTCCAGGCTGTGACTTTCTTACTCCCATTGGGAAGGAGTTACTCACATGAGTCTTCAGTGGTGACTTCAGTGCATCTACTCATGTGGATCATCGGTTCATGTTAGATTCACAGTTAGGTTCCAGATTGGATTATATCTTTCAGACATAGTCTTATAATACATCCATAAAATGGTGAACAAGTCCTAAGGGTGACAGAGGAAGAGTGGCATCAAAATAAGTGAACAAGGAATACCGATGCTGGGATGCATGTTGACAAACTTGAGTGTGTCTGATTCTGTTCTGTGTGGGTATCTAAGATGTGGAATAGGCTTCAGAGGAAGATTGTGAAATCCTCATCATTGGAGGTTTTTAAGAACAGGTTGGACAAACACCTGTGTGGGATGGTCTAGGTTTACTTGGTCCTACTGCAGCCAGGAGAGGCTGGACCTGATGACAACTCAAGATCCCTTCCAACCCGATATTTCTATGATTATGTTTATATGGTGGAGACTTGCCCTTAGTAACAGTGTCAATGTATTAATAAAACAATGTCCATTTTTGACTCCTCTATTCTGATCAGAAATTTTATTTTGGAAACTTAATCATATTGGTAGATCGTCTAACTTGGGGTGAACAATGAACCCTGAGAGGAATGCAGGAAAACTGAATTAACATAGCTTTTGCTTCTGCAGCATTGCTGCAATTTCAAAGGATTTTTTAAAAACAAAACAAGCTGAGCAATACAGATAGAAAGATGCATCGTACTCTTAAGCTTCACAAGCTGCAGTGAAGAATACTGTGAATGAGACATTTTCAGTTATTCTTTAACTGTAATAAATAACAACAACGGCTCCCTGGTGGCTTTGCCACAAACTCCATGTGGGGGACAGCACATAGCTGCACTACTGCACGAGTACCCAGGGAAGCATACTGTGACTCCAAATCCACCTCTTGGTTTTCCCCGCTCCAAAAAAGGAGACCGACCTGGCCTCAGCCCTATATTCAGTGCAGTGTATGTCCCCTGGCATACTGGTGTAGCGGTGCTGTCTGGTAGATTTATGGGGCGGTGCCTGCCAGCCCACTCCCCGACCCACTTATGTGCGGGTGTAATAGTGGTTTTGACCACGCTGCTGCCCACAATATGGGTAGCCAGGTCCGGAGAGTGAGGACTGCTTCATGACCTCTTTCTCCACTGCGCTGGTGCCCAGGATAGGCCACAACATGCCCCATTAATAAGAATAAATATAAATCCAAAACCTCAGTTCTCTGTTCAGAAGAGGGAGGATGGTGTTGTGGTTTCAAGCAAAGGCTCGGGTTGATACGTACTTGATCTGAACTGGTTCAATCATCCCTCGAGGCAAAAAGATCAGAAAAATGCACTGTAAGAAAAAAACACTAACCACAACTAATAACAGGACAGCTTCTTTACAAAAGCCCTGTGGGACTGCAGCCCAGAACATAGCAGCTTTGCCATTTAGGAGATCCAAGCTGCAGCTTAACTTCAGGCTCCGAAACAGAGATATAGCTTCTAGGAGTCTCCGAAAGGGGACTCACTTTCTCAAGTGCAGAAAGAGTCATGGCATGATACCAGTGTGCCTTGGCCACAGACAGGAGGGAATCAATTAAAAACAGGGGGGGAAAGATTAGCTATCACAAAGGTGAAATGCCACAAAGACCTGCTGCTCTCTGCACCAGCCCCAAATTAGAATTATTTGCTTATTTTTTAAACTGAAAGAAACATAGATGTTGCTTAATAGACAAATTGGAGAACAAGATCCCTACCCGAAAGACCAAGCAAGATAGTTTTAATTAATTATTAATTATTATTATTGTGTACTATGGTAGCACCTGGAGCCCCAATCAAGGACCAGGACTCCATTGTGCTAGGCCCTGTACAAACATGGAATAGAAAGATTGTCCCTGCCCCAAAGAGCTTATCTGCTTCTCAAGACTTAGCAAATAGAAAAGTTCACCCAGATTTTCTTGCCACCAGCTGAACCAAACAGAATATAAAGTACAAAAATAAAAGGTCGGAGGGGGTCTTGAGGTGGCCAGATACATTGTTATGAGGAAGAGCTTATAGTCAGAAACCTCAGGCCATCACCACAACCACCAAAATGTACAATGCAAACCAAAAAGAAATCTGGTAGGAATTGGAGATGGGCCTGAACCAGAATTCTGGACTAGAACCTCCACACAGTGTAGAGGTTCTGATCCAGAAACAAAACTCTGTGGCTCAGGCCCAAGTATATGTGATTGCATAGCGTTGGACCCAAACGACCAACTTTTCAAACATGTTTCAGAGTAACAGCCGTGTTAGTCTGTATTCGCAAAAAGAAAAGGAGTACTTGTGGCACCTTAGAGACTAACCAATTTATTTGAGCATAAGCTTTCATGAGCTACAGCTCACTTCATTCGATGCATACTGTGGAAACTGCAGAAGACATTATATACACAGAGACAATGAAACAATACCTCCTCCCACCCCACTCTCCTGCTGGTAATAGCTTATCTAAAGTGATCACTCTCCTTAATGTGTATGATAATCAAGTTGGGCCATTTCCAGCACAAATCCAGGTTTTCTCACCCCCACCCCCCCCCCACACACACACACAAACTCACTCTCCTGCTGGTAATAGTTCATCCAAAGTGACCACTCTCCCTACAATGTGCATGATAATCAAGGTGGGCCATTTCCAGCACAAATCCAGGTTTTCTCACCCCCCCCCCCCCCACCACACACACACAAACTCACCCTCCTGCTGGTAATAGCTCATCCAAACCGACCACTCTCCTTACAGTGTGTATGATAATCAAGGTGGGCCATTTCCAGCATAAATCCAAGTTTAACCAGAACGTCTTGGGGGGGGGGGGGAGGGTAGGAAAAAACAAGGGGAAATAGGCTACCTTACATAATGACTTAGCCACTCCCAGTCTCTATTTAAGCCTAAATTAATAGTATCCAATTTGCAAATGAATTCCAATTCAGAAGTTTCTCGCTGGAATCTGGATTTGAAGTTTTTTTGTTTTAAGATAGCGACCTTCATGTCTGTAATTGCGTGACCAGAGAGACTGAAGTGTTCTCCGACTGGTTTATGATTGGTTAGTCTCTAAGGTGCCACAAGTACTCCTTTTCAAACATGATCATCACTGATGTACTTTCAACCCCCACCCCACCCCCAAATTGGCATACATAATTGAATGACTGTCTGCATGAGCCATTTCCCTGATTGCATAAATATCTGGTCACTTATTTTGGTGCAAGCCTGGGAACTAAATACTTTGAAAATCTGACACACATGCACGTAGTCAGAGTCACACACTGCAAATGCATTTGACTGTTTTGCCCAGATCTTTATTCTGAAGACAAATTACACCTGAAAACTGAACTGTATAAGCTAGGTAATGTAATAGGGGTGTTTTGGGATTAACACATCCAAAAATATTCTATAAAAAACTTGGTCAAACTTCTTTCAAGGTCCGTTACAACTACAGTTCTCTTTTGTGTAAGAAAACAAAATAGACACACACTGTTCCTTCCAAGCATGGTTCAAAGCATCTTTAAATTCAGCTTCTTTTTTTTTCAGGCTGAGCAGCCTTACTTTTTATAGTTAAAAGTAATTTTAAAGCAAAAAAAGGAACATAAACAATATACACTGACTCTTGACACTCCATTGCTTTCTTAACCTAGAATAATAAAAATTTGCAAATGAACAAAAGAGTGGGAGGAAGATATCTAATTTACAATGTTTTTGAGATAAAGAACACTACAAAAAAAGATCAATGTGAATAATAAAGCATTGTTAACTGAGTCATGACATTTCTATTCTCAGTGAAGATTTGAACAGTAGAACTCTGCAAATGAGCACCTTATGCCATTTTCAAAGTGGGAGGAAGATGTATAATTATAATTTTTAAAGTGAAGAGAATTAAAAAAAACGCTGTGAAAAAGTTTATTGAAAAACATATCGACATATCAATATGACATAAATTACTTTAATTTTATTAAACTAGGAGGGGGGAAACTCTCTCTCTCTCTTTTTTTTTTTTTTAAGACTGGTTGCAGAATATGTTCCTTGAAAAGAAATTGCTTTATGAAAAAACTCTTTTGCTAAGATGAAACAGCACAGCACTGAATGTCAGCACTACCATATATTTATTCTGTAACTCTTCCAACAGCTGAGATCTATAAAAGAAACATATTTTCAAAACAGTTTTAACCTCCATTGTCTTGATCACTTGCATTAACATTTTTCATGTCACCTACTGAAATCCCTAAAAGGAACCTTTTATTCAGTCAAAATTAACAAATCTATTTTTAAAAAACAGCCACTGAAGCGTCAGAAAGACATAAGGTTGTGTATTTTATTTGACATATATTTTCAGCTGTCTCTCTCGTTTGTAGGATGAGAGCAACATTTTATACTGATGTTATCAACTCTGGGGAGGAGGGTGATTTTGAGAGTGAGGAAAACAAAGTCTGCTCCCTCTGCATGTGTGCCTTAAATTAAGAATAAAAATATAGTGTTGATCAGATCCCTCGGATGGAGCCTTTTACTGTCTTGGCATTCATGAAGCTGGGAGCCAGCTGTAAAATGATAGTTTGGGCCTAATTTTATGGTTAGATATATGCACATGGCTCCCATTTACATCAAAGGGAGTTGCACACATGACCAGAATTTGACCTTCACCTCTTCCATCTTTAAGCCTGCACAGAGCCAGAGTAAATAGGCTAAGTGCAGGCAATTTAATGGAGTTAGGGACATAGGCCAGGATTTTCGAAGTGAGTAGTGATTTTGGGTGCTCAACTGGAGAAATCTCAGCGGATGGGTGCACAGCACTTTCTGAAAATCAGACCCCTTTGATGTATCATTTTGGACACTCAAAATCACGAATCACTTTGAAAATCTGCGACATAGAATCTATTCCCAGTACAAGAGCAAGGTGCAAGGAAACCCCTTCCAGACTATTAGTTCCAATCTCTGGACTGGCTTGGCAGCCCTGCCAAACCCCTATTAACTGGCTCCTTCGGCCCACTGGAACTGTATATGCCCGTGCCAGCATAGGCAGAGCTACTGTGGAGTACAGTGCAGTAGCAGTAGCCCCCTGTTGTATCGTAGCTCTCATTGTGACTCCTGCATAGTATCATGTGCCAATTGGTGAATTTCACCCTTTGGACCAGATTCTGCCACCTTTACTCATCTAGAATTGTACATTATTTCTTGATTAGTCCCATTGACTTCAGGATAGCAGTAAGTCAATATTAGTGTAAGGATAGCAGAATAAATATTCATATAGCATGGATAGCCATGAAGGTATATGACAGAGGTGGCCAAACTGTGGCTCACAAGCCATATTTGGCTCTTTTACCATTGAAGTGTGGCTCACAGAGCCTTCCCTCCACCCCCATTCTCCACCTACCAGACGGGGGAGAAGCTCGGGACCTCTGCCTTGCAGGGGGGTAGGCCTGATCCTGAAAAGACCTTGTCATCAAATCACACTGCATAAAATTAAGCACATGCATAATAAGCCTCTGCTAGATAAGGGCCAGGGAGAGGGGGAAAGGATATATTATAAAGAGTGATCCATCTGAGCCATGGTGCACAAGTATTTGGTACTAACCCAGTTGACTTTCCTCTTTATTTTCTGTCTATATCCATCTATTCCTCACACATTTTTTGCATTCTGCATTTGCCTCCCTCCTGTTTCTGTGCCCAGCTGTTCTCGCTTCCTGAATCTACGTCGGTAAAGGGAAGTAAATTAAACCTTTCATTGAACAGATTTCAATATTAAAAAAAATCCCAAACCCTCAATTTCATTCATCACATTAAAATTCAAAATGAATAAAAAATGTTGAAGGTGGAAAAAGGTTGGCGGGAGGGGCATATTTTTCTTATTTCAAAACCAGTTAAAGTTACATCCATATATTGGCTTAATTAATTTTTATAATATCTGGTATAATTTGTAAGAAGTATTAATGGAACTGGATGGGAAGTGGTCAATCAACGCATTCCTGTCAGACTTTAGGATCTGGGCCAAAATGTTTGGCCAGCCCTGTGATAGACTTATAATGAGTCAATAGAGGACTTTACAGTCTATCGGGTCACTGATTCATGAACTAAGAATTTACGTGATGGGGTCAAAAATCCCCCCTACAGAGATCACACCATTAGCTTTGCCCTTCCAACAGCAAAAAACAGTAAACCCAAGCTTCTGTGAATTACTAATCCATCATCATAAATCAGAAGAGAGAAGCTTGCACAATTTCATGATGCCATGAGAAGCCCAACATGTATTTACAGCCTTGCTTCCATGCTGCAAAAATAAGCCATTTCTAAATCCCTTGTATCCTAAAGCCTGAGCCGAGTAAAATATGGTCGGCATGAGACACTAAAAATGGCCATGAATATACTCTTCTCTAATAGATGGGTTTAGAACAGTTGCAGCTCTCTCTCCCACCTTCTTTGAAATTAATCAGAACAGTTCTGTTAAGGTGTGTTCCCTCAAAGTATTCACAGTGGCAATGAGTAAACAGGGAATGATCTTGTGCAAGATATGGAATTTCAGAGTTCTTAATGCACCAAAATACTGTGAGATTTAAAGGACCATAACAACAGGACCTCCTTACCTAAGGTCTTGTTGCTGAGGGGGAGTTTGCTTGCTAGCCAGCCTTTAGACTGCACTGGGGGGAGATGATGCCCATCCAGCACAGAAGGGGAGGAGTTCCATACAACTGCCCCTGCAGTGACTGGCCCCTGAAAGACTTCAGAGATAATGGGCCTGCTCCTCTAGACCCCCAGAAGACCTGCCACAGCAGGTAAGATATGGAGGCGGGGGCTTGGTGACAGAATTTCAGGACTTCCCCCATCTCCTCTTAAAGGCTTCTTTGCTAAACATTTCAGAACCTCAAGTGAAGTTCACTAGTGTTTGGAACTGGAGATGTGTGATGTTTAGATTCTTGGTAAGACTCCATAGCCTTCCCATATTCTCACTGTAATCCTGTGGACTCTCCTCCTTTCCCAACCTTCAAATTCCCTGTACCTCTGAAAGGCAGTGGCATGCCTGCTTCCTACAATCCTCTATACCCACTCTTCATTTTGAATTCTTTTCCTTATTATTATGGGGTTGGTTTTGCTTCCTTTCCAAACAAGAAAAGCAGAAAAATAGGATAACAAAACAGGATGCACTTTCCTTTTAAAAATCCCCCAACAACCACACTTGCTTCCTCCCACCTTGACATAACAACCTTCAGAATAAACTATTGGCATTAAGCAACTTGACTGATTCATGTGCGGAACCACATTTTATTATGGTGTCTCTCTGTGCTGTGTTGCATTTTTTCCGCGACCAAGACAGCTGCACAAGTTCCCTCCCTCTCTAAGCTCTTCCCATTGTAATTCTGAACCCTGCTGACCATCCAGGTAAGATTCAGCCCTCGAAACAGTATGACACTGAACAAAATTACTGCCTAAATTTCACCTCCCACTTTCATCACAACACAAACCATGTGTGTTAGGCTGATGGGAAAACTGACCCACCTGAAGTCAGTTAAAAGAGCTAGAAAGTTCCACCTTTTCACACGGCAACACAAAACTTGGCTTTTGGTTTTACTTTTGCTGTGATTCTATTCAAGCCAAATGAGCTGAGTCCAAAACATTAAAAATACAAGAAGTATTTTCCTTCCGGTCCAATGTAGTCCTGCCTACTTCATCAAGGGACTGAATGGACATGGCACATAGCTATTACAGTGATGGGTGCATGATAAATTAGACAGACAGAATGACAGAGGTATATGAAATAATGGGATAAAGAAGATCAGCCACGCATTCCCTTTTTACCTTTTCTCCTGATACAAGAACATGGTGACTCTCGATAAAATTAAAAAGCAATATTTTTTAAATTGATGGAAAGTTTTTCATATAATACATAATTAACCAGTGGAACTCTTTGCCACATGATATTAAGGCAAAGATCTTAGTCTGGTTCTAAAAAGGATTGGACATTCATAGGGATATTAAAAATAACATAAGCTTTAATATTAAAAATGTATGAGAGATTTCAACCCTTATGCGTCAGGACTTAGGCCAACCACTAACTTCCTGGGCTTAGGAAGAAATTTGCTCCATATGGATGTTATTGCAAGATTGTACATTGGTGGTGGGGGCAGTTAACACCTTCCTCTGAAGCTTCTGGTACAGTATATGGCTGCACAGACTGACCTGATGAGGTATATGAGTAGACAGAGATTTCTTCATTAGGGTGCATTTCTCCCCCTCCCCGCCCCTTGATTTTTTTCAGTGGATAGTTTGTTGAAGTCGATCTGACTGTTAAAAACACAGGCATATATGAGTATATGATAGCTATGCTACACACATATTTAGAAGGTAACAATGGGGTTTGAACCTCCTGCCAATCTCTAATTGTAAGGGGTTTTTTATATTCACATTTCAAATTGATAATAAATAATATCCACTGTACATAATATATTTTAAAGATTATTTGGCTTCATTTATTTTTCCAAGCACTAACCCTATTACTGACCATTATAGTATCAAACTATTAAAAAAATGCTAACACCTTTTTTATGCTGGTCTAGCATAATCTTTATTTCTTTAGACACTTTGTGCAAACATTAAATTGATAAAAGACATAATGCAGATAGACCCATAGCTGAACTTAAGGTAATTACATAAAAATGAAATGGAGACCTATAACGGTACACTGCATTCTCCCCTATTGCACTGTTTTCTGGAAGCAAGGATCCTGCTTGTCATAGCAAGTTGCTTGCTATGGTGATTGTGCCATGACTCGATCTAGCTGTACAAGACAAGTATAACATTACTTAGGGGGAGATTTTCAAACTAAGAGTCTGACCCCAAAAATGTACTGTATTTTCAAAGATGTACTATTCTTCAAAAAACAGAGGAGTCCTTGCATGGTATCTGTCAAGGTTCCTCCCCCACTCTGAACTCTAGGGTACAGATGTGGGGACCTGCATGAAAAACCTCCTAAGCTTATCTTTACCAGCTTAGGTCAAAACTTCCCCAAGGTACAAAATATTCCACCCTTTGTCCTTGGATTGGCCGCTACCACCACCAAACTAATACTGGTTACTGGGGAAGAGCTGTTTGGAAACCTCTTTCCCCCCAAAATACTTCCCAAAACCTTGCACCCCACTTCCTGGACAAGGCTTGGTAAAAAGCTTCATCAATTTGCCTAGGTGACTACAGACCCAGACCCTTGGATCTTAAGAACAATGAACAATCCTCCCAACACTTGCACCCCCCCTTTCTTGGGAAATGTTGGATAAAAAGCATCACCAATTTGCATAGGTGACCACAGACCCAAACCCTTGAATCTGAGAACAATGAAAAAGCATTCAGTTTTCTTACAAGAAGACTTTTAATAAAAATAGAAGTAAATAGAAATAAAGAAATCCCCCCTGTAAAATCAGGATGGTAGATACCTCACAGGGTAATTAGATTCAAAACATAGAGAACCCCTCTAGGTAAAACCTTAAGTTACAAAAAAGATACACAGACAGAAATAGTTATTCTATTCAGCACAGTTCTTTTCTCAGCCATTTAAAGAAATCATAATCTAACACGTACCTAGCTAGATTACTTATTAAAAGTTCTAAGACTCCATTCCTGGTCTATCCCCGGCAAAGACAGAATATAGACAGACACACAGACCCTTTGTTTCTCTCCCTCCTCCCAGCTTTTGAAAGTATCTTGTCTCCTCATTGGTCATTTTGGTCAGATGCCAAAGCGAGGTTATCTTTAGCTTCTTAACCCTTTACAGGTGAGAGCAGCTTTCCCCTGGCCAGGAGGGATTTCAAAGGGGTTTACCCTTCCCTTTATATTTATGACAGTATCTTTTGTTACTCTTTTGTTTGACAGTGTTGTACTGAAAAATTCAGGTTGCATCTATGCCTTTATATTTCTGGTTTTGATTTCTCTTCAACAGCACTTGAAGGATAAAACTTGACTTGAAACATGAATACTAGCCGTCTAGTGGATACAATAAATGTTAAACTGGCACTTATTGACTATTTCCATCTGATTTTTCAGTCTAGGTCCATTGAAGGAATAAGTGTATTGTGAGGGTGACTGCATTGTTACATAACATGGAAAAGTGAGCACTTGACATATTTGTTTAGTTATTAAAAGTAAAACCCTGCTCAGTTTTTAGGGGCACATTTTGAAAGGGTCCAATTCTCAACCTCTCCTCTATATTTGCAATCAAACACTAGTTTGTGATCACCAACAAATGCTGGTGCAAATGATAGAAATCAAAATTCTAACAAGTCTCAGTCTTGCAAGAAGCTCTGCATAGGATGGACTCCTGGGTCTGCACATTCTGAAATCAGTGAGTCTCAGAGTGGGTATGGAGGGGTCTGCCCATATGGATCTGTTTGCAGGGTTGGGGACTGAGGGACCTGTGACAGTGAATGTCTTTTACACCCACAAATCAGGTCGTTGTCTAAATTCTATCCCTTGGGCCTGCAGTTGGTCATGCCCATCAACTGAGGGAGAAACATTGATGGTGTCTGATTACAGGCCTTCTTTTGAAAACTGGGATTTCAAGTGAGAATTTGTTTTAGAAGATGCCATAGATTCAAATGAAACAAAATGTACTTTAATGTAAGAGAGTCAATATTTGTTCAGTTGTAGGTGGGTCTATCATCAGCAACTCGTACAAATATAATGTAATGATAGCTAGCTAGCTAGCTAGATACACAAGCATATGTACCTACATCCACATTTTCAAATCTATATCTGTATCTATATCTGCACACCTACATTATAGTTTTAACAAGATGTATATGGTAGTAAACCAACCTGCTTCTTGAACTACTTGTAACTGGGATTAACATCAGTTGAAACAAAATATGACCTGAGGGAAAAAGTCACTGATTCTAAGTTTGATTTAAATCAATGGGAGTGTTGCCTTTAACTTTTGTGGAAGCACAATCAGGCTGCTGGTGTAGAGACTTCCATATTTGCCTGTAACATTTCCACTTTCCTGAAAAATGTTCTAACATTTCAGAACATGTCTAAAGCTAAATTCTGCCCTCAGATACACCCATGCAACTCCAGTTTAGGTCAACACACTGGACACCAGAGAGTACTTAGCATGGTACTTATCAACTAATATTGAGGTGAACGTCTTTTATTTGCTTTGTCAGATAACTATGGTGTGGACTATGCAATAAAATGTGTACCAGAGAAAAGTTTACCAATACGTTCAAAGTAAATTGCTTCCTCCAGAGATCTGATACCTCTATTTGTGCATCCTCTTTTTTCTTAAGCCTATCCCTACTTGGAGATGCTACACAGTACAGTGTCATCAAATACAAATGGCAGAGAAATTTGTGATTAGTCCCTCATCTATGTAAGGTGGAAAATGCCAGTTCGTGCACTTGTAAATACACTCCAAGATTGACAATTTTATTGCATTCTGGGCTGGCCGGGCTGGACAATGAATCAATATATGTTTGATTTTATGTGGCTGGTGTGAAAGAGATAGTTACCTTCAGAAAGGATATATTATGAAACTAGCAAAATCCCACTTCTGCTCTGCCACTGATGCAGCCTTCATTGCCCACTTGTTACATTTTCAAACAAGACCTCCCCTGTGCTGCCCCTCACACTTCGGGAGGAGCTCCCCCTAAACACCTGCAAAGCTATCTCATTGTTCTTCCTCAAATCCCTCCTTAAAGTTTTCTTTTGCCTTGGTGCCTATAAAAAACTTGACAACAGCTAAGCAGCGGGTGTGCTGTGAGCACTCTCTAGTGTGATGATCAATACTACCTTATTGTTTCCTTGTGCTCCTTTGTCTGGCTGTATTCACCAGTTGTCTCTTGTTGTTTGCTTGAATTGTAAGCCCTTTGGAGCAGAGAGCGTCTTTTTGTTCTGTGTTTCTATGATGCCTAGCATGATGGAATGGGATGCACAGCAGAAAAGAGGGGAATGGGGGTTAACATGAAGTCATGGGGGAAAATGGGGGACGCGGGAACGGGTGAAGGAGAGAATGAGGGGAACAAAGAATCTCTGAGGGGAGGGAGATTGGGGAAACATGGTATGGGGAAAGGGGGGCACATAGAGCCCATGGCATGGAGGGAAGTGGGAATGGGGTACACACAGAGCAGCTGGTATGGGGAGAAGAATAGGGGATCCTGGGTATGTCAGGAGGGGGCAATGAGGGGCACATGGAAACTCTGGCAGAGAGGCGATGGGAGGGAGTTGCAGGAAGTTCCTGAAATGGAGGGGGATGGGAAGGTGGCATACGGGAAACTTGGTGGGGGGAATGAAGGGAAGCCAGGAGCTACAGAAGCTGTGGAGCGTGCACCCCCTAGTGATAATAAAAATAGTTTTACTAACAATAGCTCTGTTCCCTTAGAAGCCTACGTGGACACAGGAGGGATTTTCACTCCAGCATTTCTTCGTAGCATCCCTTGTCTTCTTTTAAAAAAAGAACTCTTTAAAAAATGGCTCAAAGTTAAAAAGTAAAATATACAGCCCCGTACTTCAACTGTATATTCTCTCCGTGTTCTTATACTTCACTAACCTCTAGCCAACTTTTTGGTCTCTGCCAATTACTTTGTGTACAGGCAATTTAAATTACATGCAGTCTGACTATGTGTGATAATTTAAACCGATTGTTAATTAATTCTGTAAGTAAATAGCTACTGCAATCTCTATAATCATCAAGGTTTCTCTAGCTATCAACCTTTTTCTTAGCTGCTCTTTATTATACAGTATGGAGCAAAAGTATGTGGGGGGGGAAATGATATGCATGATCTCTTGCTGGGTCCTTGCCACAGAAGGCAGCCCCGCTTCTTGAAAACCTTTACAGCTCTTCTTAGAATTAAATGTTTGCAAAACTGAGCTGTTTGTAAAGATTGATTTTCTGTATATAGCTTAAGAGGAAGCATATCATGAGATTTAGGTTAGATAAAAAGTAAGGCTCTGTGTGATGTGAGGTGCCAGTGTTAATCAACTGGAGATAAGAGTTGATGAGGTTATATCATCCCAGTACCAGTGAGACTGGCTATTAGTTATATTTCTTGGCCTCTCGGTCACTTTGGAGAGCATGTTTACTAGTGCTTGAGAGATTCCTCATGGTTAGACTGAGCTCAAAATTCTCTTAAACCATTCCCTAATTGGTCCTTAAAATTAAGATCTATTTGGAAAGCCATAATTTCCCCCCTGGTTTTTAAGCTGCATCTCTCACATTACTATAGCATGTGAATCAAACTATCTTTTAGTCACTATAACTAGGACATCCAAGGCCAACAGTGCAAATGAAAACGAAGTCCTGAAACAAGGTGTAAGGGTCCTAATCAGAGACCATCTGGCTCTCTTGGCAACAAAATTGTGAGCCATTGCGAAAGAACAATCATAGAATCATAGGATATCAGGGTTGGAAGGGACCTCAGGAGGTCATCTAGTCCAACCCCCTGCTCAAAGCAGGATCAATCCCCAATTTTTGCCCCAGACCCCTAAATGGCCCCCTCAAGGATTGAACTCACAACCCTGGGTTGTGATCCATGCTGTCCCACCTGCACACAGGTACCACCTACATGCAGTTGTACATCATGTAGCTGGCTGCCAGTCTAAAAAAAACAGTGATGCAACTGAAAAATAGTAAGATAACTTTTTTGCCTCCTAGTCTACGACCAAGAATTATAGCAGCAATGGCTAGCATGCCACTCCAATTTGGTTCTATTTGAATTAAAGTCTCTGCTGTTTAGCCTCGTTTGATCATGCCCCATTGAAGTCGATGGTAGTTTTTCCACTGAATTCTCTGGGTGTAGGAGAATATCTTTAACTGTAAGCCTGCAAACCCTTCCTTTTTGAATATACTTATCTCAGGCAAATAGTCCCATTTCAAGTCATTGGGACAACTATGATGAGTAAGGCCACGGCTGGGGAGTAAGGGTTTATAAACAAGTAAGGGTTTACAAGTAAGTAAGGGTTTATAAACAAGGGTTTATAGGATTCCCACAGTGGGAAATTCTGAAAATGTCGTTCCTTTGGTCCACTGGCTTAGTACTACATGTAGACCTTTTATTTCCTTCCCCCAGATAACCAGCTTACAAGTGAAAAACATAAAGACAAGAAACCTATGAAAGGTATTATGAGTTCAGTGTCGGAATTCAGCATCACAGACGCTCCATCCAAGGACACCAAAAATGAGAAGAAATTGTCAGACTCTAGTACATCATCATTATCTTCCCTTGAGAAGTGCAGGACACAATTCACCTATATTGAAAATGATGCATCAGTTCATCAGAGAGACAGTGATGGTATGTTTTGCAAAACAGATTAAGTGTAAGCAGATTTCTAAATAATATCTGTTTAAAGAATGCCCTATTTCAGTTGAAACACCTGCTTAAACATTGGACAGGAAGTTCAAGAATCTAAACTAAGCAACCATGAGATGTCCTAGAGATGGTTTACGCTGGAGTTGGGAATCTAAAGAAGATTGCTTTAAAGTGGCCATGACATGAGGGTTCTTATTGGTGGGCCACAATACAAGAATTTAAGTCCAGTGGGGACATGTCTGTGCTTGTGCATAGGCTGACCAGAGGTCCTGATTTTGGGGTCTTTTTCTTATATAGGCTCCTATTACACCCCACCCCCGTCCCGATTTTTTCACATTTGCTGTCTGGTCACCCTACCTGTGCATGGATCTTAGGAAATAGTCTTTGCATAAGGATGGTTAGTAGGCATTGGAAGAACAGACTCCTTCTCCCAAGGCAGCAGAATGGCATTGTTATTGCTTCTGCAGCAGCGCCTATGAGCACGGACGACCCCTTATGCACAGTGGCTTGCCTGCTGGATCCATATAGTTGGGAGTCTATTACCCACAAATCTACCTTTACCCCACCCAGTCCTAATCCTGCCTCTATCAGCCTGCTGCAAAGACTCACAGAGGACCACACTGAAGAGGCCTTTTCGTATTCTGCCCCTACTGATGCAGAATACAGCATCCTGTTTATGCTGCTTTTAAGCCCTGATACGACAAGGTACTTAAACATTTGCCTAACTTTAAGCATGGTAGTAACACCACTGACTTCAAGGTGCTTAAATTTAGGCATGTGCTACTGAACCTAGGTGAAGCATGGCCTTGAGGCTTTCGATTCTGGCCTGCCTCTGCTAGCCAATATGACCCCATATATGCAAAATACTAATGTTATATCAGTACGTCACATGACTAGGGTTTTTAAACATTTGTTTTCTACCAACTTGAAAGCAAAATGCTGTATAAGGCTGTTAAAATACAGAACTTACATGGCTTTTGCATACTTTGTGAGAACACCCCTGACCCAAAGAAATGTTTGCACTTTCTAAAAGGAAATGTATTTGGCTGCTAATCCAAAATTTGCATGTGGCTATTATTTGGGGTTGTTTTTCTTTTACATAATCAAAACAAGTTATTTCTTTCTTGTTCATTATTACACAAGTCATTAATGTGCTGACACAATCTTTGGTTTTCATAAGAATTTCACTATCCACCATGTATCCATGCACCAAAGCAGAACACCCAGGTTCTGTAACTTAGTACAGACTACATCTTGTGTGAACCAGCATAACTACACTGAAGTCAACGAAGTTACACTGATTTACAGCAGCTGAGGTTCTAGCCCTAAATATTCTCATAGACATGATACATCCCAATGAAATATCTGTGATGCTCTTGTTCCGTAGACTAAATTTCCTTATGTGGGCATTTTATAATAAAGCATTGGAGAGGATTTTATTCAATATAGCTGAAACATGTCAGCTATATCATGTTAATGATCCTTGAATTAAGAACTACTAAGTACAGATCAACACAATAAACCACAATGCTCCAAAGGAGCCATTATGATATATTGTATCACTGATTCTGTAATAATTGTAGTGCTTCATATACTTCTAGTGATATCAGAGTGCATTCAATCTTCTTTAAAGAGGTGAAGTAGTTATTCCATTAAGGGGGACTGATCCAGCAGTTCCAACACAAATGGGTGTTTTACCTGTGTAGTGATGACAGGATTGGTCTCATAAATTGTTACTGGTACACAGGAGTGGTACATATGTGAAGTAAATAACAGATTTCACACAGTTAAAAAACGAAAAGCAAAGGAAATTAACGAAAACAATCTGTGCTCAATTAAGAATTGGACGTAAGCCAAGAAAATCAAGGAAACTCAAGATTTGTGTTTGTCACTGAACACTTCGTTCAATCTATTCTGACTAGTTATTGTAGCTGATTGTTAGGCACACATATGGCCAAATCCTATTCTCTGATACAGCCATGGAAAAACCCTAAAGCCAGTGAAGCCAGCTGTGTTACCTGGCTATAACTGAGAGAAGAATTTGGCTCACTTTGCAGAAACTGCTCTAGGAGAGTCTGATCCATGGAGAAGACACCCATGACTTCAATGAGATTTGAATCAGGCCCATACCGAGACTCAGCAGTATGAATTAAAGATGGATTGACACCCACAAGCCACGAAGAGCAAGAAAATGTAGAGCAAAGGCAGACCCGGAACACTATTAAAAATAGTTATTTTGTGGTAATTAATCTAATAATGTAGAAATTGAGAGCTGAGGTCATTGTTCTCACTGAGATAAATGCAATGCCTTTCAAAAGGAGCAGGAAAAACAGAAGAGAAAACAGGAGATTGCATCTTCTTTTGTGCAGTTTGTGGCTAATTTATTTTCAAATATATGAATGAATGCATAGGAATGGATGCTTAATTGCTAATATCTATTATTTATATACATTACCACTTAACACAGGACAAAAAAGCCTCACACATGCAGATTTTGCAAGATGCGTTACATCCATTAGCACAGTTCATGGTGTGTGCTCTGATGGGAATTTAAAAGCATCTTTACTGCACATCACAGACTTTGTGCTGAAACATTACTTTATTTTTAAAGTCTTGTGCTTTTTGTGCGGTCCCTTTCCTCGGTAGACCCTTAAGAACTATTATCTATTCTCATAAGATTATGTGAGCACCACTCAGGTTAATAAATTCAGGAAAATCTGTGTTATTAGAAAACAGATCTTATTTTTTTTTATTTTAGAAAAAGCTGAAAAGATCCCTAATTGCTGTATTATTTTGAATTTGATATATCTTATCAAGGTGCAAGGGGGAAATTTCATAAATATAAGATACCTAAAAAGAATAGTCTTAATTACACCATGGACTAGTGGATAGAATGATTACATTTTCTACACTGTAAATTTCATACAATTAAATGCAGCAGTGTCACCTTATAAAATGTTTCAATTTTCTAATTATTTCAGTTCATTTACTCAGAAAAAAATATAAGCATGAATTTACTAAGTATTACCAAAATCTAGTCATTCTCATTCTACAGAACTGACTGGGAAGTTAGTTGTGCTTGTCTGAACTTAAATAGATCTTGACATATTGAAATAAGTATTAAAATTGATAACATTGCCAATGCTATGCTACTTACGGAAAGAATTTCAATCACATGCTATTTATTCTTTATTCTACATGCTGAATAGACTTTTTTAAAAAAATAAAGAAGTTGGAGTGATTTTTTTTTTTATCATCAAGGAAGTTTTAAAAAAATTCTTCTGGAAAGTGTCTGGCTGTGAACTTGTCAGTTAATTTCATTGGTCATCTTGCATTATGTTACATGATATATCTCATGCCACAACTGAACAAATGCAGCTGAATAAGATGCCTGATAGTTTGTCATACTAGAGCAAGAAATGTGATAATATCCAATATTTTTTCCTGAAAGTCCCAGTGAAAACAATTCTCACTATTGAAACATATTTTCCTTTAAAAAAATTTAAAAAAAACAAAAACAACAGTTGAAAAGATTTGGGCCCTGATAATTAATGGTGTTGATCCTTCTGGGGGAAAAAAAGGAAGACAAAAACCTTTGTTGATAGGCATTACAAGGTGCAGTAAAGTGTGGCTTCTGACATGATATCACCACAAGTATAGCTTAGGAATAACAACCAACAGAGAAAGAGAAACAAAAAGCTGAACGACCAAGGGAAAAGGTCATGTTATGGTTTCTGAAATAAGTGAATGCACAGGAAGGGCAAATCATTGGCAGAATCCACCACACTTCAAACTGCATCTCCGCCAATTTCCGAATAGTTCAGATTTGCCTCTGAACACCTTATCTTGCTTCAACACTAACAAATGGGAGCTGAGCTGTTTGGAAAATCTGGCTCTAATTGTAGAGGCCGAGCACGGGGAAATCAAAGCCTGGGTGAGCACATTAAGGCAACCTTCTGGGGCATGTTATATATACTGTAAATATGAAGTGGCTGCCAAAGCACCTGCAACATTACAGGACAATTACTCTAGTCATGAACTGGTCCTTCTGGGGCTGATGCTTGCTGATATGTAAGAGTGACTCCCTTACACAATGCTGGAAAGAAAACGACTTCCCTTTAAAATGTACCTTTCCAAGTTGATACTCTTTTTCCACATTTTTCCCCTTTTAAAAATTAACAAGCATGTGAATTAGAAGGTGAAAAGCCTATTTAAGAGAGAGGGTGAACTGTGACCCTGGGCAGAGCGTAGAATACCAAACTGCAATGTGTTAACTCTACTCTGTACTGTTCCTTTTCCACCCCCTTTTTGGTAAGTGTTGCAAGCTAGCATTCACTGAACTTCACTGGAAGTTGAAGCTAGACAAACTCAGACTGGAAATAAGACATACTTTGTTTACAGTAAGCGTAATTAGCCATTGGAAGTACTTGCCAAGGGTTGTACTGGAGTCTGCATCACTGACAATTGTTAACTCAAAACTGTATGTTTTTCCAAAAGATCTGCTCTAGGAATTATTCTGGGGAAGTTCTATGGTCTCTTTTATACAGGAGGTAAGACTAGGTGATCACAATGGTCCCTTCTGGTGTTAGAATCTGCGAATCTATTAAATCAGACTCCTTATAAAAATCAGACTAGAAGCATGTGATTAATCTGTGCTGTTTTACACCACTCCACAAGTGAGTTCTGCTCTCACCCATAAATTCATCTAAATCCTCATACATCTGCCATGTCTAATTCTGTGATTCGGCTATACAGCATCATATGCATCCTAACTGACCCTTTCCATCTGAACAACTAATAACTTTAGCAGACTTTAAGGGCTTGATCCAACTCTCACTGAAGTAAGTGGAACTCTTCCTGTTGGCTTTAGTGAGCATTAGATCAGGCCCTAAAATGCTTTGATGGGCTGACAGCCCATAAAAATATTATTTCAACAGCAAGAGTGCAATCCTCAAATCTTTACATGCAGGCAAAATCCCCACTGGAAGTTTTGCCCGCATAAAGGGTGCAAGAATGGGACTGCGGATTTCTACATTGAATTACAAATTCCTATCTGAAAAATAAAATCTATTCTATAGCCTATGGCAGATGCTGTGTTTGAGTGGAATTACTGGCATCACACTAGAGATACATTTATGTAATAATGTAGTACAATGGAGAGTATCCTCACTGAGTGAAATTGACGCCTATGCGGAGGGCCAGCCCAGGGCATCAGCACTACTTACATCCTCTGTACAAAGGTAAGTTTCACTCATATGGAATACTTTCATCCAAAGCATGGTGAGGTCCAGACCAAACAACACAGGACATCATTTTATGTAATATGTTTTACTGCTGTAATTTTTCAAAATTATATTTTAAGCTTAGCTTGCAGTGATCTCTGACTTCTGTGTCTTATTTAAATGACTTCTGTGTCTCCACAGCTGCCTAAATTTGGAGTACTACGATAGTGAATCAAGCCCTCTCTCTTTCCTGTATCTCACTCTTTTTCTTTTTTCTTAGATGAATGTGCATCACTTATCCTGGCCTGCTTGTTCTGCCAATTTTGGGACTTTCTTATAATGCTGCCTAATACCTGTGAAAATTGGTTGATAAATATGTGCTGTCCATCCTATAGATATCACCATACCTCCAGTGAAAACCACTCCAACAATGACTGCAACTGTGAGTGTGACATTGATTGCAGCATTTTTGAATCCTGTCACGAAACCAGTGAATGTCTGGAACTTGCCTTGGAGATTTCTGAAGTCTGTTATCACTAATAGGAAACAATTGACAGAATTCCCATAAACTATCTGAATGGAAACTGACACCGTAAAAAGGATATACAATTTTTTAAAATAATTGGAGTGTTTGCTAACCAGGGCTGTGTGTTTTCTCTGATGTCCCTTTGGAAGAACTGTATAGCATTACCAATGAAAATTTTGTTTGTATGATTTCACAAATCACTGAAGCCAATAAAGAATGAAACCCTGTTTCCTACCTTGCAACAGATGAAAACAAAATTCCTAAATACCAGCTGTACTAATTGCTTTGCTCAGGGTCAGTCTCACTCTTTTATAAAGCTCTCCATTGCATTCAACATGGATTTCCCTCCATCCACAGACATAAGCCAAATTAGGATATTCTTTTAGGAATGATATATATTAAGTCTTCTTCCTAATGGATTATTACAAAAATATGTATTACACATTGTTGGGTATTATTAATAATGTATGCGATAACATCATTTTATAATTAAAAATGTATTTATACAATCTCTTAAAATACACTTATATGCTCAGTTTAGGCAGAAAAGAAAATTAAGTGAGTTAGAAACCATGCTAGATGTAATTACAATAAAGGTCTCTAAAAAATCTCCAGTGAATTTTGAAGAGGATGCATTTTAACAGGGTACTGCAATTCAACAGTGTATTAATATGTGTGCCTACCATTATATAATATCAGGTTATGCCTATTGTTCATTAGTTATAGGAAAGAACTCCTTAATTCTAATTAGCATTAATAGAAATTGAATGCACACTTCTAGAGGAGAATTTTCCTACGGATAGCCAGTAATGTTTTTTCCCAACTTTTGTTTGTCTGATTTTTTGTAAAGAGCAGAATATTGTAAGCAATAACAGTGTGGGAAAACAGACATGAGTGCACAAAAGATTAAAAAATGCATAAAAGATAAAAAATGACAGTATCCAACTTGGAGGCACTTACTACAATCTGTAACACTCTCTGTATTTTTCTTTTCTGATAATGGGTCTGATTAATAAAAATGAAATGAACATTGTACATTACATGTGTGACAACAAAAGGATGGAAATTCAGCTACCAAGGGGCGGAGAATCTGCACATTGAGCAAAAAGGAAAATACAAAAGTTGCTCGTTCATGTGGGAGGTTTACATACTGAAGCTGGCCTGCTCTGTGGCAGCATTTGCCTTCTTTGTGCATTCACAGATTTCCAAGCAAGCTCACTGATTTCAGTACGGAAGAAATATAGTGCCTATAGGGGCCAAAAGAGGCATCCTCATGGAAAGCGTACAAGATCAGATCCTCATCGGGTACAAATCAACATAGTTCCATTGAAAGCAGTGCAGCTATAATGGACAGTATGTCTGCGCTACAGGGGGCGTGACTGCAACTCAAATAGACATACCCTAGCTAGCTTTAATCTAGCTAGCTCAGATCCCAGAGCAGTGACACTCTGGTAGCACATGCTTCAGCTCGGGCTAGTTCCACAAATAATTACCCATGGTTCCACTCCAGCAAAAGCTAACTTGGGTATGTTGACTCGAGCTGCAATCACACCCCATGGCAATACAGATACCACCTGGGATTACAATATAGACATACCTTGATTTATACCATGGGAGCATCAACCCTGAAATTTACAAGAGATTTGAAAAGATGTAACAACTACTTGTGTATTTCTTTTCTAGTAAAAAAGACTGTACATAAAAATGTTAGACTGTAATACTCTTCTTATAAATATTTTAAGGCCATATAGTCTCCTTTGCAAATTCAGCACTTTTTATTGTAATAAAAATAGACTGTATTTGGGAACAGGTGCATTAGACTCAACTGTACCTGATTTCTGTGCTTCTTGTTGAGCTGGGGGGCTGGAGTAGAAGAGGCCTGTTCACACTTTGTTGTATTATGTGCCATACAACGTCAAGCTTTTCTCAACTTTAGCCAGTTTAAGGATTGAAATGTGTGTTTCCAAATGGTCTAGCCTGTGCCAGATGTCCTACTGGGGAGTAAATTTTCTGTGTGGAGAACAGGACACAGAGGTCTGCATCTGTCAAACCCTTATTCACATTAGTTGTCCTTTCC
The DNA here is from genome assembly GCF_965140295.1 of Lepidochelys olivacea. Classification (NCBI taxonomy): domain Eukaryota; kingdom Metazoa; phylum Chordata; order Testudines; family Cheloniidae; genus Lepidochelys; species Lepidochelys olivacea. The sequence continues at coordinate 9,774,257 of NC_140417.1, read as the reverse complement.
TTATTAGTGCAAATAGTTTCATTGATTTCAATGCACATATGTGAAAGGGTAAGGAAGGCTACTCATGACCCTGACACTGCAACGTGATGCATAGAGGAGGACCTTTCACAGTTGGCCTCAGTCAGATTCATCAGGAGCAAAGAGGTCTGTCCATGTGCATCACCTAGCAAGATCAGGGTTTATTTGACTAAGGCTTTGTAGAATTGGGCCCATATTTCCTATTACCTTTCACAGCCAGCTTTTCTTCATATCGGAATCCATAGGGGTAGTGGAGAAATGGCAAGAACAGGACCAGGAGAGTCACAACCACAACAATGACTAGATGGGACAGGTCTCCCAACACTTCTTTCGGCTGTTACATGGGTTCACCACATGGAAAAGGTTGAGAACCACTGCAGCAATCGATGATGATCTTTTAAATAGTACAGAAGTGTCTCCTCACCTAATGGTTATGGGGGCATGCTATCTGGTTTCTTGTTTTATAATGCAGATGGATATTTTTGTGCCCTACAGCATGAACTAAGACACCCTGGAAAATGTTCTTCATCCTTATGTTACCTTAATGACCGAAAGGACTAACAGCTCATGTCTTCCCTCATAAAACGGTTAATTGCAAAATACAGCATACTGCATTTTCATGACACAGAGGAACTATTTAGCACATTGAGATCAGACAGCAGAGCAAGTGGGCTAGAATAATTTTCCCCCTGAAATATTCCAGAAATTAGCTTTTCTATTTAGAGATCCATCTTATTCCCACACATACCTGACTTTCACAAGTCAGACAAAATCCATTCATCAGATTCAGACTTAGACAGACAGTGTTCAGACAGGTTAAGCACAGGTACTCAAAGCAATTCTGAGCTGCATTTTTGGTTTACCTCAGAGAAAGGCCTACTCACTCAAGTGGGAGGCATTTGGGCTGCATCATTGGTCCATGCTGTCAGAATCAGCTGTGCTGCCAAAGTGAATGTCAGCTCTGCAATGTGTGAAACCTCAACTCTTTAAGACAAGGAATAAAATATCACCATTTTGTAAATGGGAACATCTCCCTGATACTCTGCCTTTCTTCAGCAACTTTATTTTTAATCCACAAAACACTGACAGATTGGGTGGAGAAGAGAGCCAATCACAACGAGCCACTTGTTCCCCTCCTACAGAAAAGGATAACGTCCACTGCAAACTTTCCGAGAGTCTCCTCATGAAGATTCCTCTGCATCCTCCTCTCCCCCACTCCACCCGAGAGAAAATGGCCTTGCACTTCACAGAAGGCTCATAGGGCACAACATGAATGAGGCTGTAATCACTTTAAAGGCAGAGATTGCCATTCACTGTATGTTTTACAGGTCCTAGAACAGTGTGGTCTCTCACTGCTGCTGCAATATAAACGTTAAACAATAAAATAAATAATAACGATAATGGAAATCCAGGCTTTGCACTGCAACTAAATTCTGTGACCACAGGCCTGGTGTCTGCTTCTCCATGGCAATCTGAATCCCTCAAGATGTGCAAGAGAGGAACCCAGGACCAGTGTCCTCAACCCAAGAAGATGGCCAGGTATAAAGAGGAGAGCAGGCTGCATTAGCCCCCTTCATTATCCTCCAGCTTCTGAGAGCTCCGGGGCTGATTTTTACCTTTTGACACTATCTCAGGTCAACCAGGATGACCAATGTCTTTCAAACTGTAAATTGGTGGTGTGACTCTGATTAGGATCCTCAGGCACTGCTGTAATATAGATAAATTACTATTAATTATTATTATATCATTCCTGTGTTGTTGTTTTTAAATAAGATTTCTACTGAGAAACTACACACTCTTTTAGCATACAGCATATAAATTGTACAGCCTAACAAGTACAGGCAAAAAATAACGAACCCCATATTGACCTGGATTTTCTAAATATTGTGTGTGAGTAAGAAACATTGGCATCTGATCTGTGTTCCATGGCCTATATAAAATGAGTTGTGGACCGAGGCCAACTCCTAATGGGCATGTGCCTACATCATAAGCACCATCAATATAACATGCAACCCGAGCAATGATGCCAAGGATTGAGTGTACACAGAGCCCTTCCTGGCCCTTATGGTAGCTCCTCTATGCCCTGGGTCAAGGCATAATGTAAAGAGCAATGCCTGTGGTGCATCAGCTCCCTTAATAAAGGGCTTTCTTCTCCAGAAACATCAGTTGGTGTCTGATATCCACTTTAAAATGAGGGTGGTAATAATTCCGAAATCTAGAGATCAAATTCTGCCTCCCCTCTAAAGCCAATGGGATAGATTGGGGGGAAATGGGGACATAATTTAGGATGTATGCATCAGAATTCATCTCAATCTCAAAATGCTTGAGCATCCATTATTATCCCAATTTTACAGATGGGGAAACCGAGGCACAGATGTCATTGTGATTTGCACAGGCACCAGGCCTGGGAATAGAACCCTTTTCTTTTGACTTCCAGTCCAGTTCACTACCCAGTGGATCATGCTGCCTCCTTATAGAACTGAAAGGAGAAAAAAAAAAGATGTTCACAGACATTGTAGGGAAGGCATGCCAGAACAGAATGTGGTAAATGACAAAATAATATTGAAAAACTATGCTTCTGTCTTAGACAATCTTGCAACTGAAACATAGTTATGTTCATTCCCAGACAGCATTATACTAAAACGAACATGGCACAAAAGGAAAAAGAATCATATGAGTGCACAAGGAAATGATCATCAGTGTCATTAAACTGTATACACAATGTATATTGCCAGCTTTGCCATGTTTTTCTATGAAATAAAAATAACAGCAAAGAAGAGAGAAGATTTTATGAGATCAACTGTATAAAAAGCATGAATGGCTTCCATTAGCACAGCACAGTTGAGAAAGGACAAGATTTAAGTCTAATATAAATATGATAAAATTATACAACTAAAGTGACATGTCCTGTTTAGAAAAGACAGAGCACAGAGAAAGGCGTAAGAAGACAGCTGAGAATTTAGTTTTATAGTGTTAAAATATATGTTTCATCTGGCACAGTATTTACAACTCCCTGGCTTAAATGTACTGCTAATGCTTCTATTTTATACTGTATCTGCTGTAGCTATGTAATAAGTGCCCAGCTAAGTTACAGGAACATCCTTTGTTCATCTTTATTCCAGTAAATGGGTATCATCTATCTCCCCAAAGTTTTAGTATTCCTTATCAGTTAATAAAGTAATTATACACACACACACACACTCTAAATATTATAGCTGGCTGGAGAATGACAATTACAGGTTTTGAAATTTGTTTTATTTCTGCACTAGAATGGAAACAAAACCTTTCCAATGTTTTCACAAAATGCACTTGTATCAAAATATCTGTTTTTCAGATTTAAAATGTCAGGTTTTCTCTTCTGGTCTCCCCCTCTCTGGAAGTGACTGGACAGTCCACCCTGAACCTCAGGAACTTTCTTGTCAAAAACTTTGTCAAAATCAACATGCCTCTGCAAAATATTTCACCTTTGCCAAAACACCACATTTTGACAAAAAAAAAAAATAGTTAAATAAGTTTTGGCCAGCTCTACTAAATATACACACACACAAACACATTTAGATAGATCGATCGATAGGAGTGTTTACATGTGCAAATGTATGTAATATCATATGTAAATCAATTGTTATTATCCAGTAATAAAAATGGCAAGTGATCTTTAATTTTCCAGGAATTCTCTTGGTGGTATAATATCCACCCTTTTCTGCTATACTGGAGGCAAATGTGTAATGCTATATGCTGGAGAAGAATTTGCAAAGCCACATCTTATTCTGTCGATATGTACTATTCACTAACCCTTGTAGTTTTCAATTTCTTCTCTCACTATCTTATTTTATGACCTGCTCAATCATTTCCTAGTTTACATCTAGCTACGGTTTTTAAAACAAGTTTTCTAAATATTTCATTTCGGTAGAGCTTAAAATCAGGGACACGCATCAAGATTAATCTTTTCAAAAATATAATAACCAACAATTAATCCATTTCCAAACCCTCATTTTTAATACAAAATTCAGAGTTTTGTATAGTTTATAACCCATAATACCCATAAAGTCATTATATGAGAGAGAAAACTGGAAACATCCAGTTGGAAAGCAGAAGGTATATTTTTAGCTACATCAAGCCAATTGTATGCAGCTCTGCACACTTGTGTAATTCCAACATCAAAAATAATCCATAATATTCCAGAGGAATAAATCCAATTCTTAGTTATATACATTTTCCTACAAGTCGATCAAAACTCATTCCAAAAATGTCTCAGTCTCTTTGAGAGTTAGAGTTGGAGCAAAAGACTGATTCCTTTAAAATGCCTTCAGAGCTTCCAGAGATGTTAAATCTAATTGCCCATAGCATAGCACTGATCCACAAAGGTTTAAGTCATGGAAAATGTATTTTATCTTTATAAAAGTTTTCCTACACAAAGTTTATCATGGCACAGTAAAGTCAAATACAACTTGCTCCTTACGTATTCCAGGTGGAAAGAAATTAACCTTTGATGCTTCACCTTGATTGCCTAGTCGGGCCAGAAAAATGTATTTTCTTACTAAAGAGCTAAATATTTTTCCTTTTGAGTAAGAAATGACTGGAAGCCAAGGCACATATAAAAATTATGCATGAGGAAACTGTGGAAATCAGGCAGAGCCAAGATCAGGGTCATTTGATAACCTTAAGAAGCTGCTTTATTATTATTAATTATTGGTATTGCAGTAGTATCTGGAGGCTCCAACTGAGATCAGGGCCCTATTGTGCTAGGCAGCGTACATACACCTAGGAAGAGACTATCCCGGCCCTGAAGAACTTACCATCTAAATAGACAAAGGGTGTATTATTATTCTCAGATTACAGATGAAAATCTGAGACTAAGGCCTTGTCTACACTATGGGGGTAAATTGACCAAAGTTACGCAACTCCAGCTGTGTTATTCAAGTAGCTGGAGTCGATATAGCTTAGGTCGACTTACTGCGGTGTCTGCACCATGTTGGGTGTCTCTCCCGTTGACTTACCTTATGCTTCTTGTTCCGGTGGAGTCGATCTGCGGACAATTTAGACCCGCTAAATCAACCCCGGGTGCATCGATCACCGCAGCTTCAATCCCCGATAAGTGTAGACATGCCCAGAGAGATTCAGAACTCCACTCTAAGGTACTTGCCCAAAATCAGAAAGGAATCTGGGATAAGCCAGGAACTGAGCCCCAAGCTGCTGAGTCCCAGCCCAGGGCCTTAATTGCAAGACATGGCAGAATTCCGGATGGACATGTCTATAGAAAGGAGAGAGAAGGAACAGGAGGAGGAGACACAAATCATTTTAAAACATCCTTGCAATCATTCAAAAGGTATCTCGGTTCTAATTCTTTTTGATATATGTTAAGTTTTTAGACCTTGCCCCTTGCATTCTGCAGATCTGAGCCATTTGCTTCTTAGGGCAGGGTTAGATACACAGGCGTTATTCAATGTGGACTTCAGTTAAGTCTGGAGTCAAGCCCCAGCAGCTGAGGGTAGGCTAAGAAACAGGGACCCCTCTCATCGTGGTTCTAACACCAAATCCATCTGCAGCCTTAATAAGAGATCGCTACATAGCTGAGAACAATGTTTATGGCTCTCTGTGCTCCAGTACACCTCAGATTGATGTTAAGTTTATTTTTTAAGTTGAACTAGATTGCCCTGCATCTGTATCTTGTTCCCTCCTCACTAATTACCTTGTGAAAAGCCAGGTGATTCAGCCAAAAACTTTAAGACTTAACTTGCATTTGGAAAACAATTAATAGACCAATATGACCTTGGAATTCTTCCCCTCCCACCACACCAAACCTGTTCTAGTTCCATTAAGCATCAAAAGATCATACTCTCCCCCCCTTATGGAACCAGAGAGTTTCCCTCCTATAAAGCAGAGTGTAAAGGCCAGCTGCACTCCTGTGGCTGCTGTTACAATCTGCAGCCTCACTTGCCAGACCCCAGGATCTATATAGGCTCACAAAGACTATAAAACATTTGGTGCAGAGAGGGGGGGAAGGGGAAAGAAATGCCTGAGAGCTCTGCTTTATAGGACATTTTATACTTATTTGCACCCATGCCAAATGATTGGCAACCTCTTTCAAGGGGCACCAGAATGTTACCCTGAATATACCCTGGAAGTCAAAGCCAGCTATCACCTTCTCCGATGTCAGCTCTCTATAAGTCAGGACCAAAACAGAGCTGCCCTGTCCCTATGACTTGGTTAATTCTGGGTTACGTGCACACAACTTCGGCAGGTTGAAGCTCAGTTAAAGTTTTAGTCTCTCTGGCAGTCTAAGAAACAGGGACTCCAGGATCCTCATCCTGGCTCCGACGTCAAATCCATCTGCGGCCTAGGACGAGTCACTTAACAGCCCTGCCTCAGTTTCCCTTTCTGGCAAATAGCACTAATACCTACCTTGCAAAACTGTCCTGAGGATTCATTGAAGGAACATTGTCAACTTAATAGACAACCACACTTCTCTCTGAAATATTCCTCTCTCCTGTTGTTGCAACCCTAACAGCTACGGGGACTGTGACTTGAAAGCAGCTAGCAGGAATTAAAAATGGCTGGCGTTTTAGTTTGTTTGCTCTGTGCTTTGGGCAGTACTTTGTGAAGAGTCAGCATTCTTGTTTTGATTCTGGTTATTGGCACTTCCTACATCTCACAGTGGTGTGATGACATCGCCTTTATACACGGCTCTGGAGGGAGCTCGTGTGCAAGCTCTTCCCCAGGCCTAGCATAAGTTGTAGAACAGCTGCTGTTTCTCACTGTGTGTCTAGAACAGAGTCTTTTCCTGGGACCCCTATGCAGAGCCAGAGAACAAGAGAAGCCAGGTAAGAGGAAGCACAGATGATGGCTGGGGGAAAACTCGTCTTTGCTCCCCAGACAAGCAGAGGGCTGATGAAAAACTCAGACCAGGGGGCCAAGGAGCAATCGTCCTGCCTCTCCAGACCTCTGCACAGTGGTAGGTAACATCAGCAGCCTGGGGCGTGGCCACCAAGGGTGGCCCTGTCTTTACATGCTAAGCTGGCTGGAAGGAGTGAGTTTTAAAGAGATTTAAAGGAGGTGAGTGAGATTGCTTGTGAAGAGGGGTGAGGGAGGCAGTTTTAGGCACTGATGGCAGCATGATAAAAAGGCTGGTGTCATAACTGGGAGAAGAAGACTAGAGGAGCGACATGCACAGCACGTAAGAAAGAGACGGTAACAAGCCGAGATCCAGTCGGAGGCTGAGCTGTGTAGAAAGGTGAGGGCAAGTAGCTTGAATATGGAAGAAACAAGAGGCTGAAGGTTTGAGTGGTCGCCTTTGCTGTGATCACAGCTATTGCTAAGGGTCTAAAAACAAATGTGCCCTGTCCTGACATGAAAAAGGAACATTTTAACTCAGCACCTCTTTGGCCGTCATCCTTCTTTTTTTCACGTGTGTGTGTGTTTTATTTGCAATTTTCCTCTCTCTGTGGGTTGTTCTTGGCAACACACGTTCAAGCAGTTTGTGCTTTTGTGACAGCCGTACTTTGTATTGCAATGAGACAGGCTGAGTTGCTGATGTTGCCAAGAGTTGAGACAAAGAATATTTGAAACAAAAGAAAAATTATTTATATTACAGGAGCACCCACGCTTTGCTAGGTACCATACAGACATCTAAAAAGACATAGGCCCTATCCGGAGGATCTTAAAACATAGAAAGACAAAAAAAAGATGATATGGCAGGGAAAGAGATGCAAGATTCAAGTGCAGTGGTCAAGGTGATGATGGGCAAATGAGTTGTTAGTTCCATATTTTGGGTTGTTTGGTATTTGTTTGTATTAAAGTTCATTTAATTCTTCCTAAATGCCCTTCACCCTAGTCACTTAGTTCTTTTTTTTTAGTTTTTTTTTTAATTTACAGTGTAAACACTCATTTTTTGAAAGTGATGCTAATGAAAGCAGAAAATTAAGAACTCAAAGCTTAATAGTAACTGTGGCTCTGACCATCAGATCTGGGCAAGATCTGCTCAGCACAGGATCGGACAGGGGGGAAAGATGGGCAAAGGTGACTGATTTTAAGAGCAGAAGGAATCATCATGATGGTCTAGTCTGACCTACATTACACAGGCCATAGAATATCACTCAGTGTTTATGCATCAAGCCCAAAGACTCGGGATTCAGCTAGAGTATGTCTTTTAGAAAGACATCCAATTCTGATTTAAACACAGCGGGCCAGATCCTCACTGGGGGCAATTGGCGCAACTTCACTGAAATCAGTGGAGCTCTGCTGATTTACATCAATTGAGGACTGGCCCTTTGCGCTTACCTAAGTGCTGGGAAGGCTGGGGACTGCTTTGGCTCCAGACGCAAGTTAGAACAACCTCCGGACTCCTTTAATATATGCCACCTTGTGAAAGCCCCTTGGGCGTAAGGCACTGTGCGGGGGTGAGAGAAGCATTGACCAATAAGTACATCCCCTTGCTCCTACCCAAAAGATAGATTTGATAAGAGTCACAGGGTCCCAGTTCTATAATTTAGGTCTGTGAAGTCTCAAGGCAGGCAGAGTTACCAGTGCAGGTTGAAGAGAGCTTACTTCCCCCAGTCCAAGTTCTGTCTTCCTTCACTCTTCCTGTGCAACATCTCTCACTTCTTCCTGTGCAACCTCTTTGCTGCTAATGGAGTAGCACAGGCAGAAGTGAGAGCAGAATTTGCCCCAGTAGCGTGATCTGAGATTGTTAGTGGACTGAATTTTGTCAAAACGACTTTGTTCGACCCACTATTTTGAACCTTCCTATGTACAACAGTTAAGACTCAGATTTGTCAAAACAGGATAGGTGCTGCCAGAGGATTAGTAATTCATTTTTTGTCCCTGTACAAAGCCATTTTAAGGAAAGAAACAACATGTCAGAGCTATGCTAACAACTGACTGTACCAACAAGGAGGGATTTGACGTATTTTTCTATGCTGCAGTGACTGTTATAATAAAAGACAGCAGTGCATTAGTGAAAGATTTATGCTAGTATTTCAACAATGGAAAACATGAGGGTGACTATGTTCTCATTCTCCCTGAGACAGGCAGCCAGGACACGTCATGTAACAATATTGCCAGGAATGAAGTTACAGCTGAAGAAATGCTGATTTGCTCATGCAGTAAGACAGTTCCAGGAAGCAGGACAAACCCTCGCTTTATTTGTGGTCTCAGATGGAGAATTTCATAAGGGAACTGCCCATCCCCGCCTGTTTAGGAAAAACTACTTTCCTGATCCCAGAACATGATGAGAAAAGGTGACGCACCAACCTGCCTAGAGTCACCCACCCTGCCTTGAAGGGCCCAAGTTCTTTCATGGTCCCTTCCTAAATGTAGCGTCCTTGGTGGCATCATAATTGAAGCCATCTGTACCAGGAAGACAAGCTGATTGAATTTACTAATGATACATTCTCTAGAAACCTTTGGTTGCTGAACCCAGCATTTTGTGCCCACAATTAAATTACAAACAAAAAGGGCATTTGGTAACATTTGACACCGTGATGTCCAAGTAACTGGTTTATAGGAAAATCAGCAATAAAGACCCACTCTGTCCAAAGCCAAAGGGAGATTTGACTACCGACAGAGATAAGAACAGGACTGGGTCCCTATCAGGGGTATTGGAGCTATGCAAGATTACTATTAATGTTTTGATACACATTTGTATTTAAAAACCCACCCACAGTCAGATATAACCAAAATGAGAGAAAATTATATTAAAAAGTGAGTGAGAACAGCCATGTCATCCCAAAGCAGAGAAGGGGCTCGCTCCTTTCCCACCCACCATGTACAGATTGCCCAGACTGCATGGAAAAGTGGGGGTAAAGGCACCATCCTCCCCGTTCCTTGGTGCTCCAGAGAGCCTTATCTAGGGCTGGGGACCTATGCACAGGAAGGAAGACGGGTGCATGGTCTCCATTTCTAACAAACACTTTGAGGCAGGGGCCATGCCTTCCTCATTATTTGCAGAGCACCTAGCTCAATCAAGATTGCGGTCTCCAGTCACCATATAAAAGATTAAATAATAATAATTCCTCCATGACCCTTCCCAAAAAAACAGTGGGTTGTTTACGAGGGCTATACTGACTGTTCACTTCCACAGGGAGACGCTTGGCACAGGCAGAAACCCCTAATCTCCTTTACAAGGAGGCTTGGGGGGCAGCTGCTGGCAGGGGAAGTCCTGTGAACTGTGAGGTATCTGCAAAGGCAGGCAGCATAGAGTCCCAGGGTCTCCAAGCTACAACTTGGTGCCTCCATGAATCTCCCAAGCTTTCTGCATAAATCTTGGGGCACACGTGTGTTTCAGGTGCAAAGCCCTCTACTCCGTTTCATGTTGAACAGTAGTAGGGCAGGCTCCATGAATTTCAGTCATCGGCTCACGTTTATGCAGGTACAGGAAGGGTCCAGCGAAGAGCAGTTAATGCAGATAAAAATACAAGGGGAGCTAACCAATCCTGGCGGCTGTATGTTGTTGTCAGTGTTGCCATCATATGATATCAAATTTCTGAAAGACTCATAGCCAACCACACAGCAAAATGAGTGTGTGTGTGTGTTTGTGTACACGCTTAGAGCCCAATCCTCCATGGAGGTCAATGTTCATTTCAGGTGTATCAAAGATGGAGTAGTAGTCTCCCAGGTTGCTCCCAGGGGTGTAATGAATGGGGAAGAGGAAAGAAAAAGGGCAGAGAATTACAAGGTGAGTTAAACCTTGTATCCCTCTTGGAGATAAATCTGAACTCAACCCATTAAGTTCAACAGGACAACTGTTGTGAATAAGAAAAACAGGGTTTGGCTGCTTATTTGTCTCACTTACTACTGACAGCTCTCTGATCTATAGAAAGGGCATTCTAGCAGTAGGGATGAGTAGAGATAGCTCCTATAAAAAGCCCCTGATAAAAAGAAAAGAGCACATATTTATGAACAAGCCAAGTGCTTCAGTGAACATTTTCCCCCTCTATAGAAGTCTGATCCAAAGCCTATTGACGTCTATGGGTTTTGAATAGGGTCCTCATAGAACAGGAGTATATAAACAGTAGGATCTGGCAGTTGTAATCATTTAATGGAACGGACTACATATGTCCATGGACTTAAAAATAAAGCTTTGAGGGGCTAGTTGGTTTTTTTTAAACTTCCCTACTTGCAGGGGGGACCATAAAACCATTCTAGCATGAGTCAGAGAACCAGACTTGGCAAAGTTAAGCCTGCCACTTTAAAAACAGAACACTAATTAAATAAACTAGCAACAGGGAGAATAAAATAGCTTTCCCCCCAGCCCTCCCCCCCACAGTAACTAATCTAGCCTGAAGTGAATTAAAAAATATTTTACGTGGATCCCATTCATATACAAAATAAAGAAAAAAACATGCTTGCAAAAATTCACTTGGCAAAAGTCTAACTCAAACTGCCCTGGCATAAAAGTGCAGTATTATTTTTTTAAATCCAGTCTAGATAGAAGGAGGATTTAGCTCTAAGTGATTGCATCTCTGAGGAAAGGTCAAATGAATAGACTTTGTAGAGCTGTTCTCTGCAGAGCTCATGCTGATTTGTGGCCACTCTGCTCATCCATTGCAGTGTTGGCAAGTCTCATGATTGCGGTATTTGGTGTTTTTCTAAAGCCTCAGCTCGTGGAGTCATGTTATTACATGAGAATGTTAGCTTTCATATTTTTTTAAAGAATATATATTTCCAGCCCTCAAGGTTGAAGAGAAAAGCTTAAAAATGTAAACCCTAAAGGCTCCAAACCCAGAACTCCAAATTTACTATTATTTAAAATCTCAGGATTTTTAAATTAATCCCAGGATTTCTGGAGGGGCTTGACTCATGATTTGAGAATGCACGGAGTTGGCTGTACTGGTAACAAGCTTATGAAGTGTGTGCCACGTTTCCTTCTAATGGAGAGTCAAAAATAGAAGGTAACAGCTTGCTACTACTGTCACCTAATGGAATTGCTCCTTTAGCCTGGGCTTTTGAACTAAAGGTCCTGTGTACAAATGTTAATGTGAGGGTTATTGCAGATCTACTGGCTACATTCCTGCTCCCTCCTACAACATTCCTCTATGTTTCCAGGGATGGAGTGCCTGTAGAGCAAAACTCTGCAATGCATAGGAGGTGTGAAGGTCCACATCTAGGCTCTACTTTGGTCTGTCCTCCTCTGCACATTTGAGAGCAAGCATTCCAGAAAAATAAGACCAGTTCTGAAGTCACAACAACATGCAAAAATGCTCCCATTTTCAGCACTTCAAATTGTTTTATGGACATTTGGCAATTTTCTTAGAGATTAGCCACCAATTTGTATCATATCCATTGCTTATAAGCAGCAGAATCCTAAGAAATATTAGGAACAGCGAGACACTACAAAGATTCGTGGGACAAAAGCACCAATAATTTGACAGAAAACAATCTATTTATCAAATACAACTAACTCCCCAGTAAAGCACCCTACACTTCTGGTATTAGTCAGGAGTAGATGTGAAGCTTGATGCAAGGATCACTGGGTGCGGTTCTGCAGCCTGTGTTATGCAGGAGATCAGACTAGATGAACAAAGTGGTCCGTTCCTATAAAAATATTTCAGCCAAAATTATGCAGAAACTCTGCTCAATTTACCTAAGGGTCATCCCATTAACTTCAATAGGACTCCACTTATGTGAATAAAACAAGCAGGACTTGCTCCAGAATTTCTGTCATCCCAGATAAGCGACAATGGATACAAAGCGCACAGCCTGAAGTTATTCATTCCCAAGATTTATTTTTATTGACCGCTATTTACCGAAGTATCTGCAGCTGAACATTTGGGACTGTCTCTATGGCCAGCTTAACCTGCACAACGCTTCCCCAAGCATGAACCCAAGAGCAGGCATGATGCACTCCCCATTTTTACACGCTGCAGCCTGTGCACTGTATGTTATTGTTATGGGAGGACTGTGCACTCCCCATGCATCTAAAGCTTCCAGTAACTTCAGCGGGAGATGCAAGCGTACAGTGAATGCAAGCACAGGGCTAATATGGGGTGGAGCACATTCTGTCCAATATTATAGGGTCTTTATGCACATACATAAATTCCATTAATGCTCATTAGCATTCCAGGCACACATTGTAAGGGAAATAATTGACTGGGGTGCAAGAGAGTTCATAGTGAGTGAGAAATATGTGACTCCTATTTATGAAGTGTCTCTCTATATTCCATGGACTACATTTGGTTTTCAGTTACAGCTGGGCAAGACCATTGGCTCAGTGGCTTATGCAGTCTATATGTCTGGAACTTATATGGCCCCATCAACAAAACATTCTGAGCCCCTCACACACATTGTTGAATTTACTCTCCCAACGCCCTCTGAAGAAGGGCAGTATTATTATACAGAGGGGGACTGAAGCACAGAGAAATCAAGTGACTTACCCAGGAAGGCTGTGGCAAACCCACATCTCTTGATTCCCAGCCCAGTGCCTTAACCCTGGGCTCATCCTTCCTACCTCCTGTAACAGAAGGTATCACGTGTTTCTAAATTTCTCATTTAAATTACATTTAATAAGGAGGGTATATGAGATTTTATTTACAGAAGTTTCCTGCTCAAGGTAATAGGAGAAAATAAAAATCTATTGACTGTGGGTAGAGAACAATGCAGACACAGATATTGTTTATTGTCACTGTGTAACTACAGATAAAAAATCATTGACTATCACTATTGTTTATGGTTATCATCTGCAGTAGTTAAAGGGACAACTCCTACCTTTTTTCCTCACACACAACTCCCATTGATTTCAGTGGGTAAAATACCATCATAATGTTGTCTCTCTATACGATAATCTTAGTAAATGATCATTTCTTGACAACCCTATACCTGAAGAATTCTCACTAAATCATAGAAGCATAGGGCTGGAAGGGATCTCAATAGGTCATCTAGTCCAGTCCCCTGCACTGAGGCAGGACTAAATATTATCTAGACCATCCCTCAAAGGTATTTGTCTAACTTGTTCTTAAAAACTTCCAAATGACAGAAATTCCACAAACTCATCGGCAGCGAGTAAATCGCCGGCTGGGGGAGGCTAGTCCCCAGCCCTGCCCCTTCTGCCTGAGGCCCTGCCCTTTCCACCACCACCCCGGCCAGAGCCCAGAGCGCCCCCCTCCCCCCGACCCAGTCCCACCCCAGGCTAGTCCCCCAGCCCCAAAGGAGTGCCAGGAGGGCGCACAGCCCCAGAGCGCTGGGAAGGTGGGTGGTGCATGGCCCCAGCCCCCCCAGCCCTGGAGCTCTGGGAAGGCGGCCCCCAGCCCCAGAGGGCGGGAGAGACACAGCCCAAGCACTGGGGGCTGGAGGACTGGAGCCACATGCAGGAAGGGGTGGTAAGCAGGGGGCGGGGGCACGCCTGGCTGTTTGGGGAGGCGCAGCCTCCTCCAGCCTATGTGACCCGCCACCCGGGCACAAATTTCCTAGGTAATTTGCTCCAGTGCTTAACTACCCTTACAACTGGGAAGTTTTTCCTAGCGTCTAACCTAAATCTCCCTTGCTGCAATTTAAGCCCATTGCTTCTTGTCCTGTCTTCCACGGCTAAGGAGAACAATTTATTACACTCCTCTTTTTAACCACTTTTTACATTCTTGAAGACTATCATGTCCCCACTCAGTCTTCTCCAGATTAAACAAACCCAATTTTTTAAAATCTTTCCTCAGAGGTCATGTTTTCCAGACCTTTAATCATATTTTTTGCTCTTCCCTGGACTTTCTCCAATTTGTCCACGTCTTTCCTGAAGTGTGGTGCCCAGAACGGGACACAATACTCCTGCTGAGGCCTTCTCAGTAAGGCTGCGAGTCTGTCAAAGAGATCACAGAAGTCACGGATACCGTGACTTTCCAGGACCTCCATGACTTCCACAGCTACAGACGCTGCCTCCCGTGACATCCACAGCTGCTGGGGTGGCCCTGGGTCAGCTACTGCTGGACCAGCCTCAGGGCCAGCCGCACCAGCTACTGGTCGGGTGGCCCCGTCTGGCTGGTCCAGGGGGCTGCCAGAGAAGCAGTGGTCTCGAGGGTGGCCCTGGAGCGACGGTCTGAGAGCAGCAGCAGTCCTGGGAGCTGCCCAAGAGGCCGTCAGAGCAGCGGCCCCCGGGAGCCTTTGAGCGGGAGGAGGCTGGGGCAGTCAGCTCCTGCCTCTGGAGCAGGGGCCGGCCGTCAGCCCCGAGGGCCCTCCAGAGCAGTGGCACCCTGGAACGCCCGGAGCAGCTAAGATTTAGTCAGGGATATTTATAGTAAAAGTCATGGGCAGGTCATGGGCCATGAATTTTTGTTTATTGCCCATAACCTATCCTTGACTTTTACTGAAAATACCCATGACTAAATCTTAGCCTTACTTATTAGTGCTGAGCGGAGTGGAATAATTACTTCTCATGTCTTGCTTACTCCTGCTAATATATCCCAAAACAATGTTCACTTTTTTTGCAACAGCATTACATTGTCGATTCATATTTAATTTGTGATCCACTATAATATCCATATCCCTTTTTTTCCAGTACTCCTTCTTAGGTAGTTATTTCCCATTTTGTATTTGTACAGTTGATTATTCCATCCTAAGTGTAATACATGGCATTTATCCCTATTGGATTTCATCCTATTTATTTCAGACCTTTTCTCTAGTTTGTCAAGATTGTTTTGAATTCTAATTCTGTCCTCCAAAGTGCTTGCAACCCCTCCCAGCTTAGTATTGTCCATAAATTTTGTCTGTATTCTCTATGCCATTATCCAAATAATTTATGAAGATATCTAACAGAACAGACCCAGAACAGATCTCTGTGGGACCTCCACCCAATATGCTTGAGTGTGAACCATTCAAAACTACCCTCTGAGTACAGTTTTCCAACCAGTTGTGCACCCGTCTTATAGTACTATAGGTTCATCTAGGCTATATTTCCCTAGTTTGTTTATGAGAATGTCATGTGAGACCATATCAAAAGCCTGACTAAAGTTGAGCTATATCACTCTACTGCTTTCTCCCTATCCACAATGGTTGTTACCCTATCAAAGAAGGATATTAGGTTGGTTTGACATGATTTGATTTGACAAATCCATGTGACTTGTTACTATATTAGCTAAATGCTTACAAATTGATTGTTGATTCATTATCTTAATGCACGTTAAGCTGATTGTCCCCCTCCTCTCACCCCCCCCTTCCGGTTGTCCTTATTCCTCTTTTTATAGATAGGTACTATATTTGCCCTTTTCCAGTCCTATAGGATTTCTCCTGCCCTCCACAAGTTTTCAAAGATAATTGCTAGTGGCTCAGAGATTCCCTTCAGACAGATCCTTAAGTATTCCAGGATGTATTTCGGAAGCCCCTGCCAACTTGAAGACATCTAACTTGTCTAATTTCAGAGTAGCAGCCATGTTAGTCTGTATTCGCAAAAAGAAAAGGAGTACTTGTGGCACCTTAGAGACTAACAAATTTATTTGAGCATCCGATGAAGTGAGCTGTAGCTCACGAAAGCTCATGCTCAGATAAATTTGTTAGTCTCTAAGGTGCCACAAGTACTCCTTTTCTTTTTGCTAACTTGTCTAAGTAATTCTTAACTTATCCTTTCGCTATTTTAGCCTCACGTCCTGCCCCATTTACATTCTGTTAGTTTTCTGATCACTGCTAACCTTTTTGGGGAAAACTGAAACAAAAAGGGTATTTAACACTTTGGCCATTGCTGCATTTTCTGTTATTGTCTTTCCCTTCTCATTGAGTAACAGGCCTACCATGCCCCCAGTCTTCCTTTTGCTTCTAATGTATTTGTAAAATGTCGTCTTGTTGTTCTTTCTGTCCCTAGCTATTTGGGACATTTTGGGCTTTGGCCTTTCTAATTTTGTCCCTACACACTTGTGTTGCTTTTTTTATATCCATCCTTCATAATTTTAACTAGTTTTCACTTTTTACAAGGCTCTTTTTGGAGTTTCAGGTCACTGAAGATCTCCTGGTGAAGCCAGGGTGGTCTTTTACTGTACTTCCGATCTTTCCTGTGCATTGGGATAGTCTGATCTTGTGCCCTTAATAATGTCTCTTTAAAAACTGCCAGCTCTCCTTAACTTTTTTCCCTTAGACTTGCTTCCCATGGCCTCTTACCTACGGATTCTCTGAATTTGCTAAAGTCTGCCTTCTTGAAGTCCATTTTCTTTCTGCAAAAGTGTATGTCCCCAGTGGAGTAATATTTTTTGAAAGAAATTAACTGTAAATACCTTCCCTCCATCTATATTTCTACACTTGTTAGCTTTTCCTCCCAGCTCTCCTCTGCCTTTCAATATGCTAAAATTGAGCCTGGAGAAGAACAGGACATATGTATTATGAAGAGTTTCTGCCTATAGGCTTAGCATGGGACTTGAGCACATGCATAAACTTAAGCACATGCCTAATTGCTTTGCTGAACTGGGAGTTAATTTTTTTTTATTCCACAGAGGGTGTAAAATCTATTCAAATGAATTCTTATAGTTGCCCTGTGAGTCTGTTTTGTACCAACATAACCAATTGCCCATTGTAAGAAGACTGTAACAAACTCACAATACCTCCTATTCCTCATAGTACATGCAAGTAAGAGAAACTTAAGCTGTATTTGAATCAGCATTTCTTTCTGTGCTTACTAGTTGTAACACTCAGACTAATGCCATTGACTGAGCTGTATACACTGAAATATAACATGCTTTTCTATATAATTAATGGAACTTTGATTCAGGAATAAAAATAATGCAGCAACAATTCTCTTGGATCTCAGACTCCCATCAGGACCTATAGCCCTGTCTTTCTTTTTCTCTAACATTGGTCATTCTTTTCCAAAGTAATATCCATTTGACTATCAAAACTAAATGGTTTATTTTTCAAATGGTAAATTTTTTCAAAAATGTATTGCTGTACAAAATATGTCCATCCTCATTAGATCCATTTTCTCAATTAAATTCAAGTTTCTGTGTCCAAAAGGCATAAATCTGGGTATTGATTTGGTCATAAAATAATGAAACTCCCAGAAGCCTTCTAAACCCATTTTACTTGGATGAGCATATAGGCTTTTAAAATATCAAGTTATTCCAGTATTTAATACACATAACTGCTTTCAGAGGTCTAAGGCAATAAGGCATATTTCCCCACTCCATTTGAAGTACCACAGCTACAAGCAATGGCCCCCTACTATTTTTAAAGCTTTGGACCATATTTTATTCAGTGTGAGCATGATATTTTTTTAACATGAACTTTATACCCTGGAGCCAAAAATCAATAACCTATCGAATCAAAGGTCTGTAAAGCAACAACAGGCTCCTGGTGTTGTGCACCCATAAAATGCATTTCAGTCTAAATCTACACTTCCAAAATAGTCTAGTTCTGAATTTATTGCCCTGTTCCGACAAGATTACTGGATAATCAATGTGTACTTCCAAAAAACAAACTTTTTTAGGGAAAATATTGTCTTCCCTTCTTATCAAAGCAAAGAACCAAAATCAATCATGCTACGTTTTTTATTCTGGGCCCAATTCTACAGTCCTTATTCACACTGAGTATGACATGACTATGCAAGTAGTCCCATTAATTTCAGTGGGGCTGCTCATACAGGGTGAAATAGATCCTTGTGCAGAGAGCAAGCCCTAGTCCTGTGTACCACTTACATCTCACTTAGGCTCCATTTTTGAAGGTTTAAATTGGATTTATCTGGTAAATGTACATAGGATTTAGCAGTACATAGGTCTCATACTGGCGATTTGCACAGGAGTGAATTTCAACCATTGTAAAGATGGTGGAATCAGACCCAGGATAAATATCACAATTTTGCTTGATTTTACTTTGAAATCCCATCTACATTCCAGTCACAGCTTGACAAAAAATAATCACACACAGTTAAATACAGTATTTTATGAACATTCAGAAATGTTCTTTTCTAGCGTGAAGTGAAATATACATGAAAACCTATTTTGCTAAATCAGCATATATGCTGTGTAAACATTTTTTTCTTCAGTCTACAGAGTTTAACAAACAAACCTGCCTTGAATAGTGCATCATTTACTCTTTTGATAACTGGGAACAGCACTCTAAATTTGGTGCTTTTGCAACGTATTTGATGCTCCAATTTCCTTCAAATAGCTACTATGTGCTATTTCCTCACCTGCCTTTAACAATAGAGGGCTTGATTTACCATTGGTTCACAGTGGTGTAGCTCCAAGAGTTACCCTGATGTAAAACTGGATTAACAGCCCCTCTACTTGTACATGTAAGTGCAAAAATAGCTTTTGAAGGAACTTGAAGTATCACGATCACGTTTCAGTGGAGTTACACCAACATGGAGTTACAATGGGGCATTGTAGTAGTGAATCGAGCCCAGAATATTTATATTAAGATTACTAATGAGCATAGAGAAACATAGGGACTTTCATTTATGGGAGAGTCATATCAACTCTTTAAACTATGATCTCAGAACCATCTGGTAGAGAATATACAGTACATATAGTAAGCCAAATTCTGCAGTCCATTAAACTGACAAATACAAAGTGAGACCGAAGACTTCAACCAAAGCTATGCTTATTTTTGTTTGATGTATCTTTCACCTTTCAATTCCCTCCCATAAATATAGCCAGGGTCTTGTCTTTTTCAGACAGCAGACACATCTCCCCTCTGTACTAACCATCACAGACTCTAGGAGACAGACCACCTTTTCTTGCTTGATCTGTCATGTGTTTCCCAAGAACATAGTTCTTTGAATATGTTGATACCCAAGCACCATCACTATTGTATGTTCATGATCCTGTTCTCCAAACTGAATAGTTTCAGTGACTCTTATTAACTTAAAGTAATTCTTCAGACCCAGAGATAATGACAGGATTAACAGCACCTGAAATGTGCTTCTTCCAGAATTAAATCCACCACTGTAGCTTTGCAAGGCAATGCCCATCTTTGAAAGCTTGAACAGCTGCAGAATGGGAATGCAGCCTTTTCTTACTTCTTTTGTGACATCTCTTGTTTTGGCTGGTGCTTTTTTGTTATCAGAGAGATGGTCAACCAAATGTGCCGGAAAGTCCATTTCTAGCAGAGTGGACCAGAGTTTTGCATGACAAACTGTAACATTTGATTTTTGTGCTGCACCACCTGGCCTGTAGTTTCCTTGGTCTCAAATCAGAATCCTGATTATGAATGTTCTAAGCTTGACACTATCATTTATCAAGCGTCTTGTGGTTAAAAGGATGCAAGCGGCACATAACAGAAAAGGAGACACTGATGCAGAAGCATCCACAGAAAGCATTGCTCGAGCTGTCTACAGACTCCAAGATTAAGTGTGAAATCTGACAGGAAGAATATGTATTAAAAATATGTGTTGACAGAATGATTTAACTAATATTTTAAAGGCAAAACATCAACTGCATTTCCATATCATTTATAATCTTGGTGAACAGGGTACTACAGAACAGGCTATCCCCTTCTGTCATCATCTCCTTAGTCTCTACTTCATTTTACAGCTCAAGTATGCTTTAGTAAAACAAAGCTTGAGCTTTAGGACCAGATTCTCAGCCGGTGTAAATCAACATAGCACTATTGATGCCACTGGGGCCCAGATATCAATGAAGCTGCGCTGATGTACAACAGCAGAAGCTCTTAACCATAATTGTTATGCAAGTTCCTGTAGATACAGACAAAAGTCGTCTCAGGAAACAAATATCAGTGACACAAACATTGGGAAAAAAAAAACCCCTCAGCACTCCATCTATGAGAAGAATCTACTATATGGATTCCACCGTGGTGTTTCCATTATCCCATAAGGGTGAAAGTATCTAGGTAAAATGGCTGGCCACCCTTCCTGCTAGAAGGGTCTGTCAGGTGATCGTTTTCCAAATGATGCTCAGTTCTCATTTTCTTTTTCCTCCATCTCAGATTCCACAGTCTCTTCACTCTCCCAAAGCCAAGTCTGCAGCTGGTGTAAATTGGCAAAGGTTTATTGAATCCTGTGGAGCGACACTAATTTACACCAGTTATAGATTTGACCCCCCCCCCCAGTGTCTGAATGAGGCAAGTATCTCGATGAAAGCAAACTAACTGCAGTTCAACACAGAATCATTGGCACTGAAGCCTGTTGGCAGGATTGCATTCTCACCATCTACTGAAGATGCGTGCCCACAGTCTCAGGGTCCCATTGGATCCATTACTGCTCCTCCACTCTCAGATGACACAGTGTCCCTTCATATTTCTGGCCACACGCATTTTCGGTTACAGTACTCTAAGACCATCTTCTTCGGGCTAGCCTTGAAATCCACCTTGAAATTCCAGCTGGAGCACAACACTACTAATCTGAGTTCAAGATTCTGCACCGGCTTCCGGGTACAATTCAAGGTAACTCATGCTCTGGGAAGGAATGATCTGAGAGATCATCTATGATCTGCTGGGACACTTAAGATTGGCTGAGATGTTTTGTGTCCTGGGGCTGATCTTCCCAGGGTTGATAGGAGAGCTTTCACGTTGGAGAGCTCACCCTTTGGAGGTCCAACTAGGCCAAAGAAAAGTAGCAAACAACACGGTCTGGCTCTTTTTTTTTTTTTTTTTTTTTTAAGTTTAGCTTAGCATTTAGTTCACTGGTTTTGTTTATGTGTATGTTTGTTTCTGGTTATGGTCCAAGTCATGTTTTCTTCCTAACAGCTCAGTAGCCTGCCCTTCAGAGTAATCTTGCCACTGGTAGCAGTTTTAGTTTCATTGTTGCATCCTGTTGCAAGTGGCTATGTACTGATGTGTTTTACCTTTTGTTACTGAAACACATAATGGTCAGGATTGAAGGCACTATATTGAATACAATAAATAGGCAACTACACCAGGAATAGGTGAGGGATATGAAGATGTGAATCATCTCTGAAAGGTGGTACATCTAAGAATGTCACAGTGTTAGATCATCCCTATTGCTAAGAGTTGAAACATCAGTTGTAGAGATGTTTGTAGTAGAAAGTACATGGAATAATTACCAGAATAGTAGTGGCCACCCCAGTTTAGAGGTGAATGCTAGGCAGGTCTCTAGGTGAAATATATCTGGAGGTTGCTACAGAGCTGAAATTGTTCAATCCATATAAAAATGTCAGCGCTTAGTTTTGTGAATGGAATGATACTTGTGCTGCATGCTCAATATTAGCCTTTCATATTAGCAACTTCATAGCAACTCTGTTTCTTAAAATAGGGAGTTACAGTGCAAGCTTTTATCTTATATAATCCTTTAGAAAAGAAAGCTCCGACACCTTTGGGGGGTTTAAAACATCAAACTTTCAGCCACAGACCTGTCTTATCAAAGGAACTAGCAGCTCTATCTAGGGTTTATGGTCATTAGAGGAATTCCAAATTGCCTGTTTTTTATAGACTACCTACATAACAACCTCCTACTGTATTTAAATTTTTGTAATTTTCTACCCCGATGCGATCTTCATATCTAAATGCACACAGAGTATTTTACATTTATCAGTTTAATCCCATAGTTATGTCTTTCTTTAAATGCCTGTTGCTCAACAATGTATTAATAGTGAATTGTTTTTTGGAAAGAAGATATTTAAACATAGTCAGTTTATGATGATTCCCTATATTTTTTTAGCCAGGAAAGACATCGTTAATGGCACAAAAGGCTATATTTATAAAACCTGTTTACCTATTTAACCTCATATATATCATTATTATGGGAGAACTAAAGCAATTGCATGTCTTCTTTTTACCAATGTTTGATTTTTAGGCAATAAAAAATACCGCTCTCTATTTATTATTGGTAGTTAAACAGTGCTGGCATATAAAAAATGGTAAATGCACTCCCCACCCCTATCCCCATAGAATACTGTAAATCTTTGAATTATAATCCACTAACACAAGGAGGTGTGCTGGTATTGGCAAGGAGTTTCAATTAGCTGACAAATGAAGTGAAGAGTTATAACCGGGTTGCAGCAGGTACTAGATTATCAGAGTCTAACCCTCCCACTGCAGTCCTCTTAATCTTGAGTTACAATTTGGTCTACGGCTGGGACTTACTCAAGAAAAACACTAAAGCCCAAGCTTAACTTTAAGCATGTGAATGCTTCCCACTGAATTAAGTTAAGCTTGTTCTTAAGTGCTTTTCTGGATGAAGGCTTTGGTCCCACTGTGTTTGGGGAGCAGGGAAGTACTTAACGTGGGTGCTGGTGACAGACTCTGGTCACAGAAAGAAAGAGAAAGATGAAGGTTGATGGAGAATGATTAGACAATGCAGGATTTTAAAATGACAGACATAGTGTCAAGATGTCTGGCGTGGCTCATGCCTGCGAGTGCCAACCTCAGGGCAGACTGTTAAGAAACAGGGCACAACCCCCAAATTGTCTGTGTAGTCTATAATTAGATTTCACCAACCAAGTATCAAGTGTGAACTCCTCAAGCACTATAGCAGCCTTAACATGGAGTCACAGGCAGTCCCTTGGACAATCTATCTCACCACCTAGGCAAGTTTGCCTTTGTGATAGATGGTCCCTTATATCAAAAATCACAACAGTATTCAGGTTATTCCCAGTCCCAAAGAACCAGTCACTTACCCCAGGTCCAATACACCCTGATCTCTCACCAGACAACACTTGTAGTAAATCCTATAATAAATTAACTAAAGGTTTATGAACAAGGAAAAAGAATGAGTTATTTACAAGGTTAAAGGAGGTAAACATAAACACACATGAGTTACGGTCTTAGGCTTCCAAAAGTAATAGAAGCTGCTAACATGCAATCTCTATGTGTCCTTTAGAGCTAACCCAAGCCAGGGATGCCTTGTGTATGCTTAGAAGTCTTGTCCTATTTCTGAAGTCCAAGCAGCACAGAGATAACATTTCTTCTTGACATGGATTTTTATTCCCTTCCCCCAGAGCTCAAGCTGATGGGATGAATGTTTGTGCACCTCTCATCTTCATGGGTGTGGGGAGAGCAACCAACAAGTATGTTGGCCACTGATGTTCCACATTGGCTTGTCTGGTATCTCTGGGCCTTCTTTTGATGGAGAGGAGTTGACACCTTTTGTGGTCAACTAGCATTTCACACTTGATAATGCTTCTCTCCTGACTGTGGGTGTTTACAGTTTTAGAGCAAACACTTTCATAGTTACAGAGCAAACACTTAAATATTGCCTTATAACCTGGGATACAGATGTCATAAGTGAGATTAATGCAGGAAGCAACTCACAAGCATTTCATAAAGTCTAAACCCATTTTTATAAATACTAACACACAGGTGAGCCAGACTGGTTTCCAGCTCTGCAAATTTGTCAGTGTCCAGTGAGGCCTAGGCATGAGCTGGCACCTGATCTGCCAGCATCACAAATACTATCAGGTAAATAAGAACGGTGGCTCCAAATTGTATGTTTTTTATTTAAGTGTCCCTCTTTGCTTTAATTACCCATTCCCACATACATATGAAGAGGAGGGGAAAGCAAGTGCATAGCTTTTGAAAGGCCACTGGTCTGTCCATAATCGCCAGGAGACTGGCTGGCCACTCTGATGAGCAGGAGAAAGACATGGGCAGGTCTTCCTAAGTAGCTTAGATCACATAGGTGGGCTGACCCTGGACTTTTTCCACATCCAAAACTCCCATCGATACCAGTGAAATTTTTGTGCATACAAAGGGTACAGGACAGAGCCCAGAGAAAGCCTTTTGAACCTCAAGCTCCACAGGGACTTCCCTCATTGCTGTCCTTGGCTTCCCCAGTAATGTACCTCCATAAGCAATGCTGCCACTGTCTGTCCCCCTCCTGCTTAGCTCACATCCATTCCCCTCCATTGTATGGGCAAGCTGCAAAGGAGGAGTTAGCGGTGTTCAAAGTGGAAGCTACTTACAATGCAAATACCACACAAGGTTAGGTGGAGCAACCAAATTGCTCCTACAGTATTAGGTGGATCCTGGGGCTACTCCTCTAGTAAAACCTCTTTGCTATGCAGAGCTCAATTCCAATGTAATGGCCATGGGTGACTGCAAGGCCCAGGACTACATGCCAGGCACTTTCTCTCTTCACAGCCCTATCTGTGTACAATTAGACTCTTCCTTGTCCCCACTGTGCTGTGCAAAAGGACACGAGTATACATGGCCCTCTCTTTCCCAATGTATTGTCACTTAACAACAGAAAAACTTTAGGAAAGCACAAGCCCTCTTTTATTTACTTAACAAGCATAATTTCCAGAAACTAAATCATATTTGAGCAGTAATGTATACATAGGTCTGTGCAAGGCAGCTCAGCTCCCTGAAAAGTTGATATGTGCTGTCGATTTGCAGTGTATAATTACGAGAGAGGAAACGAAAGGGGGGCAGGCTGTCTCAGCTACCGCACAAGCCAATTTGACTATTGCAAAGCTAATTAAATATGTCTGCTGTGTATAAAATATATCATCTCCAGATCACAGCATACTGCTAAATTCTTCATCTTATTAAAAGCTTACATTAATGCTTTTCCGACATAAATTTTAATATTGGACAGGTACTATTTGAGGAGCCTGACAATAGGAATGACCTAGATTAGGCTGACAGTGCCAAAAGATGTATCACCTAAGGCCGTCTTAAAGAGAAGAAGGATGAGGAATACAGTCTCCATTATTGCTTAGCCCTGATGTGCTGGCATTATCTTCAAAAGCCCGATCTTGCTTTGCCTCCTTCTCTTTCGGTACAGTCGGTGGCTATACCAGGGAGAGGAATGATATTCCATGCTTGCCACATCTTATTCCCTGGATTATAACTCAACTGTAGAGGGATTTAATGGAGCAGTGGATGATGGTTTAAATCTGTTGACATGTCCTCCTGTAGTTTAAAAAATTACAGGAGAAGTTGGATAGTTCCATACTAATACATTTATGCACTGGGTGCAGCATGCTAAGAGAGGCTCAGAAACACAGTAATATGAATTCCATCTCCTTAAGAAAAAAAGAGAGACCTAGAGTCTGATTCTTAGTTATTCTTTCCATGTGCTTGGGTTTGGAATACACTGGGGAACAAAGGTGATTCCAATGTGACTTCAATCTGGCACCATTCCAGATCTTCGTTGTAAATTGGAACAGCCTTGGGGGTGCTTTAACTTACACACTGCTTCCTGTGGGTCCAGAAAAACAGAGAATAGTGCATTGCATGTAGTCTTCTCCCTATGTGAGGAAGCAGTGCTGGCATAGAAACCTTGTACCAGCTGGAGTATAGGGATCTGCACAGAGTGTATTCTTAGGGGGGCGTTTCCTCACACTTTACATGGCCGGAGTGGTGTAAAGGGGCCTTAGTGTACCTGCACAGAGGTGATCAGAGCTCTCTTCACAATGTCCTTATTCCCAAAGGAACCAGCAAGTAGATTTAGAAAAGTCTTTCACTTTCACACCACTTCTAATGCAGAAAACAGGAAGATTACCAAACAGCAGCACTATTTCTTACGTGCATTACTGAATATGCAAAATCAATCAATCAATAAATAAATCAATAAATAAAGTGAAAATAGCTTTAAGGATCCAAAAACAAAAGAGAAATTCCAAACTAATAGAAACTCTTCCATTGACTTTCGCACAACACTTGCATTGACACTGTAAGCTTTCTTGGTATTAGACACTTGATTGACATTGTGATGGCTCATTCAAAGCATAGATGATGTCAGTGCAACTGCATTATGGTCTTCTCTTGACATTGTAACAGCTTCTTACGATTTTTTTTTAATTCTTCCCGTTGGCATCCCAAGGGCAATTGTATTGACAGAGTAATGCTCCTGTTACAATGTCAATGTATGAGATCGTTTCCTTTCAGGAGAGGTGATGGAAAAGGGTCTCATCACAAAGCAGCTCCTGGATAAAGAATTCAATATATGGTCAATGGAACCAGGAGATGGCGTTGTAAAGGTCACACATCCTGATATTCAGCCATGTCTGGGAATTCTCTACACCAAGAACAATTTGGGGCCTGATTTTCAGAGGCGTTGAACACACCAGATTTAAGTGAAAGCTTGTGGAAGCTACCTCTGGAAATCCAGCACCTGTGAAAATTAGGCCATGTAAGCTCTCTGCTATTGGGATGATAAGGTCAAGAATCTTTTTAGAAGTCACATTTTTCTTTTGTAATTGGTGATGGTCTTTCCACTAAAAGGTCCCAATGTAGAACAGCTTTCATAGACCTCTTCCTTTTCACTTAAAAAGGCTACACAGGAAGCACTCTCGTAGCCAGGTTAATTCCCCTACAGCTGTTGTGCGTGGGGAAAAAAGAAAGGGAGAGTCACACAGATAACATTTTGTCTTCAGAATTTATTGACTAAGAAAGTGAGGAATACAAAAGAAGCCCATTCCAATGATATCCCAGAAAGGAAAATACTCCATTGGCACCCTCTTTTACTGTACCGCTGGGTGACAGCGAGGCAGGGAATGAAAAACCAAGACTTACCTGGGATGAAAGATAAATTATCCAGGCTCCCTGTAGCTCTAAACTGATAAAGTGAAAACAAGTGTCACCGTATGTCACCTAGTGATTGTATCTGGTAAAAAGAAAATTCAACATGAATTCAAAACACAGGAATGAAAAACCCACTGAGTGACAACGGAGGGGACTCTGGGCCCAGATTCAGCTGCTGTAAACAGCTGTAGATGTGCTGAATTCAATGCCCATTTTCACCAGTTAAGGATTTGGTCTCAGGTCTTCTGACAATGTCTTTAAAATAATGGTGCAGTCCTAAAACTGAAGTTACGGGCTAGAGTCTCATTTGGGCTAAGTCTCTTTTACAACACTCTGTAAAGTGGATGGAAATTACATTTACACAAACTTCAAGGCCACTTTACAATGACAGAGTGGCACAAAGTGACCTTAGTGTAAATGAGAATGCGGCCTTGTATTTTTAGAAGGAAAAGCATTATTTACCAGGAAAATCGAGGACAAACTGTTCCCCACCAGCTGAAGTGACAAATACAGTTGGGGTACCCAGAAAAATATTTGAAGCTACCCCCAAACTAAAGGGAAAAAACAAAAACAAAGAGTAACAATAAATGATCAACATAATCTGGCTGGCGGACTGGAGCACAGAAACAAAAAATTCTGCCTCTTAAAATAGGAGCTTGAATTATCTAGATATGTACATAGAAATAAGTGACAACAGCTTTGAGATAACACTTCTCCTTTTCTGCATATTTCAATAAAGTCAAAGTTGAGTGGGAAAATATTACTGCCTTGAAAAATAAATATATTACGATATATCAGCTATAAGAGGAATATGCGCCACTGCATAAATATTTAAATACAAATTTACAAAGTGTATATTTTGAAGAAACCCAGGCCAGTAAATTTTGGATTATAAATGTATATTCAGAATTTCATGGGGTTTTTTTAAAAAAAAACATGAATTCTGTTTCACTGAACAGAAATGGTAATAATTTGTTTGTGTTGTACTGATATTCATTTTGCATTCTGTACTCCATGCTAACATTTTCCAATTTCCTTTTAACCAGAAAAAAATGGAAAAATTCACCTTAAATATTTCCATTTAAATTCCTTCTATTAAATTATATACTTTTATAAGACCCCCACGATGATCAAGATTGATTTCCTCTAAGGAATTTCCACCCTTTGAGAGATTGCCAGCAATTCAATACATATAAAACACAATAAAGTCACTAAAATTTGGTAATGGAAATTCGGAACTGATATACCAGAAATACTTTTTCCCCGTGCACCACTCAGATAGCCTATGGAATGCATTGCCACAATACATCATTGAAACCAGGCACTCAGCAGGTTTTAAAAAAAGAATTTGGCATTTATACATACAGCGAGGGTGACCAGATATCCTGTTTTTAAGGGGACAGTCCTGTTTTTTCTGGTCACCCTATGTAGATTCAGAGTTATAACAGTTACAACAGTAAGGATTAAAAAAAAAACACTCAAATGTTTTTGGAGGTGATATAACCCTCATGTCTCAGGGTGTGAGCCAGCCTGTAATTAGTGTGAGCTAGGAACAGACTTTTTCTTTGGACTTGTTATTCCCAGTTATTATAACTGCCTACTGTAGGGTTTCTTGCCTCTTACTCAGAAGCACGTGGTACTGGCCATGGCTGTTGGACTAGATTGAGTACTGGTGATTCCTACGTAAACTGTTAATATCTGAAATCCTAATTCTACATTCCTTAATCAGGCAGAACTGCCATTAGGCCTTGACTCTATAAAGCTTTGCTCATGAGCAAACAGGTTGAAAATATTAAAACAAGACAGTGAATAATAAATAAAAAATTGAAGTCAGCCTGGCAAGTGTCATGAAATTGAAAATGTGAGGTGTGCCAAGAGTGTTATGATTAAGCTTGGGAAGGAAATAGACTCTGGTCTCATAATTTATAAGAAACAAAACTGCTTAAGTGGGGCTAATAATAAAATGGTCAAGGAGAAAAATAAAACTGGTCTGCTATGTGTCGACCCCGTCCTGCAAAATGTAAAAGTCACTTTTACTCAGTTTGTCCTTGCGCTTAATGCTGGCCAATAAGTGGTTCAAAGGGGGTGGGTTTTTTCCACTGCATGGAGGAAAGAAATTGAGGAGGCAGATGGGTGGGAGCATGTGATCAGATTTTGGTTTTATGTTCTTAACTGGAAAACTGACTTCCACACCATACAACACTCCACAGGTTTCAGTGGGGTAACAACGAGGTTGCAAAATTTCTTCTTTCCCATTCAGTTACTATGCTTGTTCATTAACATTTTAACTTAAAGTCCAATTTGCTGCCAATCACAGTGTGGGTTACCTTTTTAAATAAATAATGCATAATGTGTACAATAAAGGCCAAGGTAAAAATGCAAAAAATTTTAATAGGGGTGTCTTGATGAAAGGTACCAGTCATGCTTTCTGAATACTTTATTAACCTCAGAGCGTTGTGGTTTTTTATTTTTTTAAAGGCTCATAATGAACTACTAATATACCTCTAATAGTAGAAATAGCAGACTTCAGACGTGCTATTCCGATTACTGTTCTGTCTGAGTTAGAGCGCTTAAGCCCTGTGATAAATGCTTATGTGGGGCTTAAGCGATGCACAGGGTCTTGTGCAGGCCTTCTTCACTAGGTGAATTTCAATCTCTGGGTAAAAATGTGGATCCCAGTTTTTAAGGGTGGAATGTTGATCCTGAGAGAGCCAAATTCTGGTCCCATTGAAGTCAGTGGGATCTTGCCCAGCTTACAGGTAGATACTAATATTGCAGGCTAAGAACAGTAGTAATAGAAGGGTTTCATTTTGTTTTTTTACTAGGTTAATGCTCCGGGAAAGTTCTGCTTTACTCTTTCATCATATTTGGTCATCTTTGATATTTACTTAATTTTTTAAAAGGCTACTCATGGCAAAAGGTGGTCAAGTTATGCAGCTTTTAGAGTAGCAGCCGTGTTAGTCTGTATCCGCAAACAGAAAAGGAGGACTTGTGGCACCTTAGAGACTAACAAATTTATTTGAGCTTAAGCTTTCGTGAGGTACAGCTCACTTCATCGGATGCATGCAGTGGAAAATACAGTGGGGTAAGGTGAGCTATTACTAGCAGGAGAGTGGGGGCGGGGGCGGGAACCTTTTGTAGTGATAATCAAGGTGGGCCATTTCCAGCAGTTGACAAGAACGTCTGAGGAACAGTAGGGGGGAAATAAACATGGGAAAATAGTTTTACTTTGTGTAATGACCCATACACTCCCAGTCTTTATTCAAGCCTAAGTTAATGGTGTCCAGTTTGCAAATTAATTCCAATTCAGCAGTCTCTCATTGGAGTCTGTTTTTGAAGTTTTTTTGTTGAAGAATTGCCACTTTTAGGTCTGTAAATTGAGTGACCAAAGAGATGGAAGTGTTCTCCGACTGGTTTTTGAAGATTATAATTTTTGGCGTCTGATTTGTGTCCAATTATTCTTTTACGTAGAGACTGTCCAGTTTGGCCAATGTACATGGCAGAGGGGCATTGCTGGCACATGATGGCATATATCACATTGGTAGATGTGCAGGTGAACGAGCCTCTGATAGTGTGGCTGATGTGATTAGGCCCTATGATGGTTCCCCTGAATAGATATGTGGACACAGTTGGCAATGGGCTTTGTTGCAAGGATAGGTTCCTTGCTTAGTGGTTTTGTTGTGTGGTTGCTGGTGAGTATTTGCTTCAGGTTGGGGGGCTGTCTGTAGGCAAGGACTGGCCTGTCTCCCAAGATTTGTGAGAGTGATGGTCGTCCTTCAGGATAGGTTGTATATCCTTGATGATGCGTTGGAGAGGTTTTAGTTGGGGGCTTAAGGTGATGGCTAGTGACATTCTGTTATTTTCTTTGTTGGGCCTGTCCTGTAGTAGGTAACTTCTGGGTACTCTTCTGGCTCTGTCAATCTGTTTCTTCACTTCAGCAGGTGGGTATTGTAGTTGTAAGAATGCTTGATAGAGATCTTGTAGGTGTTTGCACCAGCAACCACACACCACACAACAAAAACACTAACCCAGGAACCTATCCTTGCAACAAAGCCCGTTGCCAACTGTGTCCACATATCTATTCAGGGGACACCATCATAGGGCCACTCCCTTTTCTGCCTTCCAGTCCAGAGCTCAGCCTTCCAATATGGAGGGTGATAGATCTCTGCAGCCACACCCACCTCCTTATACTACAGTAACAACTGCCATATCCAGTACATAACCCTTAAAAAACACCTGAACTACAACCTAATGGAAGAAGTGCAATTGTATATGGGTCTCTGCTAGTGATGAAGCAGATGGATGTGAGTTGCCTGTGTTATTTTTTGTCTCAAGCTAGCAAGAGATAGGGTTTCAACAGGCCTGTTTGGGAGATTTTAATTTCTTTAAGTATAGTGAAAGCATAAAAGCAGAAGAACAATAAGAACGGCCGCACTGGGCCAGACCAATGGTCCATCTAGCCCAGTATCCTGTCTTCCGACAGTGGTCAATGCCAGGTGCTTCAGAGGGAATTGTGACAAAGCTCTGTCCTTGTCTCCGTGGGTCCTGCATTTTCTGGCAGATTTTGCTAGCCTCAGAGGCTCACTGTGACGCTCCACGTAACCCTTCTCTCTCTAGAGACAAGGGTCACAGTCTACTGAGCCATTTTCATCATAAGCCAGTGAGGGAGCTGAGGAGAAGCTATCCTCCCTTGTACAGTCTCTGTTGTCTCCCAGTCTCAGTGATTAATTGCGGAGGGGGGGGCAAATGGGGAAGCCCAGGCCCGCCTTCTACTCCGGGCTCCAGTCGAGGGACCCTAGTAGTATCAGCTATGGTATGACCTTTTAGAAACATGACATGTACAATTTCCTGGGCTGCTTCCCCACAGCAGCCCCCACTTCCTCAAGCTCCACTTCACCCTTACCTGAGGGCCTCCTTCCTTGTGCCTGATATGGTGTGTACTGCTCAGTCTCTCCAACAGCACAACTTCCTCCCATAGCTTCTGACATCCCACCTGACTACCTGGGAGGCTTTTAACTAGTTTCAGCCAGCCCCTGATGGGCTTCAGGTGTCTCAATCAACCTAGCATCCTCCCTGCCTTCTGGAAAATTCTTAATTGGCCCCAGGTGTCTTAATTGACCTGAAGCAGCTGCCATTTAACTTATCCTGGTACCAGGGATTTGTTTAGCCTGGAGCTAATATGTCTATCTCCCACTACTTTTCTATGGCCATCTGGCCTTGCTCCATCACAGAATGAACAGATAATCATCAAGTGATCCATCTCCTATCACCCATTCCCAGCTTCTGGCAATGAAAGGCTAGGGACACCCAAAACACAGAGGTGCCTCCCTGACCATCTTGGCTAATACCATTGATGGACCTATCCTCCATGAACTTATCTAATTCCTTCTTGAACCCCACTATAGATTTAGCCTTCACAACATCTCCTGCCAACAAGTTCCACAGGTTGACTGTGCATTGTGTGAAGTACTTCCTTTTGTTTACTTTAAACCTTCTGCCTATTAATTTCACCCTGATTCTTGTGTATGTGAAGGAGTAAATAACACTTCTTTAATTCACTTTCTCCACACCAGTTATGATTTTATAGACCTCTATCATATCTCCGTCTCCTCCAAGCTGCAAAGTCCCAGTTTTTTCACTTTCTCCTCATATGGAAGCTGTTCTGTATCCTTAATAATCTTTGTTGCCTCCAATTCTCATATCTTTTTTGAGATGAGATTACCAGAAATGCATGCAGTATTCAAGGTAAGGGTGTACCATGGATTTAGTATAGTGGCATTATCATATTTTCTGTCTTATTTTCTATCCCCTTCCTAATGATTCCTAATGTTCTGTTAGTTTTTTGGCTGCTGCTGCATATTGAGTGGGTGTTTTCAGAGAACTATCCACAATGACTCCATGATCTCTTTATTGAGTAGCAACAGCAACTTAGATCTGTTCCATTGTTGTATGCAGTGTTGTTGTAGCTTTGTTGGTCAAGGATATGAGAGACACAAGGTGGGTGACATAATAGCTTTTATTGGACGAAGCTTGTCTCTCTCACCAACTGAAGTTGATCCAGTAAAAGATATTACCTCACCCACCTTATCTCTCTAATATAGATCCCATCATTTTGTACAGTATGGGAACTTTGAACTAATTGTGGGAAGAGAGAAATGAGAAGGTAAATTTCATTTACTTTATCTCCCTTTTTACAGTAGCTAAGGTCTAAGGTAAAGGTTTGGTCTCTTTTTGGTCCATAAAATATGGATTGCTATTTTCAAACTACATCAACACCGCTAATAGCCATTCCCATTAGTCAGCCCTATAATAGCATTGTGATGCTATGATATATTGACATGATAAAACAATGTAGCCCAGAGGTTACTGATAGGGCAGCCTTTTTCATTGACAAATAAATGCAGACTTTTAAATGTACTCCTCTTGGCACCTTTCTACCCGAGTGATAACATAGAAACTTACGGCTAAACTGTGGAGCCTTTACTCATCATAGAGAGCTCTAACTTATGTGAGTAGCCCCACTGAAGTTAATGTTTCTGCTCGCCAGCATGAGGAAGAGCCCTAGGACTCTGTCCAATAAAGGGTTAGTGCTGATTATTTTAGAACACATCAAAACCAGGGCTGTTCCACTGCTCGCAGGGACGGGATGCAGGGAGCCTGCACTGAAGATGCCGACATCTTCTTGTATAGTGCCCACATTGTGGACAGAGACTTCCAGGACAGGGGCAAATGGCAGGGCTGGTGGATCCAATCTCTCTCTCATACACTATGCTACTCAATAAAGAGATCATGGAGTCATTGTGGATAGTTCTCTGAAAACACCCACTCAATATGCAGCAGCAGTCAAAAAAACTAACAGAACATTAGGAACCGTTAGGAAGGGGATAGAAAATAAGACAGAAAATACGATAATGCCCCTATACTAAATCCATGGTACACCCTTACCTTGAATACTCTATACACTACGTATAGAAGCGCTGCTGTGACAGCTGCTACAGCAATACCCACAAAGCAGCTCTCCTTTGCCATTCCCACTGTCCTCATCCACACAGATCACCTTGACTATTCTGTCTACCCAATGGGAAGCGGATTTGTCCCCTTAGAGCTGGTGTCTACTCCGCCTGTTGTGTTATGATTTAAAAACACCGTTGCACTTAGGTACCGAATAAATTATCCGTCTTCCTGATTCAAAACTATGAGTGCAATTCTGTTTCAAATGGCAGCATTCCATCTCCTTAGTCAGCTATCCACAAATTGATCTTTCCATGTTAAAAAAAAAATACAAGTCCAAATACAAAAGAAAGGTAACGGGCAATTTATTGGGGCATTTTTAAACTTCAAATTGTCTGCAATGTCTGTTTGATGGATCTCTCTCCATTCTGTAGTATACTTGCAGTGTGTTCTGTATAAATTGATGTTAAGCAAAGTTCAGACGGCACTGGATCTACAATAGAGCAGATACGCAACCCTCACAGGGTTAGGGAGTCGTCCTTACAGCTCAGTTAGTAGAATACCTTTCAACAGCATTAAACTAGAAATTACCAGCTGAGGCTCTTCATATAGCTTCCAATTCAGACTAAAATACCCAGCCAGTGCTCTCTGCTCCAACAGCTAAAACACTCATCCATGCTCTGATTACCCCCTCCTGTTATTACTGAGACCTCTTGCTCTCCCAGATACCAGCTACACTGGTCCTTCCAGTCTATCCAAATTCACCCACTAAAATCATGTTCAATGCATGCCATTCAGATCAGTCACTTCCACTCCTTGAATCCCTCCAATGACTCCTTATCTATGGCTTCAAGTTTAAACTTCTTGTCCTCACTTTCAAGGCCCTCCTCAGCTCTGCTTCTGTTCACATTTCTGACCTAGAATCTTATCAAATTCATAGATTCCAAGGCCAGAAGAGATCATTATCATCATTTTGACCTCCTGTTTAACACAGGCTTCCCCAATATAATTCCTAGAGCAGATCTTTTAGAAAAAACATCTAATCTTGATTTAAGAGTTGTCAGTGATGGAGAATCCACCAGGACACTTAGTAACTCATTCTAATGATTAATTACCCTCTCTGCTAAAAATTTATGATTTATTTCCCATCTGAATTTGTCTAGCTTCAACTTCCAGCCATTGGATCATGTTACACCTATCTCTGCTAGATTGAAGAGCTCATTATTAAATATTTGTTCCCCATGTAGATACTTAAAGACTGTAATCAAGTTACCACTTAACCTTCTCTTTGTTAAGCTAAATAGATTGAGCTCCTTGAGTCTATCACTATAAGGGATGTTTTCTAATCCTTTAATTATTCTTGTGATCACCCCATCCTGCTCCTCTCACTCCTAGCTCACTGCCTTTTTTCACACGCCTACCCCAGGCATGGAATAAATATCCACTTCATTTCTTGTTTGCTTAACTTTCACCATCTCTGCACTTATGTTCATCCTAAACAACCACTTCTGTTATGTCCACAAGAAATGAACAAAACACACACACACATAGTTTGCCTTATCTCACCATTCGGGGTCAGCAGCTCTTGTTCTTCATCTCTAGGGGTTCTTGTCCAGGTTATCTTCCACGCTGACACCAACCTTCTTCATGTCCTTCTGCCACATCTCAAAACACCTATTTCCAGGTCTTCATGGTCTTTGTCCCATGACTATGAACTTCTGTACTCTCTGGCCAACATATCTCACATCTCATGGTCTCACATGACCGAGCCATCTCAGTCAATACTTCACTAGCTTTTCCATAATGGGAGCTACCTGCATCATGGCTCATATTGTTTCATTGCAGAGATATTCCGCTCTTGTTTTACCCAACATCCATCTGAGCATTCTCATTCTGGCATGGTGAAGTAGTTAGTCAGTCTTCTTTCTTCTTCATTGGCTAGCATTCTGACCCATATGACATGTCTGACCTAATTAGGAGCTTATATGCTTTGCTCTTAGTTAAATTGGCATATTCTTATCGTAGAGAATTCCCATCAACTCCCTCCTCTTACACCAAGTGCTGCTCATGTGGTTCCTAAGATCCACATCCCCATTATGGCTCAACACTGAACTGAGGTGTTTAAATTGTTGCACAACCTTTAACTCTAGGCCATTTATTGGCTTCTTATTGTTCCTCTCCATGAATCATTAGATGTATTCCATTCATTCTCTGATTCATAAGTCATTTTCTTCCAATGCATCCTTCCATAGTTCTAGGTCTCTTTCCAGTTAGTATTTATCTTCACGGCATGACATGTCATCAGCAGAAAGCATGCTCCATGGAGCCTCTCCCCTAATCTCTGACATCAAGGTGTCCATTACTATCACAAATATGAATGAGCTTAAGGCTGCTTCTCACTACTATTAAAATACCCTTGGTCATATCCTTGATAGTCTGAACATGTTTCTTTGGCAGATTGTGCGACTGCAAGCACCACTTAATAACAGTTCTCCACAAACTCTGTCATAAGCCTTCTCTAAAGCCACAAACACTAAGTGCAATTTCTTGTGTTTCTCCTTATACTTCGCCTACAATATATGGGCTATAAACGCTGCATCCATTGTTGACTCTTCTAGCATAGACCTGAACTGGCTGTCACTTACGCTCCTCCCAAACACTTTTCTCATAATTCTTTCCAGTAATTTTATTGTGTGAATCATTAACTTGATGGGTCGGTAACTACTATATTTTTGCATACCCTCTATACATGTTAAATGCAAAGTTAACTGATAGATTTCCTGGTACATACTGTCTTATGCATTTAACTTATTAGACACAGATCCAGAAATCTCATCTGCTAGCACAGACCCCTGTAGCACCCCAGGGTAAAATCATATAGAGGTGCAAAGGCTTAGACTAGTGCCTGCAATTCATTGTTACAGCATAGAAAAGGAGGCTGAAAATTTACCTCTCACTGCAGAATTTCTTCTAGACCACAGAAACTGCCTGTATTAGTGGATATGAGAAGCTATGGTCCTTAAAATGTAGCTGTTCAGTCTTCATGCAGTCAAACTCAGCATCCCAGATTTGGATGTGAGAACAGGTCCTTGTGACAGAAAGAGTGCTGTTCAGTGATCATACTTAGAAGATGAAGAAACCTCAGGTTCTATGACAAATAGGGGGCTATGTTAATCATTGTAGCCAGATCTCCCATTTCCCAGTGGGAAGTGGGGTTAGTTGTTTAAGAGGAGGACAGAGGTCCTGTGTTGAAGGCTGAGAGATCATATGCTGGAAACTGGAGCTTCTTACCATCCTCAGGATCAGTCTGGCAGACAGAGAGGTCCCTTCAGTGGAGAAACCAACCGCAGTAATTTAGCTTGTTGTGGGAAAGTGAACACATGTGCTATGTGCTAAGGCCTTTAGCAGGAAAGTTCACTGTGGATCTCTGCTCTGGAACACAAATCCATGAGCTGTTCCTTTGTCTGTAAGGGCACGAGTCATGAAAAGGAGCCCAAGGCCAAGCCAGAATTAGCCCACCAATCTGCAGATTGAGAGGCATGGGCATAACAGTGCAGAGAGCTAGTGAGCTTCACCACTGACAGTGGCAACACACTAGGAAAATGACTCACCTATATAACAGGCACATGTGAGCACTAAAAATGTCTGAGGTGCTTCTCCTGATGACTGTATACTATATTCAACTATCCAAGGAGTCACTCTAGATTGATGGATGATATGTACATAAGAAAGCAGGTGACACTTAGCTTTAAATTGGATGCTGCAGCACAAGAAGATAGACAGTCCATGGGGAATGTTTGAATGGCTTATGATTACTACCATTTCCTTTTTCCAAGTCCTGACTCGGGAAAGCATCCCTATTCAGGAAGGGCATTTTCACCACATACTTAGGTTTAATCACCTGCTTAACTTTATTTGACTTAACCACATGATTAAATACCTTTCTGAATTGGGATAGGCTTAATCAAACTTTCCTGAATCAGCAACTTACTTCATAGGTTTGGCCATCTCTATGGGCGATGCTGAGTTGTCAAGTACTAATGAACTGTGTTCTAAGTTGATTATTAAATTATTAAATTCATGAATGAGGAAAAAAGAATAGTTAAGAACTTAGTTAAAAACAAGATTTTAGCCTCAATTATTAGGGAAATGACATGCAAATAAACTCATCCTGCCTGTTTGCCATTCTTTAGAAACTGATCGCAATCCCTAAATTAAACAGGTTTAAAACAGAGCCGTGAACTCAGTTTAATTAGTTTTAAAATATCGACATCACAGTAATAGCTGTCAGATGGAACTTCAGCACTCGATCAAATGTACACCTTCATCTGTGCCCAAAGTGAAGCTTTGCTGCTCACACTCAAAACTTCTTATCTCTTAATGTCCTGGCTGGAAATCAAGCTAATTTGGGATGGCAGATGGACTGACTGACCAACTGGTGTTTTAAGACTCTAATCCACATGTGCTAGACTTCACAGCACTCCTTGGTAAACTCCTCACCTTGTCCTGAAGCTTTCTATATGAGCTATCTTCGGTTACAAGCACAGGGAAGATGCAGGGAAGAGTTAAAAGTGAATCTCCTGCCTCTTTGAACTGTTTTCTCAGCACTGCGTGTACACAGATACACTTTTGATGTGTTAACTAGAAAATCTGACTGAAAAAGAACAAAGCAGCTGTCACTGAAAGGAAGACACTGACGAAGAACCACACAGCCTTTTATTGAGGAACTGTCAAGATTGATCCTACGGCACTCAGTTTGTCTGTTGTATTTATCAAAGACGTAGATCAGATGAAGGAAATTAAAAAAAATTCCATCCACTGGACATTTATTAATGGTCTCTGATAATGTATTTCATTTAAAACACTCATGAAGAACATTTTTTATCAGTTATGGGACAGGAATACATACATGTGGGGATTTGTCATAAATCTTTAAAAAAAAAAAATTTGTCATTGTTGAGCAAACCCATTTAATTGCCTGCAAAGTATTAAGTTGCAGACTCACTCAGTTAAAAACTTTTCTGGTTGGAAAAGTTCAAAAATGGTTGCCATTTAAGGAAAAGCATAATGTTCAATAAACATTTGTATTATTTGTACTGAAGTAGAGACTAGTGATCCCAGCCAAGATCAAGGCACCATTGTTCTAGGTGCTTTACATATGTATATTATGAAATCATCCTTGCCTGGAAGACTTATAATTTTAAAAGACAAGACAAACAATGGGTGGGATAACGGGAGTATAATTACCCCTTTTTTACAGGGGGTGAGGGGAAATCCAAGAGATTAACTGACTAACCCAAGGTCACACAAGAAGTCTGTGGCAGAGTTTAGAACTAAATCCAGACTTCAGCATCTCAGGCCAGATCCTTAATTACAAAATGATCAAGTAAACAAACAGCCTGGCCTGACTGTTAACCAAACATGTCATACGACAGTGGGTGATAATGGGTTACATACTTGATACGACAGACCGTAATTGCCTTTAGAAAGACTTCATTTGACAACAGCTACTGTAGTGTGACATCGAAGATCCTGATCTTGCAATGAGCCCCCCTGAGAGAACTAAGACCCCAGTTTCCCCAGTAATTAGCATAAAAAACTAACTGTGGTCACTATGTGGTATCTCATATTGACAATTTAGTGATGAAGACTCTATAGTTATGTCTGACACACAGCAAACAATATGAGCCTTTTCCATGTTACACAAACCTTTATTAAAAAAATAAGGCCAATGTTTCTTTAAAAGTAGTCATAATACTTTACCTTTCCTCTAAAGATCTGAAAGCACTATGCAAATGTTGATTAAGAATCAAACATCTCTGGGAGGGCAGTTAAAGTTGTACTTACTATATTTTCTGGAGGAGTAACCTTAAGCATAGAAAAGGTAAACAATTTTTTAAAAGAATGTCCTCTTGCATCACACACAGTTGCACACCTACAATTCCTGTGGTTGTCCACACATACTAAAGTTTTGTGCATGCAAGTGGCCAGTTAGCAGCTAACTAGTCATTTTCAGCTGATTATACCCTATTTACACATTCATTAATGCCTGGTGTTACCAAAGGAGCACATGGTTGTGTGCAGAGGTGGGACTCCTTTGGAAACCAATTTGGTGGTGTGGTATGCCAAGTCATACAGTGAGTCAGTGACAAAGCCAGGAATAGAACCGGGGTATTGGCTCCCAGGCCTGTGCTCGAATGACTAGACATCCCATTTTTCTTTTTACTAAGCAACCTCATGTATATAAAACACCAGATTGTTGTGGATGGACTACGCACAGCACCTGTCAGGCTACAGATATAGACATATTGTGCAGCCTTCAAATTCTTGTAGGCATTACTTCTTTAACAAGAAGGAAAGCATTCTTGTGGTGGGCTTTTTTTTTCTCATTATATCTTACAGTATAAACCTCCCAAGAGCAATTGACATCAAATAGAAAATACACAGAAATCCTTCTGCGTTTCCTAGGGCAAGCAACTGAACACTGAGTAGCCAAAGAAATACACTACCAAAGAACTGGCACCAGTGGTTTTATGTTGGCAAACAAAATCCTTGCTAATAAGGTACTAGCTATCTGTGGGTCATTCATGTGCCAACTGACTATATTAAACCATTTGGCACTAACCTGCTGATTTTAGAAAAGTGATGCTTTCAGAAGTGGCAATCAGCATGGCAAAGTGAGAGAGAAATACTTGGAAAGGAAATAAATATATGCCTTAGTTTATCAGTCACAGGTTAACTGAGGATGGATGCTACTTAAGTTCTCATACCACTCTCAGTGTTCTACAGTTTGAGGACCTACACCACCTTCAAAAGGTCAGCCAATCTCTGATGGATCACTGAAATTTGAAGTATTTATGTGGGGCCATTCTTTTAAGGTGCAAACACAAACTCTCACCATCTAACTTTGGTAACTTAAAGGAAAGTTTTTGTTTCTTCCAACCTAAAGAATGGAGATAATTCATTAAGGGCAAGATCCTGAAGTCCTTATTTAGTTTTTGCTCACTCCTTATTCAGCCAGAACTTCCCCTCAAGTCAATAGATGATTTGTCCGAATTACAAACATTAGCATAAGAACAGCTATACTGGGTCAGACCGAAGGTTCATCTAGCCCAGTATCCTGTCTTTCAAAAGTGACCAATGCCAGGTGCCCCAGAGGGAGTGAACAGAACAGATAATCATCCAGTGATCCATCCCGTGTTTCCCATTCCCAGGATTTGGCTGTAGAGACAGGATTTTGTTGATGTAAGATGATTTCAGTGAAGCTACCCTGCATTACATCCACTGAGGATCCGGCCCATAGATTTTACTTTTTCTGAAAAAAACACTGAAAGCTGTGACAGACATAGCCCAGTATCAAATCCCTGAGCTACAATACACAATAAAGATATGGCTTTAATAATTTTCAGTTATACTTCCTCTGCGAGCATGTTAGTGAATCTCCCCCAAAAGTAAATTATTGAGGCAAGATGATATAAAAATCTTTTGATGAGTGTCACTTTTCCATTTAAAGTTTTAGCAAGATCCTGTTGGATAAGACGCCCTTTTTTTCCGATGGCATATTTTGTTTCTATGCCTCTCTTTCAATCAGCAAGCTGTTTCTACTTTTTTAATATACTTTTCTAACAAAACAGAGTGGCCATTCAAATGGCTCTATTCACAGGAAGTGCTCACATTCAGAAATACTGATCTATATTTTATTTAATTTTAAGAATTTTTTTTTTCATTTTCGGAAGATGAAAGCTCGAGCCAAATAAGAAATGGCAGTCTTTTTTCAAGGCAAGTTTGGAGGAAGACTTACAGTGGGTTGCATTAGGAATCCTTTTCTTTCATGTAAATAAATAGATCATTTACAAGAGCTTTTTAAGTGAGAAAAAGCGTCCAGGACACCAAAACATTTTAACTCAGTTATATGGAAAAATGTAGCAAACTGAAAGGATAAATTCCAGAATATTTCTTTTTATATTGGTACTGATATACTGAAGCCAGATTTGCAAAAATAAAATAACTATGGAATAAAATTAAAAAGCAGTTTAATTAGCCAGTCATATCCCCTTTGCTTTAATTTCAGGTATGTAAAATAACTAGTTACTTCATTTCCAGCTACTCTGTCTTTCACTTTATTTAAAAACCTGCATTTGTGACTCTGTCCCCTTACTGCTGAAAGTAACATCACAAATTTAAGTCCAATCCGAGCCAAATTCTGCCCTTTGAAGCCTTGTGTTCACTAGGGACATTCTGCAAAAAATTCCTCATTCATTCAGTGCTACAGATTGTTAACGCTGTTAAAAGTGCCATGTCAATTAGACCTGCTCTGGTAAGGGTGAGATGACATGATGCTTCAGATCCCAATTAAGGAAAGTGTCCCTGTGATAAATGAAGTGGTGGGATAGCTCCTTTTGATGGACACCCAGCTAGCCAGTTAGCTGCAAAATCCTTCTTGGTAGTTGTTCTCTGCTTGTTTTACACAGGTAAAGAAAAAAAAGTGGGCACCTGACCAAAAGAGCCAATGGGAAGGCTAGAACTTTTTAAAATGGGGAAAGAAACTTTCCCTTTGTTCTCTGGGCTGTAGGGACACAGAGCAGCAATGCTATAAGCAGAATGCTGTATAAGGTATGAAAAAATATCTTCCTTACCTAGAAGAAATTATTTGGATAGGGAATGTTTAGTTAGACGCTGTCAGGTTTATTTCTTATTTTGGCTTGTGGATCTCTGTGCTAACCCCCGATGCTTTTGTTTGCTTGTAACCTTTAAGCTGAACCCCCAAGAAAGCTATTTTGGGTGCTTAATTTTTGTAATTGTTTCTCTTAAGATCTAGCAAAAATTCTAAGTTCCAGATGTATTTTTTTCCTTTTTGTTTTTAATAAAATTTACCTTTTTTTAAGAACAGGATTGGATTTTTGGTGTCCTCAGAGGTTTGTGCATGTTGTTTGATTAGCTGGTAGCCACAGCTAATTTCCTTTGTTTTCTTTCTCAGCTCTTCCCCGAAGCGGGGTGAAAGGGCTTGAGGGTACCCCACAGGGAGGAATTCCCAAGTGTTCCTTCCTGGGTTCAAAGGGGGATTTTTACATTTGGGTGGTGGCAACATTTACCAAGCCAAGGTCAGAGAAAAACTGTAACCTTGGGAGTGTAATATAAGTCTGGAGTTGCAAGTATTAATTTTTAAAATTTTTGTGGGCCCCCACTTCCTGCACTTGAGGTGCCAGAGTAAGGATTCAGTCTTGACAGTCCCTGATCAGGACAGCACCTAAGAATGTGCTTAAACATGTGCTTAAGTCCCATTGAAATTAATGGAACTAAAGCACTGGTTTAAATGTCCTGCTGAATGACAGACTTAAGCACATTTTTAAATGATCTGGGCCTAAAACATTAGGAGGTAGCCAGTACCCATGTACTCCAACAACTTGGCAACACTCCCCGCTCAAAACAGTGGCACCTCCTAGACTATGTCATTGTGCGAACACAGAATCTAAGAGATGTCCAAATCACCGTGTCATGAGACGAGCCGACAGTTGCTGGACTCACCACCACCTGGTGAGGTCAGTCACATCCGTCAGGATTGCGCCGAAACATAGAAAGCAATCCAAATCACACAGACAGCAGTACAACAGCCAAAGACTTTGATCCTCAGTGCACCAAGAGAACTGCCAAACACTCCGCAGTGAAAAACTGGAAATGACAACACATGTGTCAAAGAAGACTGGGAAGCCCTAAAACAGATCATCCATGAGGTTTGCAAGGAATCCATTAGCATTGCTATCCACCGGCATCAGGACAGGTTTTGACAACAACAACATTGAGATTACAGCTCTTTTGGACCAAAAGAGAAAAGCTTTCTGTGACTGGCAAGACCATCCATCATCCATTCAGAAGCAGAGCTCTTTCCATCAGCTGAAAGCTGAGGTTCAAAAGGAGGATCTGAGAAATCAAAAACAAATGGTGGGAGGACAAAGCAAAAGAAATCCAAACATGCGCTGACAGACATGATATGCAGAGCTATTTTGTGAGACAATGACCCTGTATGGACCAAGCTCAAGTGGCCTCACACCTCTGAGATCGAAGATGGTAGTCCCCTTCTTAAAGATAACGAATCCATCAAAGAACACTGGAAGGAACATGACTGAAAGCTTCTAAATCGAGAATTGACTGTGACTGATGA
This sequence comes from Lepidochelys olivacea, assembly GCF_965140295.1. Lineage (NCBI taxonomy): Eukaryota > Metazoa > Chordata > Testudines > Cheloniidae > Lepidochelys > Lepidochelys olivacea. Next base: position 9,729,790 of record NC_140417.1, on the reverse strand, counting down.
CACCATCAACTCCATCCCTCAGCACCCAATCTGGGAAACTCTTGCTAACCGTTCCACCAACACCTGAGGAGATCTGCTAAGCGATTAAACAAATGAAGAACAATAAAGCACCAGGTCCTGATGGCATACCAGCTGAAGTACTGAAAGTGGATGGAGAAAAACTGACTAACAAGCTTCACTTGCCGCTCCTCAAAATCTGGCACACTGAAGAAGTCCCTGCTGACTTACGTAATGCTAACATTGTCACCATTTTCCAAAAGGGAGACTGGGCTGACTGTGGCAACTATCAAGGCATTGCTGGGAAGATTCTTGCTAGAATCTTACTGAATCTCCTGCTCCCCCTTGCAAAGGAAGCACTTCCAGAGCCCCAGTGTGGCTTCAGACCATCACGAGACACAACCAACATGATTTTCTCAGCCAGGCAGATCCAGGAAAAATGTCAAGAACACCATTAGGAGCTGTACATGGCCTTTATCAATCTGACCAAAGCCTTCAACTCTGTCAACTGTGAGGCTCTGTTTAAAATCATGTAAAAGTTTAGCTGCCAAAGCAAATTTATCACCACTGTAAGACTCTTTCATGACCAGATGACTGCCTCCATCCTGTGCAGTCACTCAAACTCTGAGGCCTTTGTCATCCAAACAGGTGTAAAACAAGGCTGTGTACTGGTACCCACCCTTTTCTCCATTTTCTTAGCAGCTATGAAAACACTAACCCAAGACCGTCTACCATAGGGCATTGGCATCCAATATTGGATTGACGGCAACCTCTTCAACCTTTCTTATCTCCGTGCCAGAACTAAAGTAATGTTGGCAACAATAACCAAACTCCAGTACACAGTGGATTGTGCTGTAGTTGCACACTCAAAGGAGGATCTATAAACAGCCCTTAATTGCTTCTTTGAAGCTTACAAAAGCCTAGGGCTAACTCTGAACATTGGCAAAACAAAAGTTCTCCACCAGCCAGTCCCCGGTCAATCATCAGACCCAGCAAGGAAGATCTACATCGACAAAGAAGAACTGGAAAATGTAGAATACTTTGCCTATCTTGGCAGTCATCTCTCACAGAGAGCAGACATAGACGTCGAGATTCAGCACAGAATTCGCTGTGCCAGCCTTGCCTTTGACAGACTGTCTCACCGGGTGTTCAACAATCACATCATCAGAACACACACTAGACTTTTAGTTTATAAACCGGTGTTAACCACAACTCTCCTCAAGGCTGTGAGACTTGGGTGACCTACAGAAAACACCTAGAATGGCCGCACCAGTACTTTCTTCGGAAGATCCTCAACATAAAGTGGGAGGATCATTGTACTAATGTCAGTGTCCTCACGGAGGCTAACATCTTCAGTGTTGAGGCCCTGATTATGCAGCACCAGCTGAGGTGGAGGGGCCACTGTGCATGCATGCCTGATGTACGCTTACCAAAACAATGGCTGTACGACGCCCAACTCACCAAAGGAGAAAGGAAACAGGGAAGCCAAAAGAAACACTTTAAAGACACCCTCTAGGTAAACATCACGAGATGTGGCATCAACACCACACACTGGGAGACAGGGCCCAGGATAGGGATAACTGGCGAAGACTTGTCAGAGAGGGAACGTCCACTTTTGAGGAAAATTGCAGAAAAAGGCCAGAAAAGAAAGGAAAGACAATGGTGACGCAGCAATTATAGCCCAACCCTGTCTTCCAACACCACCTGCAATGTCTGCCAACGAGCCTGTGGCTCAAGGATCGGACTCCTCAGTCACCAAAGGACCCATGAAAAATAAAACCTGTGAAAGAGATCATCCTCAATCTCGACGGATCGCTGACAACAATTTTTCTGATCCCCATAGCTGCGAAATAGAACCTGTGTTGGCAACAGTGGGAAATTTTAGAAACAAATTCTCTAGTATAGACAAATCTTGATGTTTATGCTCAACACCTCAATGTGAAATTCGTGCAATAATATAATTTCACAGTCAATAATTTGCTCAGCTCTGTTCACTAATTAAAGCTCTCGTTCTTTTTTTGCCTTTGAGGGATACTGCTTCTGCCAGTCTTTTGTCTAATTCTTTATAGTTATATTTTTTCTTTGTAGTTAAAAAGTGAAATATATTAGCAGCTCACAGCGAGTGATGTGAATCCATGAAAAGCCCTTAGTTGCCAGCATTCATTAGTGAATGCAGCAGAATATTCATTTATTTCCTGACATTAGCCAAGTGGAGCACTCTCTCATTTTTGGCTCATCTGAAAGTATTGCTGTGGCTAGTTACAAATAGTTCACAAATACTGAAGTTGCCCAGGTCTTTTGCATATGGTTTACTAAAAGGCATTTTCCTTGGCTCTCTGGAAAAGCTTTATACAAATCTTTTTCCACTTCCTCCCTCCCCCCAGTCTTAGCAAAACTTTTCCCATCACGTTACCTCCACAGATAATCTCTTGTCTTTAGCTAGCAATTTAATTGTGGCAGATATTTGCAACATTTTACCTGAAAGGTTGCCACTAAGGTAGTTGGACATCATGGTCCTGATTTCCATCCCCTAGGAAAGTGGGGATTTGCATTACACTAATGAGGTGCCACAGAACTGTGTGATGTTCTGCATCCCAAATTTATACATAGAACTTAGTACAAACAACCACAAAACTTGGAGAATAATAGATGCCCATATAATGTGTTAACTCTCTCTATATCAGAATTACTTGATTTCCTCCAGGATTTATGGATTCTAAATATGGAACACAAATGAGTAGTCAAGAATAAAACAAAACTAGAACGAGGAAGTCCCTAGATGGGGTTCAAAGAAGACTGAAAAGAAAGATCAAGGTCCTGGAAAACCTCTTATGTGAAAAGACATTGATAAAAAATATATGAAAAAAACATTGGAAACAATGAATGGTCTACAGAAGGTAGATTGAGAACTTCTGCTTTGTGTGTCTCAAAACACAAGACCAAAGGAGCAATCAGTGAAATTAAAATTTGAGTAATTCAGAACCAATGAAGATTAATACTTTTTCACACTTATGTGTAAGCTGTGGAATTTACAACTGCAGGAAGTTGTTGAGGCGAAGAACTTATGAAAATTCAAAAAAGGACTGAATATTTATATAGATCTCGGGAATATCCAGAGGTACCATAAGTAATAACAATACATTTTGGAAGGGATATTCAATAGCGCTGGTTGGGAATTTTTTTACAATAAGTTTTTCCGTCACAAATTGCTGATTCATCAAAACCAAAACTTGTTGTGGAAACTTTTGTCAGGAATATTTCTCAGGTTCAGGATGGAATGGCGTTTCAGAGCAAGACAGACCTACCCTAGAAGAGCCAATAACCCTGTGGGGTTAGGGCACTTACTTGGGATGCGGAAGACTCAGGTTTAAGCCTCTGCTCCAAATCATACAAATCATTTGCTTATACAGTCAGTCTCAATCTCAAAACCTGTTCCACTTTGTGTTTATATTTAGAATAAACAGACTGCTCTCTTCTAGCCCCGGCTTACCAGGAATACTGTCCTCTACTGAACCCAATCAGCTCTGAAAGGACATCTGCAGTTCAGGTTCTCAGTTTCCTTTCAACCTGTTTCCCTCAAATGATCTTCCCTTGAAGCAGCAGGAGTCTTCAGCCTTTATTTGGCTAAATATATAAATATTTAGGCACTTACAGATTTGAAATATATGTATTTGTTGGAACATTTACCACCTGCTATGTAAAGTTAATCCATGTATTACAGAAAACAACTTCTTTATCATGTTTAGTCTAATGCAAAATTAAACGCAGCTCGATGCCTACAGGCGTTTAATGCTTATGAATCAGTATTAGCATAATTACACCTTTAAGGCACAAAAAGTGGCATAGCGCCAGAGCCTTGCGTTAGGGGCAGTGTGCAGAGGTGCAGGCAGCACTGTGCTCCCAAGGAACACAGCCATTAAACCACAGGCAGCAGACTAATGAGGGGGCTGTGAGCTTGTCTTCTTCATAGAGGCTTCTTGCAGAGTGGTTGTCCTCCCTGAGCAGAAGGACTCAGCCCATACAGGTGGGTGGCATGTGGTTCCTTGTGTACCCCTCTCCCTTGGACACACATCCAGGGTCCTGGGCGTGAACTGGCCTTATGTTCGGAGTTCATTATTTGCTCTGCTGGTGCAATGCACTCACAGGGCCTGATTCTTAGCTCCACTAGGGCACCTGTACACCCCTATTAAGGACCCAGCGCAGTGTAAAAGGGACATAGTATAAGTAGGAACCGGGCCTGCAGAGCCTGAGGTGGCCCTCTCCAATGTAGCCTTTCCTACACAAAGAATTGGTACTCTCAACATGGCAGGATGTTCTGCTGTATTTTGTGTCTTGTTTACTTCATGCAGCTTACACTGTGTAACAACCCCTTTGCTCTTGAAAAGAGGGGTTGCTTTGGGAAGCATTTGGGGCCTTCAATATGTACATTGAATCTATGTTCTCCTGGAGTGGTTGGAAACCAAGTACTTGGCAGAATGAGGTACTTGTGTGTTGCTTTTGTAAAGTTTCTCAGGTGGCAGTTTGATCAGGCATTGCACAAGTACCAGGAGCAGTAGACAGGGCCTGAATGAACAGCAATTCTTTGGGACAATACCTCACAGCAGATTAGCCACCGCTTATTGTTCTTACACATCAAATTGGGCTTGATCGTTAAATACATGGCGTTTTTTCCCCTGTAGGAAGACTTATAAAATACAAACCAAAAAAGAGTACCCCCTTAAAAATAGCCGAGTTTACCTCAGACATTTTGGAAATGTCTAAACCGCCTGGTGTTATTTTCACTAAATGGATATTGACATTGTTAGTTCATTTACAAAGCCCAGGCACACTTCAGCATTTATGCTACAAACAGTAAATGGAGTTGTACACTGAGGTGACAATTCTTGATGCTGACAATAATATATGACATGACAAGCCTTGACTTAAACAATATAGCCAACACCTGGGGAACAGGTAGAGAAAGTCAGCTTTGATCCGACTGCAAGAATTCAATAACCTTTTTTGTTCTACAGACAAAATCAAATGTTTGCAGAACCTGAACAGAAGTATTCAGGGTTGGTAATAAATTCAAATATTTTGCTACAAGTCTTCTAGGAAAAGAGAAGCATGTATCTAACCTCTAAGGAAAAGAGAAGTAAGACGCTTGAGAAGAGCTGCGCTGTGCTGAGGAATATGGCTTCCCATTTGCACTGACACCTTTAATTATAACTTCTGATGTTTTGACATATAAATAGCTAAAATGTGCTTTTGTATTCTTGTTCGCTCGTAAGGTTGAAATGTCATCAAGTTTCATTGGGATTAAGATGGGGTCCAATTTGCTAAAAAATGCCTCATGCATAAGAAAGTTCTGTGCACTCTTTCACATGGGAGTCTCTCTGTCCAATTCATCATGCATTCATCTTTCACTTGGAAAGAATCTTGACACACTGCTCAGGTGAATTACTGAAATGCAGGGAGAGTAACATCAAAATGTTCTGGATGCCAGGGCCCACGTGGATGTATTTGTACAAATATTGCTAAAGTAAAAGTGAAGATATTTGATCATATATTTTACTTTTTTGTCCCTTCTGGCTAGTCAGAAACCATGCAAAATCTGTCTGTTGGGGGGGTTCTTTTAGAAAAGTCAGACCCTGATGTGATGGGTTGGATCACAGAAACCCTCTTGGGGCTGCCAGCTGATGTGCCAAGACTACTTCTGCCCCTGCTTTCCCTGCCGGCTTGGGACTCCAGCACCCTGTCTTGCTGAGCCAGACACACCAGTCTGCTCCAACACAGACCTAGGGTCTGAACCACGTGACCCAAAGTCAGTTAAAGACTTAACTGAAAGCAACTTAAGAAGTGTTCCTGTCTTTAACACTCAGATACCCAACTCCCAATGGGGTCCAAACCCAAAATAAATCAGTTTTACCTTGTATAACGCTTATACAGGGTAAACTCAAATTGTTTGCCCTCTATAACACTGACAGAGAGATATGCACAGCTACTCCCCCCTCCCCCCAGGTATTGATACATCCTCTGGGTTAATTAATAAGTAAAAACTGATTTTATTAAATACGGAAAGTAGGATTTAAGTGGTTCCAAGTAGTAACAGACAGAACAAAGTGAATTACCAAGCAAAATAAAATAGAACATGCAAGTCTATGTCTAAGAAAACTGAATACAAATAAAAACCTCACCCAGTAAGGTTCCTTTTACAGACTAGTCTCCTTCTAGTCTGGGTCCAGCAATCACTTACACCCCCCGTAGTTACTGTCCTTTGTTCCAGTTTCTTTCAGGTATCTTTGCGGGTGGAGAGGCTCTCTCTTTAGCCAGCTGAAGACTAAATGGAGGGGTCTCCCAGGCGTTTCAATAGACTTTCTCTTGTGGGTGGATACCCCTCCCTCACCCTGTTTAGAAGTCCAGCTACAAGATGGAGTTTTGGAGTCACATGGGCAAGTCACATGTCCATGCATGACTCACAACTTACAGGTAGCAGCCATGATTTACATGCTACCTTGAACGTCCTCATGCAGACTTCTTATGTGGATTGGAGCCTTCCAAGATCCATTGTGAGTAAAGTGCTTCTCAATTGGGCACTTAACTTGCAAATTCCTTTCTAAAGAAGCTGACCAAATGCTACTAACTATTTCAAAATCAAGCAAGTACACAGCCAATATTCATAACTTTAAATACAAAAATGATATATACATACAAATAGGATTAATAGATTCAGTAGATCATAACCTTTACAGAGATATATCAGATGGCATATGTAGCATAAAACATTCTGGTTATATCATATATACATTCATAAGCATATTTCCATAAATCCTTATGTGGGGCACCGTCACACCTGAAACTTCTGAAAGAGCCTTTGCAAAATTATTATTTTTTATTTAATTTAATCTAATTTAAAATAAATTTAATTTAAAAATTTGCAAAAACTTCTCAGTTCATGAATCTTTGAAGTGAATTTGAGTTCAGTTTAAATGAAATTTGGACACACGTATGGATTTTCTTTGACACCATCTAAATTTCCATCTGTTTTCAGTACAATATCAGGTGAAGTGCAGGTGATTTTACTTTGAGATTTCAGAAGCTCTGGGAGAGCAAACTCACATGCATTGAAGCCAAACAAAATGTTCATATGGAAACCTATGAAGCAAAGCAACAGTTTTACCATGGGTATTTTGAGCAATTCCATGATGTGAAAGAGCATCTCTTGTTGTCCTAAAACTGAGGCTCAGAGGGGTATGGAGCATGTGCCATGGAAATAAGTCATCTCAAACATAACACCGTAATTTAATGTGGCCATCTGAAAAGGCCGGTTCAACAGGCCCAGAAAGCATGCAGCTAGCCACAAGAAAAAGTCCAGGGCTCTGAATCCCCACCCCCAGAGCACCAGCTTGGGAAAGAGGATGCCCATCCAAGCAAATCTCTCTGACACTTTGTGCCCCAAACAGTAGAGCAAACAAAAGCAGACTGATATCACGTGAAAAATAAATGTCAATGCTTCCGTTCTCCCAGTGTCTCACCAACAGTGGCATGGCTCAGCCAAGCCAGAAGTGCTGCTCCTCAGGCATCCATCCAGCAAGGGGAGTAGGGTGACCCCGCTGTTTTGCTGGAGAGGGGGAGAAAGGGCAATGGAGAGGGAAAGAGAAGGAAGAGGACAAAAATAAAGAAGGAAGGCAGGGAAGGAGAGGAAGAGGTTTCTTGCCACCAATCCCTCCCCTCCATCCAACAGCAACTCCTACTTAGGCTTTGCCCCAGCAGGAAATCTATAGCCAAAACTAAAACAATCCCCCAACCAAGGTTTAATAAAACTGACTGTGTCAGAAAGCCAAAGCTGCCCTAGGGTAAAATTAGTGTCTTCATTTGGGCAATATCGCCCCCAGCTTTTGGGCAATATATTACAATCCCAGTCTGTATTTTTACTTTGAAGCCATATTTTTCTACTGCTGTCCTCTCCAAAATATACTGTTCCCTCCCATTGTGAGTATTAGGGGTGGATAAAGTTTGTAGAGTTTGAGATTTTGCAAGCCTCAAGCTCTTTTTGGAGTTAAAATTGTTAGGAACACTCATTTGACTTCATAAAATTTCTGTAGGTCCATTAATGATCATGCACTTAAATATGTACTTTTCAGGAAGTCCTATACATTAGCTAGCATCTATCATAGTTATGTGGACTACTGTCAACAGTATATGCACTTATCACACAAATGAAGGTACCAATAATCTGAACCTAGTGTACTTATGTAAACAATATATGTTTCTTAGTAACTACGATAAGAACTAAATCCTGGACCCACTGAAATCAATGGGAGTTTTGCTCTGAATTTCAAGTGGACAAGGCATTGGCCCTTAATCTATGTCTTTTGTTTCTGTATATAATAGTTGTGTTTTGGGATACAGTTTGTATAAAAACAAGTTTCTCATTTTGCTACCTCTCCTTTTCTAGATCTCTATGTAGTTCAAGATCCTTTTGGGGACCCTTACAGATATATGAATCATGTATTAATTTGGGCAGTTCACCTGTGGCACAAATAAAGAGATTACATTAGGCTGACAGCTCTTATCTTGCTTAGGACGTACAGTTGCCTGGTTCCACATGTTTGCATGCGTTAGGATATCATCATAGAATCATAGAATATCAGGGTTGGAAGGGACCCCAGAAGGTCATCTAGTCCAACCCCCTGCTCGAAGCAGGACCAATTCCCAGTTAAATCATCCCAGCCAGGGCTTTGTCAAGCCTGACCTTAAAAACCTCTAAAGAAGGAGATTCTACCACTTCCCTAGGTAACGCATTCCAGTGTTTCACCACCCTCATAGTGAAAAAGTTTTTCCTAATATCCAATCTAAACCTCCCCCACTGCAACTTGAGACCATTACTCCTCGTTCTGTCATCTGCTACCATTGAGAACAGTCTAGAGCCATCCTCTTTGGAACCCCCTTTCAGGTAGTTGAAAGCAGCTATCAAATTCCCCCTCATTCTTCTCTTCTGCAGACTAAACAATCCCAGCTCCCTCAGCCTCTCCTCATAAGTCATGTGTTCTAGACCCCTAATCATTTTTGTTGCCCTTCACTGGACTCTCTCCAATTTATCCACATCCTTCTTGTAGTGTGGGGCCCAAAACTGGACACAGTACTCCAGATGAGGACTCACCAATGTCGAATAGAGGGGAACGATCACGTCCCTCGATCTGCTCGCTATGCCCCTACTTATACATCCCAAAATGCCATTGGCCTTCTTGGCAACAAGGGCACACTGTTGACTCATATCCAGCTTCTCATCCACTGTCACCCCTAAGTCCTTTTCCGCAGAACTGCTGCCTAGCCATTCGGCCCCTAGTCTGTAGCGGTGCATTGGATTCTTCCGTCCTAAGTGCAGGACCCTGCACTTATCGTTATTGAACCTCATCAGATTTCTTTTGGCCCAATCCTCCAATTTGTCTAGGTCCTTCTGTATCCTATCCCTCCCCTTCAGCGTATCAACCACTTCTCCCAGTTTAGTATCATCCGCAAATTTGCTGAGAGTGCAATCTACACCATCCTCCAGATCATTTATGAAGATATTGAACAAAACCGGCCCCAGGACCGACCCTTGGGGTACTCCACTTGATACCGGCTGCCAACTAGACATGGAGCCATTGATCACTACCCGTTGAGCCCGACAATCTAGCCAGCTTTCTACCCACCTTATAGTGCATTCATCCAGCCCATACTTCCTTAACTTGCTGACAAGAATACTGTGGGAGACCGTGTCAAAAGCTTTGCAAAAGCTATCCTGCAGAGTACATTCTGTTTTCAAAGAGCATTCTGCAGAATACGGGCATCCAGTTACACATGTTCACATCCTATTTATATAACATTCAACTAGGAATATTTACAACTTTACTTTGGGGCTCTTCTCTAGAACAAGGCAACGCATTCCAAATAGAACTGTGCAAACAGGTTCTTTCGTTTGCTGGCAGGTCCGAAGAATCAGGAAAATTTCATATGGTGTCAATCCAAACCAATTTTTTTTAAAATTTTTGTTTAACAAAAAATTGTCAGGTTTAAAAAAAAAAAGCCCATTCATTCCTGCCACCACCACCAAAAAACCTTACAAACACCTCAACCCAACCAAACAAAATGTTTCATTTTGATTTTGAGCGTCTTTCTTTAACTTTTTAATATAAAAAAAATCAAATTGAAAGACATTTTGAAAAAAAAACTATTTGTCTTAATAAGTCAAAATGTTTCATTTCGAAAAGGTCAAAAAGGACCATTTCAACTTTCGTGATTTTTTTCCTACATGAACAATTCTGCAAAACGGATCTGATTTTCTAGAAAGTTTCAGTGTCACTGAATAGGCATTTTTTGCTGTAAAAGGTTCAGCCGAAAAATTTTGCCCACCTCTAATTATAAACCCAATCTGAAAAGAGGAACCTGTAAGGTACGTTTACACGGCAATTGGGCGCGTGCCTCCCAGCACGCATAGACAGACTCATGCAAGCTGCACTCAAGCTAACATGCGGAGAATAGCAGTGTGGACTTGTGGCATGACTGGCAGCTCAGGCTAGCCCCCAGAGCTCAGATCCAAGGGGCCAGGTGGGTTTGGAGTTGGGTGGCTAGCCTGACAAGCCTCCCCTGTTGCAGCCTCCCCACCGCTATTTTTAGTGTGCTAGCTCAATTCGCACTAGCTTGAATCTGTCTATCTGGTCTGGGAAGAACATTCCCAGCTGCAATGGAGACATAACCTTATAGGTTTCCATTTTCTTGGGTGTAAGATTTGTGCCCAAGTATTCCCTATGTTTTTGTTCCTAAAGGACAGAGTGTGTCAGGTCCCAGAAGTTTCTGTAAGGAAGGAAGGAAGCCACTGTTCATTTGTAAATGCAAGGGATAACTGATCCCATTTCTCAGAAACTTTGATAAGAGGTCTGCCATTACAACACACACCTATCTAATTTATTGGACATGCTGACGACCAAGATATAAAGGATGTCTAGATATATAGAAAGACTGCAATTTTTACACTGGAAATATTTGGGAGATAGATAGATAGATAGATAGATAGATAGATAGATAGATAGATAGATAGATAGATAGATAGATAGATAGATAGATAGATAGATAGATAGATAGATAGATAGATAGATAGATAGATAGATAGATAGATAGATAGATAGATAGATAGATAGATAGATAGAGACAAAGTTTCTTCTCTGCCTTGATGGGTCCTGTGCTTATTGGCGGATTTTCTCGCCTCAGAGATTCATGGCAGCCCTCAGTTTGGCCACTTTCGTGGCTCAAACCTGCCATTCACTCAGTTAGCCTCGTCACTGGCCAGCAGGGGGAAAAGAAGAAGAACAATCTTCACAGTCTCTGCTGATCCACCTAGTGGATTGGGGAACAGGCCAGAGACCTTCCCTTCTGGTGGAATCCACAGTCCAGTTCAACTCCTCTGGTATCAAGTAGGGAGTTGGGGGGATGGAGGGAACCCGGGCCCGCCCTCTACTCCGGGTTCCAGCCCAGGGCCCTGTGGATTGCAGCTGTCTACAGTAGCTCCTGTAACAGCTGCGTTACAACTACAACTCCCTGGGCTACTTCCCCATGGCCTCCTCCCAACCCCTTCTTTATTCTCACCACAGGGACCTTCCTCCTGATGTCTGCTAATGCTTGTACTTCTCAGTCTTCCAGTAGTACTCCTTCTCACTCTCAGTTTCTTGCGCCTCTTGCTCCCAACTCCTCGCACACACACCACAAACTGAAGTGAGCTCCATTTTTAAACCCAGGTGCCATGATTAGCCTGCCTGAATTGATTCTAGCAGCTTCTTGATTGGCTGCAGGTGTTCTAATCAGTCTGTCTGCCTTAATTGTTTCCAGAAAGTTCCTGATTGATATGGAACCTTCCCTGTTACCTTACCCAGGGGAAAGGGACCTACTTAACCTGGAGCTAATATATCTGCCTTCTATCACTCTCCTGTAGCCATCTGGCCCGACCCTGTCACAATATATAAATAAATAAAAATAAAACATTCAACTAGGTTTATATATATAAACCCAAATATTTCCAGCATAAAAATTGCATTGTCTGTCTATTTATCTAGACAGTATACACACACACACACACACACAGTATACAGCGTGTCCATATACTAACATCTGCAGAAATATCTGCACAACCTCTTTCCTTCTTGTAACTCCATTAAGTTGTTCATTGACTCTATGTAAAGCTCCTTTTAGTTCCTACCTTCTGCTGAAGCAATGTGATCAATATGCTATTGAGAAAATAAGTCAGCTTCAATAACTGCATTTAAATATTTATCTGCTTGTATCAACATCTCATCTGTTATTGAAACAATTCAAAACTTCAGAGATTAACCATTCATTAACTAGGGATAAAAATTCAGTCCGGATCCATCATCCCTCTCTCCAGTTCTCCTCTTTTTATGGCTGTTGCCCTAGAAACAACTGTCAAATGGAACCTTTCAACATTTTTCATCAAAAACGTTTTTAAGAAGAAAAAAAGCTTTTGTGAACAAATATTTTTGCAAACAAAAAGCATTTTGGCAGAAATTTCCAATTTTTTATCAAGAAAATTGGAAACTTAAACCCTAAAAATTCTCCAGAAAAAAGTACTAAGATATACAATAGCCACCAATATGCAATCAAGAAACAAAAAAGATTGTAGGATGTTCAGTCTAATCCAAAGAAGTTTCTGGGTTTGACAACTGTTTTCAGCAACAAATTTCAATTTCCAATTTAAAAAAAAAAGAATTCTTGCCCAAATGAAAATTTTTCACAGAAAAATTAGTTTAAATGTTTGAACGGAAAAATACCAACCAGCTCTAATTTGGACTCTTAAAATGCTTAACACATGCCTGAACTGAATGACCATCTGATCATATTCCTGCAGCTAACTAGGATACTGACTGTTTGCAAATCCCATTTCTTGAATCATTTAAACGAATTTGGACCCAGTCCTGCGCACATTTATGCACAAGTTTAATGTTAAGCATGTGAGTAATCCCACTGAAGTACTCAAGCAACCAGCAGAGAGAGGAAGGCCGTCCAGGAGCATTATGGGGGTCAGGAAGGGAACTAGAAGGATGATGAAAATGGTGACAGCTGGGTGTCAGGTTGGTAGCAGTGCATAGGTGAATGGGCAAAGGGATTTTCTGGAAAGCTTTAGAGATAAGCAAGAAATCACCCGGTTAGGAGATATTTGCACTTAAAAAGTTTATACCCACAGGCACAAACACACCCCATTTACTTCTTGTAACAGAATCAGGTTCCTGACTGAATTCTTACCTGCGTTCCCAGGGGGAAAGTTTCTGAAAGAGAAAAGAAGGAAAATTAGCAAATGGTAACATCAGAAAGAATGACCTGCATTCAGACTGAACATCTCAAATGAAATCCACTGTTGTGCCAATATAAGAGTCTTGTGTTAAAGCTATTATCTTCCAGACTTGGGGAAATGTGTGGAGTCTGTAGGCAGAATTAGGGCCTGGGGCTCATTTTAAAATTCCACTATGCTCAGCTATCCTGCTTGTGCCGTAGAGTAGCTTTGGATCTCCTCCAGTCACATGGCTATAAGCTTGGTGGTGATTAGTTTTACCCAGTGTCTGAAGATAAACAGGAAATTTAAGGCAGTCCCACACCTAAGTCAGCCATTACAAAGCACTCAGCCCGGTCGGGACAGCCATGGTGCAGCACTGGGGCTCCAGACATAACTCAACCCCTCTAACAGACAAGTCAGCAGGCAAATGCTAAAGTAAGTCTAGGTACCATTTCTGAGTGATGGGATTGTGACATCAGAGTCTGATGAGTGACATGGTGGAAGGGGAAACGACCCAGGCAAATCATGCTAGTGTCTCGAGAGATTTATAATGAAATGGAGTAGTACCTGTCACATTGCGATTTACCAAAAGTATTGTTATAGTCAGAATTTTAATTGCAGTCCTTAATCATTGGAACAGTTCCAAATATTTAGTCTCTCTTACACATTAATGTATCATTTATGCCACAATATATATGTAAGGGCATGTCTGCATTTCTTTTGGAGCTAGAAATAGCCTGTTGGGTCAAAATCCAATTTTTTGTGTGTTTTATTAAAGTGGGAAAATACTGATTTAGAGTTTTAATAGCTCCTCAAAATGCTGTTACAATCTGTCAAGCAAACAATACGTACTCTCAGAATTAATGAGCCTTCCTAGAGACACAGCCTACATATGGAGCCAGAACACTATGGGGCCGAAGAAAAGGCACAGCTATAGCACCTCAGACAGCATTTGCAGAGGTAGGGCTGGATTGTGCCCTTAAGGCACATCCCCTCTGGTATGTGGGTACAGTGATGCACCACTTCAAAAGCTGGCATACTGTCTCCAAGGTGTCTGAGGGCATGTGTGTTACATCCAGGCACACGGAGTTGCAGTAGCCCTCTCCCTGGAAAAGGTCAACTCTTCTGGCTAGTACGCAGGAATGGTGGAACACGAGATTTGCGCTTGCCTATGCACTAGCCCCAAGTGAGCTCTTTCCCACTCCAGCCCCAGGTTTTAAACCCACTTATTAGGCAGGAACCAGCAGTGAGAAACAGGTTGGCCAGGAGCATGACCATAGGGGTCAGGAAGGGCACTAGAAGGAAGATGGAACTGGTGACAGCAGGGGATCAGGCTGGCGGCAGTGGATGAGTGAGGAGAGGGGAAATTGGCTTATTAACTGAAGGTGAGGATGGAAAGCTTAAGGATGTTGGAGGAGGAGATTTGGTTTGTTGGAGGGAGGGAGGGAGATGGAGAGAAGCAGGAGATAGGGCTGGGCTGAGGGAATGAAAATTAAAGCTGACCGAAAAATAGTGGAAATTGTTCGTTAAAAATGTCATTGCGATTTCCACATTTGGAAAACTGTTGACCATCTCTGTTGAACCTCATTATGGTTCCCTGTGGAAGGGTATATACCCTCTTTCTGCGCTCAAGGGAGTTAAAACTCAGCACCAGAAAGAACGTATGATTGGATACTTATTTACTGTATAAACTAGCCAAGATTAAAAGCTCTCCCACAATGTAGGGCAGTGGTGGTTTGGCAGCCTGCTCCCCCCACAGCTTCTCCCTTTAATTTCCTAGCTCAGTAAAGGCCACATAGGTAGAGCCAGCCTGTCTTTATGGGCATGGAAGGGTGGCTGGAGTGGTACTTCAGAGCATCAGGAGGCCCTTCCTTCCAAGAAGTGAGAGTTCACTGCAGCACCCCTAGCCTCTACCAGGCTGAAAACTGACTGCCTGGGCTGGGTCCCATGCGTTGATGTGGTAACATACTGCACTGGCCACCAGACTGTCCCCAATGGGGAGACTCCATTCTGCTCTTGGGGAGAACCGCACTGGCACCAGTCGCTGTAGGTGTTTTGCTGGTGGTAGACTCAGGCAGAACAGCTCAGGGAAGGTAGGGGCAGTCTAAATGTGGGATAAGCAGTTGACCGAATCTTTTTCCTTCTTTCGGTCCCTTCCCTGGTGCGGAAGGTGGAAGGACCCTTTCAGACTGCCTAGCCCTGCAGGAAGGCACAGGACAGAGGTTGTGGGTCTTCTCCACACAGGAGAATAATGGTAGTTGAACGGTTCCGTATACCATCTCCTCTCCTACTCCGTACATGACATTGAAATGGTCCCCATTGCTTAAGTAAAGTGCTGAAACAGAAAGGTAAATTCATCAGTGTGAAACATTGTACTGACCTGCAATCCCTTGACTTTACACACACACACACCCCATCATTTCAGACACCCATCTCTCAGGTATCCTAAAGCTGTTGAAAATTATGCACAAACTGCAAGGCAACAGTATACTCAGAAATCAGACTTGTACGAGGTCACCCGTGATACCTATAGCATTCTACAGTGTCACTAAAACATTCTTTAAACATGACCAATGATGGATGGGTGAGCTGAGGTGACATAATCCCTCTTTACTTAGACGCTGGCATAAAATCCAGTCCCACTTTCATGTCAAGTTCAAGTCTAAATTGTATCATATACATTAAAGAGATTGTATTTTTTTAAAATCTAATATTATGCTTCTGAATACAGAATTTACCTAAGTAAATAATTATTTTTAAACCCAAGATTTAGGCAGCTTTCGTATTCTACATTATGCTAATGTTTGACAATTACTAAGTGTGGGTATCAGGCACTTTTTTTTTTTTTAAGTTTAATTTAAAGCAATTTGACATGGAAAGGTTATTACTTTAGTTGCCAATAAAAGCTGTACTTTTAACATAAGTGTACACCAAGCCCTAGGGTATGTGACTATTATCTTTTCTGCAATTATGTGGTGTTCTACATGAATGTTAAAAAAAACCCTTCCAAATATCAAAAGTACTAACTTAGATACAATATAAAAGTTGAATAGATAAATGGGAAACCCGGTTAGTACAGACACAACATAGGTTGAGGTTTCCTCCTAGAGGTAATATTAGGAACAACGCCATCTGGCTTTGACTGAATATATTAATTCAGACTCTATATTAACACCACAAACACTGGGGGAGCAGAATATCGGTTTATTTTATAAACATTCTAACTTGAGGTGTAGATGTTTCCATTTTGCAAGCTCACCAGCATTTACAATAAGGGCATCCTCTTTCAAAAACTCACCTATCTTATGTGCCTTCTGTACTAAAATAAAGGGGCGGGGGAGGAAGAATCATTTATCATCCATCTTGAGCTTTGTTTTTTTTTCCCCCTTCCAAAAGAAAATGTGTGCTTGCCACTAACTCCAGGGCTATATTAATAGACTTCAAAGCCAGAAAGTGGCGCGGAGCATTTGATCCCACTTCCTGGGTAACGCAGTGTCATAGAA
Organism: Lepidochelys olivacea; assembly: GCF_965140295.1. Lineage (NCBI taxonomy): Eukaryota > Metazoa > Chordata > Testudines > Cheloniidae > Lepidochelys > Lepidochelys olivacea. The sequence continues at coordinate 9,712,990 of NC_140417.1, read as the reverse complement.
CTTCACCCAGAAATTTTGATTGAAATGACTTACTCAACACCACACAGCAAATGCATGAGAAAGCAAGGGATAGAACCAGGTACTCCTGGATCAAGGGCCAGTTGCCTCAATCACAATACTGCCCTCTCTCTTTAAGGAACGGACCACGTTGAGGGTACCCCAGCAGTACACCTCCCCATTAAGAGTTTCTTGGGCCATTGTGCCTCTCTCTAGGAACACAGGGGAAAGGGTGACTGCTACACCAATCTTTAACTTTCTAAGTGGTACAACAGGGCACAGGCATGGCAGCCCTGTACTCCTACAGTCCCTGAATAGAAACTGATCTTCTCCCTTATTAAATTACTCCTCAGACCACGAAAAAGGATTTTCCACAAATAGCTTGCCACCAGGTCAGACAAACTTAAGAAATCAGTCAAGGCCAGAACGCAGCCTAATGCAGGCCTGCTAGATGACCAGGTTACATTTAAAAGTGACCCACGCAGAAGTGTTTGGACAACCAGGCTCTGGGGCAAGACACATTCCAGAAACGTTTCCATCCACGGTGCCAATGCTCAGGGGCACTGGAAAAAGGGGGGCCAGGGCCCCGCACTTTTTACCGGCCGTAAGGGTGAGCGATGCGGGGAGGGGGCGGAGAGGAGGGAGCAGGGGGACGAGTCTTAGGGGGAAGAGGCAGCACAGGAGCGGGACTTTGAGGGAAGAAATGGCACAGGGTGGGGGGCTTGGGGAGAACGGGCAGGGCCTTGCGGGGGGCGATGTAGTGTGTGCGGGGAGGGGTAGTATTCCTGCCTACGTTTCCACAAGATTCATTTTTCTGGACAAGTTGAGAATTCCATGCTGAGCCGGCGCTAGGCATAAGCAGACTAAGTAATTGCTTAGAGCCCCGAAAAACTCAAGCCCCGCCTCCCCCATTCGCTTTTTATTACGTGTTGGGCGGGGGGCAAAATATTTCTGCTTAGGGCCCCCCATGGGCTAGCATAGCCTCTGATTTCATGCAAATCTAAACCAATGAGAATGCATCCACCTCCACTGTTAAGGCAAATACTCTGCCACTTTCACCATCCATTTATTACCGAACCAATCCTCTATAGTGGAAAAAATCCCAGTGAGAGGATACTTCCCTAACTACCTCTGGATAGGGATTGTTCTGGGGGAACCATTACTGTCCCACTCAATGGCAAACCTCTGAGCTGGGCTGGGTAGCATTAGTGTCCCTTTCAAAAGGCACAGGAATAGACCACTGTCCTCTGGGAACAAATTGGAGACCCTGGGGAAACACTTTCAGGAAGAATTCTACTTAAAAGGCCCAGTTAGTCACCTAAAGACCCAGATGAGCTAAAATTCCCATATTTGTTGCAGACAATAAAAACCCTAGAGAGGTCTTACACCATGGGTACAACTACCTAGCCTTAAAACTGGTGCTGATCATAATGTAAGCTAGGTCCTCTGAAATGAGAGACCCCAGTCTCCACAGCTCCTGAGGACAAAGTGGGAGAGAGGACATTTCTTTAGCAGGAATGAGCTGGGGATAACCTGAGGCCAGCAAGCTATACTGATTGGAGTCTATAAGCTGAGTCATAGACTGCTGGCCAATCAAACAGGAACGCCTTTCATTGATCCTATAGAGCTGCTGGCAGCCTTTCAGGACTAACAACTAGCTGATGAAGGTAGACACACACCTCACTGGGATGTCTAGAATGAATCTCTGGGGAAGTTACACAAGTGGGCCTTCCTAGGTCCTACAAGGCTCAAAATCCAGACTTCCAAAACAAATTCAGATAAATGCTAGACATGCACAAGTCCATAGGTCCAGATCTAATGCAGCCGAGGGTGCTGAGGGAATTGGCTGATGTGATTGCAGAGCCATTAGCCATTATCTTTGAAAACTTGTGGAGATTGGGGGTGGTCCCGGATGATTAGAAAAAGACAAATATAGTGCCCATCTTTTACAAAGGGAAGGAGGAGAACCCAGGGAACTACAGACCGGTCAGCCTCACCTCAGTCCCTGGAAAAATCATACAGCAGGTCCTCAAGGAAACCATTTTGAAGCACTTGGAGGAGAGGAAGGTGATCAGGAACAGTCAACATGGATTCACCAAGGGCAAGTCATACCTGAACAACCTGATTGCCTTCTATGATGAGATAAACTGGCTCTGTGGCTATGGGGACAGCAGTGGATGTGATTATCTTGACTTGACTTTTGATACAGTCTCCCACAGTATTCTGGCCAGCAAGTTAAAGAAGTATGGATTGGATGAATGGACTATACGGTGGATAGAAAGCTGGCTAGAGTGTCAGGCTCAATGGGTAATGATCAATGGCTCGATGTCTAGTTGGCAGCCAGTATCAAGCAGAGTACCCCAGGGGTCAGTCCTGGAGCTGGTTTCATTCAACATCTTTATTAATAATAATCATAGAATCATAGAAGGTTAGGGTTGGAAGGGACCTCAGGAGGTCATCTAGTCCAACCCCCTGCTTGAAGCAGGACCAATCCCCAATTTTTGCCCCAGATCCCTAAATGGCCCCCTCAAGGATTGAACTCACAACCCTGGGTTTAGCAGGCCAATGCTCAAACCACTGAGCTATCCCTCCCCCAATCTGGATGATGGGATGGATTGCACTCTCAGCAAGTTCGCAGATGACACTAAGCTTGGGAGAGAGGTAGATATGCTGAAGGGTAGGGATAGGGTCCAGAGTGACCTGGACAAATTGGAGGATTTGGCCAAAAGAAATCTGATGAGGTTCAACAAGGACAAGTGCAGAGTCCTGCACTTAAGACAGAAGAATCCCATGCACCGCTATAGACTGGCTAAGCAGCTGTTCTTCAGAAAAGGACCTGGGGATTACAGTGGACGAGAAGCTGGATAGAGTCAGCAGTGTGCCCTTGTTACCAAGAAGGCCAATGGCATATTGGGCTGTATTAGTAGGAGCATTGGCAGCAGATCAAGGGAAGTGATTATTCCCCTCTGTTTGGCACTGATGAGGCTACGCCTGGAGAATTGCATCCAGTTCTGGTCCCCCGCCCACTACAGAAAGGCTGTGGACAAATTGGAGAGAGACCAGTGGAGGGCAACGAAAATGATCAGGGGGCTGGGGCACATGACTTATGAGGAGAGGCTGAGGGAACTGGGCTTGTTTAGTCTGCAGAAGAGAAGAGTGAGGGGGGATTTGATAGCAGCCTTGAACTACCAGGAGGGGGGTTCCAAAGAGGATGGAGCTATGCTGTTCTCAGTGGTGGCACATGACAGAACAAGGAGTAATGGTCTCGAGTTGCCATGGAGGAGGTCTAGTTTGGATATCAGGAAACACTATTTCGCTAGGAGGGTGGTGAAGCACTGGAATGGGTTACCTAGGGAGGTGGTGGAATCTCCTTCCTTAGAGGTTTTTAAGGTCAGGCTTGATAAAGCCCTGGCTGGGATGATTTAGTTGGGGTTGATCCTGCTTTGATCAAGGGATTGGACTAGATGGCCTCCTGAGGTCTCTTCCAACCCTAATCTTCTATGATTCTAAATGCCCTACCTCTCTCCTCCTTGCCCTTCCCCACACATTCAAAAGGAGAACATGAAAGGTACTAGACTGGAGGAAGACAGGCTCTGGATCCAAATAGCTGGAGCTCATTAATTAAGGGAGAATTTGAATTTTGAAAAATGCAGCCTCTCATTTTGGTTGTCTGGGATTTTGTTTTGTTTTTAAAGTGACTGTGTAGCTTGTGAAATTCCCAGAGTATCCATCTTGCTCTGAAGCCTCCGCTCCCCAGAACAGATAATGCCCAGGCAGCTGAAATTCAAGCTTCCCGTAATAACTTACCAACGTGCTTCCATGTTAGCCTGGAGGGACCATCTCTAGACATGAAAGGTTAGTTCAGTCTTCACGGCTTACTTGGTCCTTGTTCTGTCTGCTGAGATTGAAAGCAAGGAGTTCAATTACAGTGCCAGTGGCGACTGCGGCTTGTGCTTCAGATCAGCTGAAGTTTGCTATTTTACCCTTTCGGTAGGAGCTGCAACAAGCTGTTCACCAAAGGTCCAACCTATGATATACAAGCCCCTCTAGGATCACTTGGAATCACTCCTGATGAGTTCACCAATGTGTGCACCTTGGGATGAAAAGCCAGCCAGAGAGATGAGAGAATCGCACGAAACCCTCCAGAAAATGACACGGAATGAGGCAAGTGTGGGAGCTAATAGAAAGGCAAGAGTTTATGAGCCCAGAAAAAGAATAAAATGTTTAAGTCCTTAATTGTTTTGCTTGACAATTTCTCCCAGAATTAAGCTTTCCAGAAGCTTATGAGTTTGCCAAGCATTGTCAATAAAGTAGATCATGCACACGAGGCAAGTTTTCCAAGCCAACAAGCTCTAGTCTTAACATCAACACTCTCCGGTAAAATGAATCTACATGAAACATGAAATATTTATTAAGTATCAATGGTCTCACAGAAACCTTAATGAAGACAGGTATCTTCTTACACTTTATCCAGTATGACAATACGTTGGCGAAACACATAGCTAACAACATGATGGTGAATGTCAAGTCTGAAACAATTATAGCAATTCACCACAATAATGGGTAGCCAGCGTGTGGACATGTAGTACTAATAAAAGTAATGACATCCATCCACAATTATTTATGTTACAGTAACATATGGCTGCCAAATGAAAAACAAATGGCAAGGATTTGCAAGTGAATTCTTGCAAATAAATTTTCTTTAATCACAGAGGCTCAGCTTAAAAGTCCTCAGATGGGAGACAATATAAATGCAGAATACTGTCATTATTATTGTGCCATACTTTACTGTCTCTAAACAATGAGCCTGATTCTATTGCCCATACGGGTTTTTCCACTGATGTAACTGCATTAATCATTGGAATTATTACGGATTCACATCAGAGAACTTGCAGTTCTCAGGAATTTTACAAAAACAAAAAAAAAAAGTTTCAGTAAAACTTTGGCTCACCTTTGCCTGACAAAGGGAAAAAAGAGCCCAAGAATGCATATGCTTAATTTAAGCATATGAATGTCCCCATTCACTTCAATGGACTTTGAATCAGAGCCATTATATTTGCAAAACATAATTCTCTGTTAAATACATAATTTTCTGGCAGAGGAGTGTATGTGTGTGTGTATATATAAAAATACTGTGAAAAATACACCAGTAAATATAAAATGGCAACATTCAGGATCAAATGCAATCAATTTATTTTGTGAGGTCACATTTAATATTCGGGAGGGAGGCGCAGGGAAGTTAAACAATTCACAGATATCACTGATACAACATGAATAAAAAACACCCCCAAAAAAGCATGCAGCACAGACCAACTAATGTTTGCTTTAAAAAAAATGTTCCCCCGGTTAAACTAAATACCAGCTGAGGCCTTAGCTATTGTAAACTTACCTACATTCTTTTAAGTACTAACTTCACAAAGATTGAATGCAGAATGTAAAGTCTCAAAAAATTCGTGAAAATAAAGGATTACATACATTTTTCCTACAAAATTATTTCTAGACTAGATGAGTAGACAGGTCTTCAAACAACATTTTAAACAAGGAAGCACTGGTTTAACTACCTTATCTGTTTTCTGAAGTGTTTTATGCACACACTTTTGAAAAGATATATTTTTATTTTATTTTATTTACATGTAAAGAACCCAATTCTGCGAGGAACTCAGAATTCTCTGGGCGCATCTTCGCTTGTAGACTATGGTGAGAATCAGGATTCTTTCCTGTCTACTTCCCACTCTTGTGCTCATGCATTAGAAGTGCTACAACGAAGCAAGCTGCTCCATTCTTTTCTACCACAAGCTTTGACCACCCTCTATGGCCAAATTGTGGCCTGTCATGTAATCTGAAGCTTCAGATGCCAGGTATACTACAGCCGCCTGCAGGTCTGTCACTTGAGCCAGCTTCCCAGCAGGAATATCTGTTAGCCAGCGCTGTACCAGAGGCTTCAGATCTTCAGAATGGATGAGCGGCGTGTCTACAATTCCCCTAAAAATCACACACACACAGTTACATTTTTCATACGTAGCACTTATAACAATAAAACAAGTAAAAAGAAAAGGAGGACTTGCGGCACCTTAGAGACGAACCAATTTATTTGAGCATGAGCTTTCGTGAGCTACAGCTCACGCTCACGAAAGCTCATGCTCAAATAAATTGGTTAGTCTCTAAGGTGCCACAAGTCCTCCTGTTCTTTTTGCGAATACAGACTAACACGGCTGTTACTCTGAAATAAAACAAGTGGTGACGGGAATACAAAATGCCACTTCGAAAAGAAAACCATGAAATAATAAAGTAAGATCCCAGCTTTCATAGGTGCTGGCACTAGTGGTGCCGGTCGTCCTGCTGCTGCACATCCTGGCTTGAAGTTGTTTCCATCATATACAGGGTTTACAGTCTGGTTCAATATCCCCACCATACAGATTGGTCCAGCACCCCTGGACAACGTTAGACATCATGTAGCTCTGCTAAGGAGTTAGCACACAAACTTCAATCATGGTTGTCCCTTCCTGTCTTTCACGGTTGATAAATCGACTTAGCGGTTTCCTCTTAAAGAGAGCACTCATCGTTTGTATCGTTGGCTAACATAGGTGCCCCGTTATCTTCGGTTACTTACCAGAATACCCAATTTACATTTTCCTATAGAAAACAAACATAGCGTAGAAACAAAATGAGCACAACCAGTCTGTCTCTGCATTTTGGAAATGTGTTCCATTTACCAATTTCTTTTTTCATCAATGCACAGCCTAATGTTACACAACATGTTTGCATACAGTTCAGAAACTGAAAACAGTCCAAGTTTCCATATGCCAAAATACTGAAAACAAAATCCAGCAGCACCTTTCGCAGCACTAAATTCACTTTAAGATGAAAAGGGGGCAGGGAAAGGAAAAAGTTAAGCAAAATATGCCAAGCATAACCCCCCATTGAATAAACAGCATGACCAGTTACAAAACGTGTACTAAGCTGGATTGTTTCCCATTAATGAGCCAACTACAGAACGCATTAAAACTCTGCTAAGTTCATTTCCCTCACATGCCCTAAAAATGAGTGGAAACTGTAGAATGCACATTACAGTACTAATATTTGGCTGGCTTTGATGACTTTAACTGGAACTGATTTGTCATACTCCTCCTTAACAACATATTTGTATTTTGTGAAATGTGTCATTTTTTCAGTCCCTGAACAAATATATTTACATAACTGTATCTAACGAGGAATTACATTTAACTTCTCAGAAACGACAATAACTAAAACCTGAACTGCCAATTCCACTTCATTAGTGTGGTAGAAATGCATTCCAAATGTTAATAAAAATTCCAACATGCTGATAAATTAGCGCTTCTAAGGAGCATGTGACACCTTGGTTAACATATTCAACCTCAATTATATTTCTCTTCGGCACCCTGTTATCTGGAACCTTTGCTGGCAATCAGAGGTGCTGTTTTTCAGTGGCCAATTTTCTAGATAATGTAGCTTATCAACACTGTGGGTAAACTTGCCAATGAAATCAGGCTGCACTGAACCACACACGCTAATTGCATCTCTTTTTTATGCATATTTACAGACTGTCACTTCAAAGAAATCAGTGGCCCATTGAGGCACCCAGTTAGCTGGAAGAATTGCCTCTTGCAAATGAAAATTAGCAAACAAGCTAGTGATAAATATGAAATGAACAAAGTATAAAAATACCGTTTTGTTCTGAAACTTCATCATCCCAATTTATCCTTCCAAGGAAATAGGTCTGAGAAACACACTGGATTCTGGGTATGCGATTTACCTTTTGTTTTAAATGAAGCCTGGAATTTTCGATTTACCGCATTACTAGGTGGAAGGAATTCAGAATACCCCCAACATTTCCATTTTTAGTAATGGGACACACTTTAAATACCAGCTTTATATTTGCTTTTAATTATCAATAAAAACCATAACTATTCAGAAATGCTGAGCAAGGACAAATTGATTGAGCTCTCACATAGTAATACAAAAATAGAATAAATTCCAGTATAACGTGTAGACAGTCTACTTATTTCTCCTAAGCACAGTCTCCCTCCCACCTGTTTAGCACTGGTTTTCTGGAGAGAAAACCGGAGTTTTAGTTGCAGAAGTGAAAGCTATGGTCCTAATCCTCCTCTAACTTGATATACACCCGTGTAAAACTGGTGTCTATCCACTGAATTCAATAGGGTTACTCTTGATTTACACCAAGCACTATATCTGTTGGCAAACATTCGCAGGATCTGGTTCTAGGTTTCCATGCCTCTATAGTGTTTTGATACCCTAATTAGCGAATGCTGGCATTTTTAAATGAGGGTTTTGTTTTACTAAGAAGAGGATCCAGATTAAGAAAAATATTATATGTATATTCATCAACCAACTTCAAACAGATAACATGGAGACTAAATATAGTCAGAGCAAACTATAAATCATTGAACCAGTGCCTTCAGCTGCCCTTCCTTTAATTTTGTTTCAAGAGTAAGAGGTCTGATGAAAAAAAAATGTCACAGGCAATTTTTATCGAGAGAAAAAGATGTAGCACACAACTTAAAGTTGCAAACACACATACTGATACTATAAATATTAAGCATGTCATTGATCGTACACATCTTCTGGGAAAGGCTTGGTGCCAAGTTGGGCAATTTAATGTTGTAGAACCCTTTTAGGCAGATTTCAGTTGGCTTCTAACCAGTTCCAGCAAAGACAAGTGCCAATGCATTAATTCCCTACCTCATCTAGTATGCCGTGCTGGGCCTATCAGTACTTTCTGTTGCATGTCAATGTTTTATCAAACTGCTGGTTCCTTAAGGTTAGACATGAACATCAGTATTCCATTGTTGATGCATAGAGCAATTTGAGACATTAAAAAACAAAAACAAAATGCAATTGCCTAAAGCATCTCCACAATGAGAAAGAGTGGGGAAAAAAATCACTTAACTGGATTTGTGTGTGTTCAATCCCCATATGAGCGGGGTGGGGGGGGAGAAGAGGGGGGAACTTCCCTCTCGGTGTAACTTGATTTCTTTCATATGAGTTATTAATTTGAATGAGTTAAGTACACTCCACTTAATCAGAAAATGTTTAATCAGGAGATACACTTAATTGGGACCTCTCTCAAGGAATTACGTTTAAATCCAAAGATACTTAACAGCAATGACTGCTGCTTAATGGGGACAGTAATGCTGCTTAATTGGGAAGCCTTTGGGTGATATAGTGGTGCTTAGCTCTTTCCTGTGCTACAATCTCACACTACTTTTGTGTGTGTACTCCCCTAGCAATGGTTTGCACACCCTCCATAATTGGGGCACATGTGGAAATTTTTATTTGCTTCACCACCTCCTGAACTCCTTTCAGACCAACTCTAGATACTGGGCATCTTATAGCTGCCTCTAGTCTAGACAGTAGCTCAGCCCCTCTTTCATTGCACATGGTGCCTCCTTCCTACTCCATATACCTATCCAATAACATGACAGGCTCTGAAGTGCCCTGGACTGCAGATGAAGCAGGAGATCATAAGCTTGAGAATCTTAATATCCTGGAACCAGGGGTGATGGCGCTTGCATGGGATCCAGGTTAAGGAGCTTGAGGCACCTTGGAATCTCCACAGAGCAAGGAGCTGACACATTCTGCTGGTGAAGCAGAGCTTATTAGTCAAGGAGGCTAAATAGCAATGCATAGAGATGGTGTTAGTTGCATGTGGAACCTGTGTTGTTTGGCAACTTAGGCCAGTTAGCTTCTACTAACGTTGCTGACAAGGTCTTCAGGGGAAAGACAAGAGAGAGTGTTATATGAGCAAGCCAGTGAGAGCACTGATTAGCACAGCTGATTAGCCCAGGCTTACAGGCCTGGCCTACTGTGTTGCTATGCAAATTAGAAGCTCTGCAGGATATGGGCTTCAAATCAAACTTCAGGGGACACATCTGACCCCCAGATGACTGAGAATTTTGGTTCACTAGGGTTCAGATAACCCAGGTTTGACCATAGTTGCTGTTCAAGGAACTTAGAATTCAAGCGCCAGCTCAAATTGCCCTATCCAAATAGAGCACCAGTCTGAAGTTCTCCCCCTTTAAAAACAAACTGCAATGACATTTTTTGGGGGGAGGGGTATGAATGCAATTCAAAATTTGCAAAATCAAGCATGCCATCAGGACACCCTGAAAAAGCAAAGGTTCTTTTATAATGTCTACTCAGCCACGTTGCATATTTGTAGTATTTTCTATCACTTGTTAAATAGAAAATGTCATATGTTATTGATTGTTGTATTAATGCATGTGCTAACATTGTCAAGGCAGCTTGATTAAGTGGGGGGCACTGTCGCAGATAGAATTTACCCCTACTGTCCCTCAGGGTTTCAGCTGCAAGAGGGCAGCTGTAAGTTGTTACCTGGACGCTATATAAGCCCCAGTGGTTGCTGCCCAACTGAGTAATTGCATCCATTTCTCATTCTGGTCTTGCCCTCTCACCTGCCAGTTTCGTCCAGTTTTGAGGATGTGCTGTTTTCCCATAGATCCTCAAATGAGAAGATGCAACCATTTAATGCTGCTTCAACTCTCCTCTAGTTGGGCTTCCTGCCACCAGGAGACTGGGCAGAAATTAAAAGTGGCCCAAGACAGGGTGAATCTAGCCCAGCATACAATGTGACCAATTAGGAGGCATTTGAGACACAAGGCATTACTAAAAGTTTCTCTTGAAATATTTTGCAATTTTCCAACTATGGAATGGTCCAATTTTCATCACCTTCATGTAGCATCAATGCCAGTTCTTTGCACTAAAATAAGTAATAAATTTTAAGGATATGATTCATTTAACTTTACATAATTAGCAATTTAGCTGCAAAATCAATCAACACATAATATTTTATTCTCATGGGACATTAACACTTATCTTTCCAGTTCAGCAGCTATTAGGTATTGTATGTTGTGTCTACTGTTCTTGATGAAGATGGGTTAATTTAATGTGGGGTTTTATTTTTTTCCCCCTCACTTTGATAGTATCTGGGACAGATCTACTGGTGACCATAGGAATTTTGTCACTGATTTCAGTGGTATCAGGATGAGGCCCTATGTTAATAATATCACGTGAGAGCAAAATATAATATATTCATAAGATTCTGGCATGCAATGTCAAGGGCTGATAGGTTTTTAACACTGCCAATTGGATAGCGCATTGGCTATTTGTGATCTGGGTTGGATCCAAAGAAAATTTGCCTTGTGAATCTACAAGCTAGGAATGAACTTCTCTCTCACTCACTCTCCAACTCCCCCCATCCTCAGTATCCCTCCCAAAAAGAAAGAGGCTGTACTGGTGAACTATATAAAATGTGAGGCAGGGATACCTGGTCAGCAAGAGAATTCAGAAATTCAATAAATTATGCAAAAATCCCTGCCATAACATTGTATGCACGGATACATTTTATGCACGGCTCCGATGCTATGTTTGATATGCTCATTTACAAAAATAAATTGATGAAAGCTGACAAGAAAGGAAAAGAAAAAAAAGAGTGAATGTTGTCATGTTGAAAGAATGCTCGAGGTCAGATGTGACGATGTGGAGATATAAGGACACTGATATAGCCAGGATCCAACAAAGCACTTCAGCATGTCCCGGATTCCAGAAGAAGGATGGACTCAGGTTTGTGCTTGCAAGCTTTCCTGAACTGGGACCCAAGTGCTCCACTATAATCATCAGGCAGTTCCATTGACTTCAGCAGGAGTACGCGCCTGCTTAAAATAAAGCCTGTGCTTAAGTGCTTTGCTGAACTGAGGCCTCTGTGCACATTTCTGGGGTTCCATGGGGTCCTTTTATTGAAATAGTTGCATGTTATAATAAAGTCTATATGCCAGGTTCACTTGAGCATTCAGGTAGATCTGTAAAACCGGGCCAGACCCTCACTCTTCCACCCAGCAAAGCATTCAGCATCATAAGTGGGCCTATTGCCCCAGAGAGGAACCGGGCCTGAAATTGTGAGGTGCTGAGCACTTAAAAATGCGTGCAATGGGAGCAGAAGATGCCCAGCACCTTGCAAAATCAGATTGTGAGCTAGGACTGGAAGATTTGACTCACGGGGATTGTGTGAATATATCTGTGGACACGCCAGAACCTCTCTTTAATGTACAGAATGAGACTGAAATATGTATTCCACGTTTCCATGTCAGCAGAGAAATGAATTTGAATATCCAGTCATTGAAAAGAACATAAGTGCATTTGAGTTCAACATGCAGTGTTTTAAGTACATGCGAGTGCCAGCATGTATGTATCAAGAGCTCCTTACCTGGGTACATTGTTAATAATAAGCCAAGAAAATCATGGACAATATACGCCTGATCCGAACCCCATTGAACGTAATGGAAAAACTCCTGTTGATTTGAGTGGGCTTCCAGTCAGACCATATGTGATTATCAAATATTCATAACTAGTATGTCTAAACCAGGGTTCCTCCGGTATAGCAAAAGCTCTTTTCCTCACTGAGCATTGGCAGCCTTCAATGAACAAAAGTCTCCCTTATTACAATGGGATTCCCACATAGAGAGAGTTTGCAGGTGTGGGACCAAAAAGTCTAGGATGAGTAAGAATTATTAAAATTAAACTCAGTTTTGGTTAATGATAGAAAAAGAAAATCCTCTGAACGGATTTTTCCCTTCCAAGCATCAAAATACCTTTTCTCCATTTTCAGACAACTCACAGCTAACATGAAGTTTTACTATACTCTCTGCAAAAATGTTTTATATGTATATATATTCATTCCTGCAAAATTTCCTGCAAAAAAAGTTACCGGTTGAGCTGAAATTTCTCCTGCTTGTTAAATAAGTGTATTTAACAAGCAGCAGACATTTCAGCCCAACGGGTAATTTTTTGCAGAAAGTTTTAAACACCTGAAAGCTTATAACTTAAGTGCCTCTTTAACCACGGTTATTCTGAATGTGACACTAATATTCCGGCTATATTAATAAAGGGTACCGATATATTTCTCAGCCAGAAAGTATATTGAAACATGACCATTATTTTCTGATTCTGGTGGGCCCCAGGAGCTCCAACCTGTATATAAAAATTAATTCATTGCAGCTAAAAGCCTCTCTGCTTCCTACCTCTATTGTTAACACTAGCTCGGCCTTGCCAGTTCTTGCTACAGCTTTGCTAACTTCATTCAGTCCTCCTGGCCCTGGAAGCTGGTGTAGAGTCACTAGAGCTAGACACTGGATCAGCAACGTTGAGCTGTTGGTACTGGTGTGAGTAAATCCTAGTTCAGAAATAGGATGTTATTTAAGTAATCTGTGGATTGCAATGAGCTAAGAATGGAATCACATTTATTATTAGTAGTAATAAATAATAATAATAAACAGAGCCAGCATACAGAAGTAAATCAAAGAATTTATAGAATCAAAATAAAGATATTTTCAATTGAACTCTGTGATATTTTTCTCCACTTTATGGATTAAAATATTTAACTTGTTTTTCTTAATTTCATGTACATCATATTTTCATTATTACAAATACCAGTTAGTTAAACTTCTGGGTTAAAATTCTGCACTTCTTACTCTGATTGACTTCAGTGGTCTATGGAATTTGACCGCTCCCAATTAATGTAATCCACTTGAGTTTTTGCTCAGTATTAACTTGCACTGAAAATTGTATAATAAAGAGTGTGTGTGAGAGAGAGAAAGAGAAAAAGTGTGTGAGGGGAAAAAAAAAAACTTTGCTTCGTGTTATTAAAAGAACAAAAACAAATAAACAACATAACCCAAAACCCCCTACATCTTTAAGATTTCAAAAATTAGGTAAAATGTAACTTGTAATGAATAGTTTTTGAAAAAATTACACCTAAAAATCCTGTAATTGCCAGAGCTGAATGGTGTCTCAATTACAGCACTACAATACAGCTTTTAAAGTGTCTGTATATTTGTCTGAAGTAAAAGAAAAAAAGAAAAAAAAAAGGAGAAGCATTGTCTATTAAGTGCCAAAAGCCTTTTCTTAAACCACAGAAGGCCTGGACAGAACTAAGGAAATTTTTCATCTGGAAGAGAAATGCGAAAAATTACCCTTCATGTTATTGGAAAACCTATTATCAAATGCTAAAACCTTTTCTCAAATCCCTCAATATACACAGCCATGGAGAACACTTTGGTTATAGTGATTAAACCTTTGTTAAGCAGAAGGCAAAATAAAAAGGGATGCAATCCACCTGCTAATTAGCAACTTTGTTTTCCTAGATTTTCTTAATTTGAGCAGTGAACACTTCTTATAACATTTCATTTTTTCTGTACTTTATAAAATGAGACTACATTGTACTTACGGGGAAATGCAGTTGACTCTTACTCCCCTGTCAATCCATTCAGTTCCTAATGTCTGTGTTAATTTTACGACCCCAGCTTTTGAGGCGTTGTATGCTAACTGCTTCTGCGGGTGAGGCACTAGAATAATTCAGAAATATGAAATATTGATTCTTCACATATTAATATGCACAGGAAGCTAAAAATCACAACATGCACAGATGAACTAGCTGCCCTTTCCCCTGATGTTTGGCAGGTAACATGAAGGAATTCTAATATAGCAAATCCCTACATCTATATTTTTCCTAATATAATATATTCCATCTAATATTTTTGTATTAACAGCTGGAGGATTGAAGAGAAAATGAAGAAACAACAGCAATAAAACAGACTGCAGATTTTAGAACTACAAAAAATAGATATTACAACGATATACTCAAAATATTTGGCTGTATCCCACAAATAGAAACATATGCACAAACACACGTTCAATTTTTATAATACACACATACAAGTAACTGCCTGAAACAAGTTATTCTGCTTAATTTATAACCTCTCTCTATTATCTCATCAGGTGTTTGTGGGGTTGTGAACACGTGTGCCCAAAATTCAGATGATCTACCACTTTCAAAATCTGAAGCCTTTGAAAATGTTTCACAGATGTCACATGTCAGTCATAAAGGAAAATGATCGGCTTGTTAATTACAATGTTCAAGCTTGCTTCTGCTGGATGTTCTGTTAGTTCTACCCCGTCGCTGAGCTCTTCCAGTGTTCCAAGGAAAAACTACTTTAGAGTAGAACCTCAGCTGGTGTAAATTGTCATAATGCCACCAAAATCAGTAGAAGTCAATTCTGCTCTCGCAATTTACACCCGCTAAGGATCTGCTCCTCAAGTATTTTTAGCTACCTGGCTTCCATTCTGACCTATTTAAACAAAGTTGTTAAAAACGCAGTGAAATCTAAACATGTGCAGTTTAATATTAAATATTACTGAGCTGTAATTCTTTTTTTACTGAGGGAAATCAGTACTAAATACCATTAATGAGGTAAAAAAAAAAAACAGTGTCTGGTATTAAAGTGTTTTAAAAGGCAGGTGCACTACTGAATTTTTGTAAGGTATATCAGCATATCAAATTGGTTTTAGTTTCATGTGACTACTGGCAAGCACCATATAATACAGGTAGGAAAATTCAGTAAATAAACAAGGGTTTGAAAATGAGCATTAAAACAGCTTAGCTAGCAATTTTATGTCACCCTTATAAGTACCAGATGGTATTCACCCAACAGTTCTGAAGGAACTCAGATAAACTGCAGAACTACTAAATGGTTTGCAACCTATCACTTAAATCAGCCTCTGTACCAGATGACTAGAGAAAAGCTAATGTAATGCCAATTTTTGAAAATTTTACCAATTTTTACCACTCAAGAAAGAGCTCTTTAAAAAAAGAGCTTTCTTTAAAAAGGCTCCAGAGGTGATTCTGGCAATTACAGGCCAGTAAGCCTAACTTCAGTACCAGGAAAACTTATTGAAACAACAGTAAAGAACAGAATCATCAGACGACAGATGAACACAATATGGTGGAGAACAGTCAACATGGCTTTTGTAAAGGAAAATCATGCCTCACCAATCTATTAGAATTCTTTGAGGGTGCCAACTAGTATGTGGACAAGGGTGAGCCAAAGGATATACTGTACTTGGACTTTCCGAAAGCTTTTGACAAGGTCCCTCACCAAAGGCTCGTAAGCGAAGTAAACAGTCATGGGATAAGAGGGAAAGTCCTCTCATGGATCAGTAACTGATTAAAAGATAGGAAATAAAGAGCAGGAATAAACGGTAAGTTTTCACAGTGAAGAGAGACCCCCAAGGGATCTGTACTGGGACCAGTGCTGTTCAACATGTTCATAAATAATCTGGAAAAAGGGGTAAACAATGAGGTGGCAAGGTTTGCGAATGATACAAAATTACTCAAGATAACTAAGTACAAAGCAGACTGCAAAGGGATCTCACAAAACTGGGGGATGAAAAATGGCAGGTGAAATCCACTGTTTATAAATACAAAATAATGCACACTGGAAAACAATCTCAACTTTACATACAAAATGATGGGGTCTAAATTAGCTGTCACCACTCAAGAAAGAGATCTTGGAGTCATTGTAGATAGTTCTCTCACAACATCTTCTCAATGTGCTGCAGGATTAAAAAAAAAAGCTAACAGAATGTTAGGAACCATTAGGAAAGGGTGAGATAATAAAAATCTCAATGTCATAGAATCATAGAATATCAGGGTTGGAAGGGACCACAGGAGGTCATTTAGTCCAACCCCCTGCTCAAAGCAGGACCAATCCCCAACTAAATCATCCCAGCCAGGGCTCTGTCAAGCCTGACCTTAAAAATATCTAAGGAAGGAGTATACTGTATAAATCCATGGCACGCCTACACCTTGAATACTGTATACAGTTCTGGTTGCTCCATCTCAAAAAAAAGATATATTGGAATTGGAAAAAATATAAAGAAGGTCAACAAAAATTATTAGGGATGTGGAACCATTTCCATAGAAGGAGAGATTAAGAAGACTGGGACTGTTCATCGTAGAAAAGAAATGACTAAGTATGTGATAAAGGTCTATAAAATAATGAACAGTGTGGAGAAAGTGAATAAGGAAGTGTTATTTACCCCTTCACATAACACAAGAACCAGGGGTCACCCAGTGAAATTAATAGGCAGCAGATTTAAAACAAACACAAGGAAGTGCTTCTTCACACAAAACACAGTCAACCTGTGGACATTGTTGCCAGGAGGATGCTGTGAAGGCCAAAAGTATGACTGGCATAAAAAAAAATTAGATAAGTTCATGGAGGATAGGTCCATCAATTTTTATCAGCCAAAATGGTCAGGGATGCAATCCCATGCTCTGGGTGTTCCTAAACCTCTGAATGCCAGAAGCTGGGACTTGACAACAGGGGATGGATCACTCCATAATTGCAGTGTCCTGTTCATTCTCTCTGACACCTCTGGCGTTGGCCACTGTCAGAAGACAGGATACTGGGCTAGATGGACCATTGGGCTGACCCAGAATGGCTGTTTTTATGTTCTCACTTCTCCTATACTCCAGAACTTGCATTTATCCTCTAAACCCACTGTTTATAAATGTTGCAACTTAAATTATAGGAAAAGGCCGGTAAATAAAGAACAATATTGTTGGATTATGCAAAAACACTGAAATGACATAGGCTCCAGTTCTTCAAACACTTCAGCACATTTAAATGTATGCATGTGAGTAGGCCCATTGACTTTAATGTGACTTCTCGTGTACTTAGATTTGAGAACTTGTGTGTGTGTAGGATTGGGAGAGAGCAGGACATAGCTAATAGTTCCTCCTCTTTATGTATGCATTAAAGATTTGAAAGGTCCTTCATTTGTCAGATAATGCATTGTGTAGTTTGAAACCCAAGTCCATTCCATATATTTTTTTTTTCCAAAACAAAATAATTAGGATTTTATTAGAGGAAATATTTCTCCTTTCTCTCTCTCTTTTTTTATTTGGGGTGTGTGTGTGTGTATATATCACATCACAGATGCAGCACTCCATGTGGGCCGTTGAAATGGAGTGGAATATAATTCCTTGATTAATTGCTGTACACCAGCTCCAAGTTATGTACAAATTTAGTAGTTAACCTTGTCACCTCACAAAAGCAGTCATTGCTAAACTTTCCCAGTTTGTCTGTTTGTAACAAACAACTTGGAGTTTCCTAAGAGGATAAGGGCTTTTGCATCTTCCCCCATCAAGGCATTGCAGTTTTCAGTGTGCACAAACTAAAACAGAGATTTGCTGTAAGATGTTGGAATCTGCCTGCTGATTTTGGGACAGAAGCTCATTAGATATTTTCTAGAGTTCCTTCTTCTAAATGCGTCTCTCTTTACAGAAAGGGTTAAGGAAGGCAGTTTAGAAGATGAAATATACACCTCCTGAAACACTTGGCCTCTCTTAATTGAAAGCACTCAAGAGCGAGCCAAAGGGTGTCACAAAGTGGATGGCTTTCACAGCGGTACTGTTTTTGCACTGAAGTACATAGTACCAAATCCTGTTCTCCTTACTTCCGCTGTCATCTTCGGCTGGACCGCTCATGTGTACAAAGACAGAATTTAGCACACACATACACAATCAAAAATTGACTAGAGCATCTTCATAAATGTAAAGATTTATCTTCACCCCAGTGGAGAACACTTTAGAAAAGGTCACTTCTCTTACGGCTCTGTAGGAGTGGGGCTGGGAGAAGGGGGCTAATTTCCCTACTGGTTCACATATTCCCTACTGTTTTGCATACACGGAGTGAGGGAAATGTAAGTAAAAATATACCAACATCGGCTGAGTTATATTTTTAATATCTAATACAATGCGATTGCTTCTTTACTCAGTGATTCGGGGGTTCTACCCTGCCCTTGATACAGGCATGTAACATTAGTGGGGGGTTTATACACTTACATGTTAGAGGATAAACCCTCTTACCACCAAAGATAGTCACTGCAAAAAACAGGGATCTTAGCTACACCTGGATAACTCAGAGTAACTCCATCTGCTCTCTGTTACACTGGCATATATCTGGAATACCTCTGGTGAAGCCACTGGAGATACTCAAAATTTATACAGGCAAAACTGAATGCAGAATCTCAGCTTGATTATATTATTTATTAAACTATTGTAGGGAAGTATATCTGGGAAACCACAGTCAAAATTCTATCCAATAGGATTAACTCCCCTGAGTTTCTCCTCTGCTCATTTTGTTGTATCTACCAAAGAGAACTCAACCTACGAAAAATTATCCAGTATTTCTAGAAACATTCCATACTATGCCAGTTGGCCAACATACTTAAATAACCGAACAACATATTTATTTAACATTCAGCAGATGGACACGATATGAACATCGTGATTTTCAGTTATACTTTTAGAACTATTTGGCGGGGGGAAGGGGTTAATGCCAAGATTCAAACAGGTTCATGAAGTAAACACGTTCCATCTCATCTTAATGACTGGTCTCACTAGGCCCACTTGGATTAACATTCTTTGACATTTAAGTGTACCCCTGCTGCCTTTCCCAAGATATTTTCACTTTAAAAATACTCTTTTATATTTCAGTAAAGATTTCTAATTGTGATTAACATACTTCAGGGCCAGATTGTCAACTGCTGTAAATGGACATACTGCCATTGACCCAACCAAGCTGCGCTGACTTACGTCAACTGAGAATCTGACCCTCAGTTTGCAGTTTCAGTAAGATAATTGTAATTGAAATATTCTCTCTGGAAATATCACTCATTTATTTAAATAAGAGACAGCACTTTTGAACAACAAAAATGAGAGAGAGAGAGAGAGTGGTATTTTAACACTCAGAAGAGCAAATCCTCAGCTGGTGTAAAGCCAAGGATTTACCTCACAGCTGTTGCCTAACATTCTATAGTGTCTATATCTACTATTAAGCCTTGTATTGTTGTTGCTATTATTCTAATATAAATTGTGGTTGCACCTCAGCACCACAGGCATGTACTAGGACCCCATTGTGCTAGGCACTGTATAAAACACATAACACAAGTTTAAAGCTTTGAGTTTGAGCATTGGCCTGCTAAACCCAGGGTTGTGAGTTCAATCCTTGAGGGGGCCATTTAGGGATCTGGGGCAAAAATTGGGGATTGGTCCTGCTTTGAGCAGGGGGTTGGACTAGATGACCTCCTGAGGTCCCTTCCAACCCTGATATTCTATGATTCTAAGTTCCGTTTTTATTTTTGCTTGTGCGATTTGCAATTCTCCATACTTGGGGAAAGGGACTACTCTTATGTTTAACCATAAGTAAAACAACTGGTAATGACACTTATAAAAAGATTAACAACAACTTTATAAATGCATTTTTGAAGAAATATTTAAAGTTACTATGTAATAAACCGAACAGAATGTCATAGAATGTCAGACTGGGCACAGTAAAAAATAAATGTTATTCCCAAGGAAAATAAAAAGACTGAATATTGATGTAACATTCAGCAGATGGAGATGATATTAATATAGGGGTTTTCTGTTGTACTTTTATAGCTACTAGATTTTCTTGTCTAGCTTGGTAACCCAAGGCACCGTTTGATTTTTGGATTTGGACAATACTGCAACAGATGTCCAGACCAATAAAATAAATTCCTAAAGGGCTATGCTTAATTTGTGTAATTGATCAATTTTTGTTACATGGGCTTCAGTTCGCCAGCCTGTAGCTGCTTCCCAGATTAGCTCAGCAGTCGGGATTTCGTTCCATATGTTCCAACAACAGTTTATTGGCCCTTTGATGACACTGCTGATACCGCAGCGTCAGTGGAGACACCTGTTGGCGACATAATGAAATAGAACAACTGGTATTGCAGCTAAGGGAAGAGTGAAAAGCTTTTGGATAGGCTGTAAACACTAGTAAGGCACAGGTTTCAGAGCAGCAGCCGCGTTCGTCTGTATCCGCAAAAAGAAAAGGAGGACTTGGGGCACCTTAGAGACTAACCAATTTATTTGAGCATGAGCTTTCGTGAGCTACAGCTCACTTCATCGGATGCATACCGTGGAAACTGCAGCAGACTTTATATATACACAGAGAATATGAACCAATACCCCCTCCGACCCCACTGTCCTGCTGGTAATAGCTTAAGGCACAGGTTTCAGAAATGTTATACATTGCGCTCAGATGAAGGGAGTTACACCAACACGTTTCTTCCATAATTAATGTGTCAGACTCAAGGAGGGTAACTCCACCTCTTCTATAGAAAAAGTAATATGTGCTCTAAAACATGGAGGACAGATAAATGTTGAAAAATGAGATCATAAAAATTTTGTAGTGCATTTTCCCCTAATACAAAATGTCAGTGATTTACTCCTTCCCAATACAGGTTTAATTGATTCAAATAGCATTGGTAGTAATTAAAATATGGATTCTAAAGCACAACTGTTAGATATCATCACTCACCTATTAAACTTGCCATAGATGCTGTGTTAATTATCTTCCCATATCCTTGCTTCAGCATAATGCGGCCTGCAGCCTATGACAGAAATTAAAGGAAAGACCAGTGACCCCTTTTGTGATTGTGCTAATAATTACATGATAATAAATTAGTCTTCACTTTTCAGAAGAGTTTATGGATTTTTTTTAAAAGTGCACAGTGTAAAAATTTGATATAAAATGGCTGATGCAGAAAAATTTCTATTGTCATTTTAATTCAGCTACTGTGTTGCCAAAATTTTCAAAAGGTGAATAGTAATAATGGATGCCTCTAGTATTGGGAACTCCAACTGATATCCCACAAAAGGGTCTGATTTTCAGGAAGTTTTGAACACCCGGCCTCTGAAAATCAGGTCTCTTTTTAAGGTGTCTCACCAAAAGTTACTAGTTACTTTTGATAATCTTGGCCTAAATGTATACCTGATTCACAGTGTCACAGAATTGAATTTTTATTTTATTTTTTTTTTATAATTTCAACAGATAATACCAATGGTTATTTTTAAGCATTTTTAATTTTTTTTATCTATTTAAATTTTTCACAGTTGAAAAAAATGCTTAAAACCAATGATGGTGTGCAATTTTTATTTAATTAAATTTTCACAGATGTGGGAAATTATGCGGGGGAGTCAGACAATTATTTAATGACAACAGACATGGAAATACAAAAAGTCAAAGCTTGATAACCATTAAAATACAAATTGTCAACATCACATGTCAAAATACAAAAAGTAAATGTCCTTAAACTCTAAATAAGTTCTCAGGCAGCATTCTTCTTACTTTGCCTATCTGTAAATTTCAGTTGTTATGGATGGAAATATTTTTTCATCAGTTTGCATTTGTTTGCTGAAATCGACATTTACTGACAAAAATCTAATGTGGCCAAGCCTACGGATACATAGCCAAACTATTATTAACACCCGCCAATATACGTTCGATTTTATGATGATAATTAGCAACAAGAATATTATTAAACCTCTGGGTAAGTCAAATGCTCAGAAAACAGCTACAGGAAAATAGTACAGATCCTCATACTTACTTGGCAGCACAAAAACAAGCCTCGTAAATTAACGTTAAAAGTTTTGTCCCATTCTTCTAGTGAAGTGTCTTCACTTGCAGAATTCATGTTAATTC
Source organism: Lepidochelys olivacea (assembly GCF_965140295.1). NCBI lineage: Eukaryota > Metazoa > Chordata > Testudines > Cheloniidae > Lepidochelys > Lepidochelys olivacea. The sequence goes on along the minus strand of NC_140417.1, from coordinate 9,690,584 downwards.
CAGCATTGTTACAGGCAATATGAACTGTGCCCCACCTAGCTACAATCGCATCCAGAATCCTTTGCACATCTTCAGGTTTGCTTACATCTGCTGCCAATGCAATGCTTTTTATCCCTAGATTAAAATGAGATTGATAAAACAAATATCGTCATTCACAGAAAACAAGGTATCCTTTCTTGTGTAACTAGTTACTAATTCTTAAAACAAACAACAACAAAACCAGTTTAATCACCACTCCACAGATGACAGCAAATTATGTGCTATTAATGGAAGCATGATGCATTGGGAAATGAATCTTTTTAAAAGTTTTTAAGTTTAACTTTGGTAGACTGCACTTACTGTAGTCTAATACACAATCAACTTATTTAAAATCAGAGTTCTGACTCTCCAGTTGAATGAATCTTTGAATACTACACCATCTTCTGTTCAAAAGTTTAACTGCAGCTTATCAACTAAAGTGATGGTCATTCCAACAATTCTCTGAGTGCTATGGATCATAAAGTGCATCACTTTCAGATGACAGTTATTAGCTCATAAACAAGACAAAACAGAGGAATATTTTATCTGTTGGGCTACAGATGTTTTTACAGTGAACCCCAGATGCCACAGAAATCAAATAAATTTGTCAGCCAAACTGATTCTAAACATCAGGTTTTTAGAGTTTGGAGTGTACATGTTCTTTAATGTGTAATAGTGTATGCAAAAGCCATCCAGAACTATAGCTGTGATTTAAACATGAAAATCTAAATATTCAAAATTATGGCGCTCATAGTAACTAATTCATAGTAACTAATTCATAGTAACTAATTGGCTTCTCAGAATGTTGTTGTCATTTTGACTTTTTTCAACATGTTGGATAATGGGAAAACGTTGATGTGCTATATAATGCTTGCCAAAGCCCCCATAAAACTGATGAAACTTTGCATTGACATTGACAGGTTTTATGACAAATTTTGCTGAAAACTCAAAAATCCAAAAATGCTGACCAGCTCCATCTGTATATCTGCTTTTGCTTCTATGCTAACAGACTTGGTCCATTAGTTGACGAAGTAGAGTCTTATGCTTTTAGGTCCAGAAATCTGCCTTTCAGTCCATGCATATGACTCAACAACCAGGCTATTCATTCTTCGTACACCTTGGTGCCGATGTGCTGTGGTGCCAAAAATATCTCCATCGAGGAGTAGCTGGTGCCCTACACCACTCAGGATTGTCCATTGACCTGTGTTGGTTTGTCTCAAACCTTAATATATATGTAGCAAAATGTAAACATATTCCTGTGTTATCACTAGTCCTGCAATCTGATCTGTGGAGATGGACCTCTGTGCCTGCATGGAGTCTGACTGACTGCAGTGGAAATCCAGCCACATCGATAAGATTGCAGAATCGGGGCCTTATCTTGTATTCATAGGTAGAAAGAAGGTTTTTTTTCCAGAGCTCACCCTATTTTACCCTACACAGAATTTCATCAAGATCATTTTCACCACCTCTTTTTTGCAACATTTCAGCATCCCAACTCCCACCAGCGGTGGTACATTGCTAGAGTTCTTTTTCCCCGCTGCATAAAATAAAAGTGTTTCACAACAAAATGAATAATATTTTTGCTGCAATGTAGTGATTGTGGAGAATATATAATAATAATTACTGTACCTGATCAAAGTCACACTTAAATCAGGAAATTAAATGGCTAACATACGGGTCTGATCTTCCATTGATGCACCCGTGTAACTCCCATTAAAGTTAACAGGACTTGTGCACATGCATCAGTGAGAGAATAGTCCCCCTATAGGATCCAAGCATCACATCAAACAATTAAGAAATTCTGTTTTCCCCAGGTATGTATCCCCAGCTGCCGTTAATGCTAATGGGAGTGATAGGTGAGCATCTAGCGAAGGACTGAAATGTGGTTTCTCATTAAAAATAGCTTACCAAATTTAGCCAGTACTAATCAAATCCATTAAATTGCTCTAGTGCCTGAAAGGGCAAAGAAACTGGACTTTTCCCTCTTAAAATAAGATACTAAAAAGAAAATTAAACAGTTAGAAATATAGTCTTAAAGTGGGAGCCCAGTTCTGAGCCTATAAATCCAAGACAATTCAGAGTTAAAGCTAAAACCGTCTATTTAAGTCCAGATGCAGATGTTTGTTGAGATGAGCAATTTCAGGCCCCTAAGCAGTCCCCATTGATTCTGGTCATTCAACACACATGAAGGCAGTGGGACTTCTCCGATGCACAAAGTTAGTCATGGGAGTGTTTGCAGGATTGGGGGCCTTAAATTGTATGTTATGAGTCAGTTTATTGCAGAATTCTCTCAAAGCCCTAGATATGGCATGTATAATGTCAACAGACTCCAGTCGTCGGTGGGCAGGGTCGAACCTGCGACCACTGGAGCTAAATGCATGAGCCTCTCCTGCATGAGCTAAAAGCCACATGGCTATTAGCCAAGGCTGTAGCAGACTCATCAATCTCTAGCTGGGTTAGATGCCACTAGAGGAGGACAGAGTGCCACACGAAGCAGACATGGGTTACACATGCACTGAACTTGGAACAGTTTTTTCTGCAACAGTGGATTAACTTTGCAGAGTTTATGGAAACAGCTTTCAGGTTAAACCAGCCAAAGAAAGAGCTGCAAAGGAGTGAAGCACTTGATTTAGTTCTCTATGGCAGTGACTGTCTTGTTATGTGTGTGTACAATGCCTAGCACAAGCCAAAGATTGGGATTGCCACGTTTCTATGTCTAAAACTCGTTCTGGGGTGATGGCACCATTAATGAAGTCAGCAAAATGTTCCTTGATACAGAATACACAAACTGCACAAATGTAAAGAACTCTTAGGAGTAGAACCCACATTGAAAGACTCTGAAAAGATCAATCAGGTGATAATTCAGGGCAGTGTTTCTCAACCTTTCAAGTTGGTGACCCTTTAATTTGAAATCAAAAACTGCCATGACTCCCTTACACTTACTATAAAAATAAAAGTGAAAAACGTATTTGTAATAAACCTGTATAATTTACGTGAGAACAGAGCTGGTCAGAACATTGTCAATTAAATGTATTTTCATCTAAATATTGTTTCATCAAAGCCAAAAACGTTTCATGGAGACGTATTGATTTTCATAGGATCATAGAATATCAGGGTTGGAAGGGACCTCAGGAGGTCATCTAGTCCAACCCCCAATTTTGAAGAAGTTTTCAGTGGAAAGGTTACTGGGGTCCAGGATGGACTCTTGGGTCACTTCTGAGAGAGAGAGAGAGAGATTGAAAACCTGACCATTTCAATCCAAAAATGGACATTTGGACACAATTCAGTTTGACCAGAACTTTTTAAAAAACTTGTTTCCGATCTGCAATGGAATGAAAACAATGTCAAAACTTCCAAGTTGTTGCAAAACAGAATTGTCATCCTCCAGCCAGTTCTGTTTGAAAGGTTGATGGTGAATTCTTTACCTTAAAGGGCAAGGATGTGCGGGGAGTGAGAGATGGAGGTTTTTTTCTTTGCTTTAGATAGTAATAAAAAAGGTCACGCCTTACTACCACTCTGATTGCTTTCTGTGAACCCCCTAGGAGACACAAACCCTTGGCTGAGAAACACTGGGCATCAGTTGAGGAAAGAATGAAAAACTCCTCTGCTGAAACTGTCCTACAGAAAATTTAAACTAGGTTTCCAAAAGGAGTCGGTTTGCCGACAGTCAAAGTGTGTCATCTCCAAGAAAGTCTCTTGTTTCCCTCAAATAACCCATTCCCTTCAGAATACCCTGCTCGATACATATAATCTAACCGTGAAAGCATGTCCAAAAGGCTAGTTAACATTCAAGGGGTAGCTATGGTGTTCCAAGATCCTATACCTTTGGCGCACAAGAGCATGAAGCTTTTTCAGGAAGGAAGAACTGGATATCTCAAGGAATTTGTTCTGATCTATAACAATGACCTAGAACTGAACAGCTCTGGATCCCATTACAAAGTCAAAGATCCAATGGTCAGACCCAGTAGTCAAAGCCTTACCATTAGGCTGGTGTTCAATGACCTAGGTAAAATGAGTATCTCATCACTTAGTACTGTTTCTACTGCATAAACCAGCACCTTTTTAAACAGTCTTACCAGAGAGACCAAGGATTGTATAAGCATGGAGTCTAAAACACTCCTCTCTCTGATGGAGATTTGCCCTCAGGAAATGGACTGAGGCACTAAGGCAGGACAGTGGAAGGAGTTTTATGGCCACTGCTTGCACTCTAGCTGTTCTGCAGAAGAACCAAATTTGTGTTGCAACGCTGCAAATGTACTTTTCACAACCAATTTTCATTTTAGAAAATTTCTACTTCAGCTAATACACCACAGAAAAACTGACCTAGGTCCTCCCTGCAGTAGCATACAGTCTATTACAATATCCGTTTACACAAATATTAGAATACAGGCCCAGATGGCAGTATCCCACTTTCCTGAATGAAGCTACATCTTTGATGATATTGAAGAATCCAATGTAGCGGAAGGCTTGGATGTACTTTCACAAGAGGAATTATAAAATGAGTGATACTTCATCTCTTTTCTCATTAAAACTCTATTTCCAATTGTCTATGTTTCCTTTATGAATATAGTTTAGCTTTATCATATTTGCAAACGTCTTTGGAGAGGAATTGAATTTTAGGTCCTATTTTAGTAATAAAAAACACAAAATGTAAGTGGTTTGTAGAAGATTTCACCTATTGTTTGGGATTTTACTTGTGATGTATGTAAGTATTGTGTACCTATATCTGACCTCTATGCTTTTCACTGATGCATGTTTTGAGGAACTATGGCCAATGTTTCCAAAAGTGACAATTGACGATTTTGGGTGGCTCTAAAAAGATCGGCACCCAAAAATTAACAGGCCAGATTTTCAGAATGTGCTGGCTACCCTGGCCACTGAAAATCAGGACCTTTCAATGGGTCCCAAATTGGACACCTAAAATCAGGCAGTCCTGAAAATCTTGTTTTTCAGTATGTTTATGTCTGGCATATCCCTCAAAGTTACATGTAACTAGCTGACCCCCTTAAAAATCTCAGGCATGCTCAGCATTGCTTCTCTTCAGCCCTTTCCCTAGCTCCTCTCCTTGCTTTCTGCCCTGTGAACAAATTATTCCTCAACGACGGCTACTTTTTGATGCAGCGAGTGGAAGTCAAGTCACACAGACAATGCCTGCAGCCTTTTCACAGGCAAAACCCTCATTGAGGCTAATGGGTTCTGAACAATGACTGAAGCCTTTGGCCCACGATTATTAGATATACAGGAGACAGATTCATGCCATAAAAAATATTACCCTATGCACTCATGACGTGTTTGTGGCCGTACGATTGGTTTTGTGTGTGAAAGGAGAAGCTGTAGTTGGGATATGTATTAATGGGCGCATGGGCTGTGTCTGGCTGTTCTTTATTAGCAAGTCTTAAGTGCCTTAGCTGCCACGTGATATAACATAAGGAACAACTCTTTCTGGCTGATTGATGTATATTATATAGCACTTATTAATAAAAGATTGCTATTCTCTGTGCCCGTCAGTCATGGCTCATTGTATGCTGTTTTTCCTTCAGGTACCCTGGATAAAGAGTTTTATACACAGTAATTTGCTTTCCTGGTTGTGCTTACTCTGTGAGGTAACACAAGCAGGCAATGTGACATTGGTTATTGCTTGCTGACACAGTGCTAAGATGCTGTGTGAGGCAATCACCCTCGGCAACTGTGGCATGTGTGCGCTATTTGGAAATTCTTTGCTTTGTTATTTGACTTATTCTGCATCAAAACTCGATGCAAGATATTCTCCAACAAGCCACCAGCTACGCAAGTTTAAAATAACAAAGCACACAGACATTACAGGGATGAGCACTGTAGAAGTGCATGTATGAGGGGAATCAGAGAATTAGTACACTGCTTACCTTTCAGGCTGAGCTCTTCTGCTACCACTTCTGCCTTTGCAAGTACCAGATCAACAATGGCTACCTTAGCACCTGCTTCCCCCAATGCATGAGCAAAGGCTCTTCCTATCCCCTGGCCTCCACCTGTTACATAGGCCACTTTGCCATCCAAACGCAGGCGATCAAGGATGTGACATCTGTTATAGCCCCAAAAGACATCATCTTTCACCAGTTCTTTCTGTAGCAAAACACCACAATGCACTGAGGGTCAAAATTCAGTTATGTTAAACCCATTAGCCCCCCCACACACACAAATTATAGAATCATAGAAAATTAGGGTTGGAAGAGACCTTAGGAGGTCATCTAGTCCAACCCCCTGCTCAAGGCAGGACCAACCCCAACTAAATCATCCCAGCCAGGGCTTTGTCAAGCCGGGCCTTAAAAACCTCTAAGGATGAAGATTCCACCACCTCCCTAGGTAACCCAATCCAGTGCTTCACCACCCTCCTAGTAAAATAGTTTTTTTCCTAATAGCCAACCTAAACGTCCCCCACTGCAACTTGAGACCATTACTCCTTGTTCTGTCATCTGCTACCACTGAGAACAGCCTAGCTCCATCCTCTTTGGAACCCCCCTTCAGTTGAAGGCTGCTATCAAATTCCCCCCTCACTCTTCTCTTCTGCAGACTAAATAAGCCCAGTTCCCTCAGCCTCTCCTCATAAGTCATGTGCCCCAGCACCCTAATCATTTTCGTTGCCCTCCGCTGGTCTCTCCAATTTGTCCACGTCCTTTCTGTAGTGGGGGGCCACAAAACTGGACACAATGTCCAGATGTGTCCTCACCAGTGCCGAATAGAAGGGAAGAATCACTTCCCTCTATCTGCTGGCAATGATCCTACTAATGCAGCCCAATATGCAGTCAGCCTTCTTGGCCACAAGGGCACACTTCTCACGTGTGTTAGGGTGTGGGGTAGAATGTGTCGGGAGCTGTTCCTTCCTGCCCCATTACTTTGGTGCAAAAGGTAGGATTGAAATCACGCTACCCAGGTCAGTGAAGTCCAAATGCCAGCAGAGCTATCAGCTCCAGAGGGGGTATGGAGGGGCAAGGCAATGGGGTAGAATGGCTCTGCTGCTGAAAATTTCACTGGATGCTCTAGTCACATAAGTGTAGCATAGCGCACTTCACAGTGAATTCTCTTGCATGCCCAGGGGTCATTGTGAATGTCAAAGGCATAACACCTCCAAAGGCACAATGTACCTTCAACCCCTCCACTATAGGTATGTCTGTGGCTGGCCTGTGCAAGCTGACTTGGGCTCTTGGGGCTCAGGCTGGGGAGCTGTTTAACTGCAGTGTAGACATTCAGGCTCGGGATGGACCTGCAGGACCTGCAAGGTGGGAGGCTTTAATCCAGCTAACAGTGGGGAAGGGAAACTAGGTGCATATTGCATAAAGTAGACGTAAAGGGGTAAGGTAGGAGGGGGGAAATGGCAGGGTTACTGTAATCAATGATATAAAGAAAACAGCTGGCTGCCCCACGGCACATTATAATTTATGACATGCCTCACTCCGATACTGGTTTCTTTTACGATTCTTACTCTTTAGGCAATTACTGGGGAAAGTGATGCATGCAGGATACATTCTTCAAACGAGATTGTCTCTTTAATGCATAAAGTGAAAACAAAGGGTGACATCCTGCCCCAGTGAAATCAATGTGAATTTTTCCACTGACTTCAGCGAGGCCAGGATTTCACCCATACTGCTTATGGAGAGAAAATACACACCTTTGATTTAATCACCCTATCTGCGTGCGCACGGCTCCTTCGGATGACACTCATTCCGCCTTGCACAGGTAAAATAACCTGGAAAAACACGAGTGTCCAAATCAACACTGAACCATTTCGACTTCAGGGCACACCACATTGGGCCTGAGCCAAAGCCCATTGAACTATGCGGCAAAGTCTCCAAGGACTTCACTGGGTTTGGGCTAGGCCCATGCTGGGTATTATGGTGGTTCTCTCTTTGCATGCTGCTCCCTGCACATGAAAGTCCCTTCCTATCCCAATATGACAGTCCTCCATCTTACCTCATATTCCCATTCAAGACTCACTACTACTTTCACAAATGCTAGATCAATAAAAATGCCATTTTGTCTTCCAGTTTTATAAACAAGACACAGCGTCTGGGACTTCCAGTGCATCTGATTTTGATTGTCGAATGAGATTTTATGTTCTTTGGGACTTGTACCAAGATTACTCTTGGAGCTTAATAATAATAATGAGTGAATATTCTCTGGACAATCTTACCTACTACTGTTTGTGTTCTTCTGTATATAAATTACATTTTATGCTCCACCGCTATGATTTGCAGGCCTGAACTAGTGACCTGGTGCCATTGTCTAGATGGCAACCATACCTTAGTGAAAATGACACAGCATCTTGTAGACCCAACACCACTGGCCAAATACAAGAAAATAAGATGGGCAGGCTAGGTACCAGGGTGACTTAGTGATTAAGAGTAGGTGTCAGGGCCTGGACAGTTAAAGCGTCAAATACCCTCTTCTGCAATTGAAGGCAACTATTTCTGATAACACAATAGAGCATGACGATGCACAGTATGAACCATTTGGATCTAGTAAATCAGACCTAGTGTTCCACTGGGTGAATAACATAATGAACTTTTTGGTTCTCTTGCATACCCTGCTGGAACTGAGCAAAGTACGTTTTATAGCGTGGCCACTACTGTAGGGAATAGACAGCAAGAGTGAGACAGCCTACTTCCAGGACTCTTAAAACACAATATTGCTGAAGCAATTTCATAGATGCTTACAATACCAATATAACCCTTAACTAATTGTACAGCACTAACCTGCTCAACGCGAGGATCTGAATTAATTACATTATTTAATTTTCTGACAGCTAATACATTTTCATCAGATATGTTCTCCAGGTAGACTTGTCCTTTCATGAGAGTATTCTCCACACAGATCACTCCATCCATTCTCAGCAAGTGGTTATCCATGACAAAGTTGTAGTCGTTAACGGCATTTCTTTGAGCAGCATCAATAAAAACTATATCAAAGTGTTCGCCCACAGCCACTAACTCCTGGAGAAAAATAAATGATGTCAAAGGAAAAAAGTACTGTTTCCATGCAGGTGGAGGGTCTTGGAACCAACCTCCATATGAAACACATGAAAAACGCCTAACGGAAAACTCTATTTTAAAGTAATTATCCTAATCAAAAGTCATTTCTGCTGGAAAGCAGCTTTTTGATTTACAGAGAGCAAGGTAGAACTGGTTGAGATGTTTCTGTATACAGGTTGCCTTGGCTATCTACATACTACCGTATCTATCCACACAGATAAGTCAAGCCCTTTAAATTCCTCCTACCAGTGCCTGTGCCCACATCTGTGTGAGCAACTGAACCCACAGTGTTTTAATACCTCATAAAGCACCACATTCCCAACTGTTGATGGATGCTTGTGGTACAAGTCAGAGGAAATACAAATCAAGATCTCTTGCATTGGCTCAGACACACATCTGTACCTCTTCACTGTGGGGTGTGCCTGCATTTATATTCAATACATTTTAAGAAGCTGCATGTAGCAGGCAATATATGATGGAATTTTCACACATGCTCAGAGTTGACTTAACTCTATTGAAGTCAACGGGAGTTTTACTATGGACTTCAATGGCAGCAAAGTTAGGCCAATGCTGAATGTAGCAATACACAACAAAGAAAATGTTTTTGACAAGAATTAAAAAAACCTCATGAAACAAAGGCTCAAAGATAGTGAGGGAGTCTACCACAACACATCCAAGCGCCCAAGTCTACAATTCCTGATTAACATCTGAACAATGCCATTCTCCTGGGTGTGACCCTTGCTCTCTCTTTCTATAATATAGTCATACTTATGCACCCGCTATCTATGTTTTGGTAAATGGACAGGTTAGGACAGAGATGGACAAACTATGGCCCACAGGCCACATCTGGCATGCGAGACCAACCTACCCTGCCCTTGAGCTCCTGGCCGGGGAGGCTAGCTGCCAGCCCCTCCCCCGCAGCCACACCACCACATGGGCAGTGGGGCTGCAAGCTCCTGCTGCTCTGAGCGGCATGGTAAGGGGGTGGTGGCGGCGTGTGGCGGTGAAAAAATTGGTAGGGAGTCCCAGGGGGCAGTTGGATGGGGCAGAGGTTCTGGGGTTGTCAGGGGTTGGGGAACAGGGGGGTTGGATAGGGCGTGGGAGTCCCGGTGAGGGGCAGTCAGGAGACAAGGAGCAGGGGGGTTGGATGGGTCAGGGGTTCTGAGGAGGCAGGAAGTGGGAGGGGGCGGATAGGGGGCAGGGGCCAGGATGTTTGGGGAGGCACCGCCTTCCCTACCTGGCCCTCCATACAGTTTTGCACCCTGATATGGCCCTCAAGCCAAAAAGTTTGCCCACCCCGGGTTAAGAGATTGCTGCTGGGACACCACGTCTTTTGTTAGCAAACTTGGCTTATGTCACTGGCTTGGTGGCTTATGAGATTAGCAGACTCTCTCTAGTCTAGCTCCTGGTGAGTTTGTGGACCTCTCACAGAAATGTCCACCATTAGTGGAACTAATTGGCACCCTTATTGGCATTGTAGCAAATGGGACAAGAAACTGAATGAATTCCTGAAGAATGAATCACCCTGTAGAGACGATATATCCAGAACAGCACTGAGGGCCACGGGTGGGGAAGTTCAGAGAGCTCGCACTGCCGCAGCCTGTTGGATGGATAAACATAAGCCTTCATACTCCAGGGCTGTCAATGCAGCACTTTTCACCAACCCTAAGGACTAGATCACGGCATTCCCACAGGCCCAGAGTAAGGGGATATGTGCATTGTGCTGTCCCAGAAGTAAACCAGGGACCAAATTATGACAGAGAGTCACAATTCAGTCCCTAATGCCTCCTTTGCATGAGCTCAGCTGCAAGGACCGAGGCACGGTAAAGGGGTAGCAGAGTGAAAGCTTCACCCACTCCTGCTTGTGCCTGCCCAGTCCCTGCCCACCTATATGGGAAAGGCTGTAATGGCTGTCAGGAGCTCCTCTCCCTTGCTCGTTATGGCGCATGACAAAGGTAGCCCACATAGGTGAGTTGGGGGCATCTCACACCCCATTAATCTTCTGCACAGTTTGTCCCAGGGGTCATGATTTAAGCCTCTATGCACGTTAAAATATAGTTAGGGAAGTTCCTTTTTTCCTGTGCCAGTGATTATTTTGTACGTGTTTATCATGCACATTCTTATTTGACTCCTCTCTACACTAAGCAGATCTAACCTTTTCAATCTGTCTCCATATGGAAGTATCTCTGGACCACTTCTATTTCTACCCTATATCTTTTTTGAGATGTGTTGACCAGAGCTGAACTCTATATGCAAGGTGAGGGCACACAACTGATTTATACAATAGCACTATAGTACCTTTAACATTATTTTCTATCCTTTTCTTCAGACATCCTACCATTTTATTTTGCTCACCACTGTACACTGAGCCGATGTTTGCACTGAGCTCTCCACAAGTCCCCTGGCTTTTTTCCTGAGTATATTCAGTTATTTCTAGAAAGCAACAATGTGCGAGAGTAGTTAATATTATTTGTTCTAATGTCATCACCCTGCACATGTGAACAATAGATTTCATCTGCCATCATGTTGCTCAGGTACCTAACTCTGGTAGGTCCCCCTGGACTTAGGCACAATCTTCTCTACTCTTGACTAACCTAAATAATTTTGAGTCATCTGCAAAATGTTGCTACCTCACAGTTTACTCTTGTTTCCAGACTATTAATGCACGGTCACCTCACTGTTCAACTTTATCCCACATTGCACACTGACCATTTATTCCTAGCTCTTTGAGTCTTTCTCCTAGACAGATTCTGATCCAGGTCATATCTCTCACCCACGACTCTCAGTTTCTTTTCTAGCATCTCTAATGGTTTTTTGGAATGGGGTAGTAGCCATGCTGCCATGGAGCCTAGAGAAAGTTCAAAGGCGCAGTGTAATGGCCCTTGCCTCTAGTAGCTCCCTGAGAGCTACACAGGTCTTGGGAAATTTTTGGATGTAGGAAGGAACCCTCTCTCACCTCCAAGGGTGAGCAAATCCCACTGCTTCCCACCAGAAGAACTGGGAGGAATTGCCATCTATGATTCTATGAAACACTTGCATGAGAGGAAAGCACTTGCATGAGAAAGTGATCAGGAACAGCCAGCATGGATTCACCAAGGGAAGGTCATGCCTGACTAATCTAATCGCCTTTTATGATGAGATTACTGGTTCTGTGGATGAAGGGAAAGCAGTGGATGTATTGTTTCTTGACTTTAGCAAAGCTTTTGACACGGTCTCCCACAGTATTCTTGTCAGCAAGTTAAGGAAGTATGGGCTGGATGAATGCACTATAAGGTGGGTAGAAAGCTGGCTAGATTGTCGGGCTCAACGGGTAGTGATCAATGGCTCCATGTCTAGTTGGCAGCCGGTATCAAGTGGAGTACCCCAAGGGTCGGTCCTGGGGCCGGTTTTGTTCAATATCTTCATAAATGATCTGGAGGATGGTGTGGATTGCACTCTCAGCAAATTTGCGGATGATACTAAACTGGGAGGAGTGGTAGATACGCTGGAGGGGAGGGATAGGATACAGAAGGACCTAGACAAATTGGAGGATTGGGCCAAAAGAAATCTGATGAGGTTCAATAACGATAAGTGCAGGGTCCTGCACTTAGGACGGAAGAACCCAATGCACAGCTACAGACTAGGGACCGAATGGCTAGGCAGCAGTTCTGCGGAAAAGGACTTAGGGGTGACAGTGGACGAGAAGCTGGATATGAGTCAGCAGTGTGCCTTTGTTGCCAAGAAGGCCAATGGCATTTTGGGATGTATAAGTAGGGGCATAGCGAGCAGATCGAGGGACGTGATCGTTCCCCTCTATTCGACATTGGTGAGTCCTCATCTGGAGTACTGTGTCCAGTTTTGGGCCCCACACTTCAAGAAGGATGTGGATAAATTGGAGAGAGTCCAGCGAAGGGCAACAAAAATGATTAGGGGACTGGAACACATGAGTTATGAGGAGAGGCTGAGGGAGCTGGGATTGTTTAGCCTGCAGAAGAGAAGAATGAGGGGGGATTTGATAGCTGCTTTCAACTACCTGAAAGGGGGTTCCAAAGAGGATGGCTCTAAACTGTTCTCAATGGTAGCAGATGACAGAACGAGGAGTAATGGTCTCAAGTTGCAGTGGGGGAGGTTTAGATTGGATATTAGGAAAAACTTTTTCACTAAGAGGGTGGTGAAACACTGGAATGCGTTACCTAGGGAGGTGGTAGAATCTCCTTCCTTAGAGGTTTTTAAGGTCAGGCTTGACAAAGCTCTGGCTGGGATGATTTAACTGGGAATTGGTCCTGCTTCGAGCAGGGGGTTGGACTAGATGACCTTCTGGGGTCCCTTCCAACCCTGATATTCTATGATTCTATGATACTGATACTGATTATGATGTCTAATGGTGTTGACTGGTGACCAGGTGGGCGGCCTTATAGATTACCTGTGTGTGGTGACTGATGCCTTCTCTGCCCAGAAAGCTGCTCTGGGACATTCAGAATTCAATCTGGGGCCATTTTCTCTCCAGCTGCATGTGTTTCAAAAATGCAACATTTCACCCATCTACCTAGAGCAGATTTAAATTCTTTTAAGCCTTGGTGTTTAGAGTAAAAGGAGACTAATGACATTTCCCTGGATTGATTGTTTCTACCCCAGTAAATCTTAACAGCACTTCTTATCTCCAGCTTTTTCTCTGTCATGTTAAGACTTTGGGCAAAATGAGGAAGAGCGATATCCTGTGATGTATGAAAGGAAGAGTTAACCTTAGTAACAAATGACTTTGGAGTATGAAGTATCATCTTATCCTCCTGGAATAAGTAGTAAGGTTCATGTCTTCTAACAGAGGTTTCAGAAACTCTTCTAAAAAGGTGATTTGGACCATCAAGCATGTATTTATGGTGAGAAAATAAGGGAAATTAGATAACTCCAGTGCGGATGGATGAGTTATGAAAGCTCAACGCACAGTGGTCCGGTCAGAGGTCCAGAAGATAAGCCTGATTGTTAGTATGGATAGACATACTGCTGTAAGGCACTTAGATAGCACTGGGAGGTCTACCAGAGACATGCATGAGCCTATATTTATGACACTGTTTACTGCTGAGATATAAGATATCAGATGTAATTGCAGGAGATCTTAAGACCAAATCTAGGCTATTTTGTAATAAATCCAGCATATCTAGGTCATCTGGTTTCCTGGAGCTGATCTTGTTATCTCAACACTAGTAAGAGACTTTGTCTACACTCCTACGTAGGCCAAAGTGGTGGAAGGTCTGTGGGAGGCTAGGAAGGTCACTATTATTTTGGGAAAGTATCTCAACTTGTTTAGGCTTTTTACTCACTAGCAAAGCAGTCAGGTTCAGGTAATCTGGGTAAGGAAGGAGGAGCAATTCTTGGAATAAGAGCTTGCTGGGAGGATGGACTGGAGGTCTCCTGAAAATTCTACTAGGTCTGAGAAGCATAGCCAGTTTGGGTTGACAAGAATAACTGTTTCCTCCTTTTTGATTTTTCAAATTACCCTTCTTGATACAGGAGGAAGACATGCAGAAGCGGATTTGGCCCTTACTGAGCCAGAGCATCTGTTCCCAATGATTTCCGGTCTGCTTCCCTAGTGAAGAAAAAGCTTTTTTGGCACGTTTTTGACTGAAATAGGTCTATCTGGGGATTGCCTTGCGCCCTGGATATCAACAAGATTTCCTCATGATTCAGACACCAGTCTGAGCTCGTTACCCACTGACAATTTACCTGCTTTAGTGATCCCTTTTATGTGGAATGACATGCTGGAATAGCTTAGGTCATTTAGGTCACCAGCTTAGGGACAGGTACAGTTATTCTTTCTCATGTCTTTAGTCCAGAGGAATCCATGAAATTCCTTCATGCTCAGCCTTCCCTATGGTGTAATCTCTGTGCATGAGATCAGAAGACACAAGAGCTGGCAATTAAGATACATGGACAACACTCACTTTTGTGTCACCTCGACTCTGTGCCTGGATTTCAGTGGTCACTTTTTGCCTGGGGAGACTGTGGTCCTGCTGGCCTCTGATGAAGCTTTGGAGAGGAGAGAGGATGTAGAGGCCTCAACAAGCCATCCGGTCTCTCACCCCCTTCCACTGGCAGAGTGAGGTCCTATGAGCAGGGAGCAGTTTTGGCTAAGATCCCCTGAAAGGCACCACTTAGCCATTGCCTTGCTCTATTTGGGCAGGATTTAAACAGAGAGAAGGAGCTTAGTGTGAGCCCTGTTTGGGGAGCAATGCACAAAAAATATTGGTACTGTAAGGGAGAGGATGGGATCGGAGGGGGGAATTCTTTTTGCTGCTATCCCCAGAAGTACCTTTAAAATATGGGATTGCAACAGGTCGAGGGGGAGCGCTAGACCACTGCTCTGATTGAACTGCCAGAGACAGAGCAGCTGGCCCATGGGCAGAAGGGTTGTGGTCCAACCGAGGACCCCTTGGGAGTCTGACCTGTCTACTATTTGCAGGAAGAGAGGTGCAGCCCAAGTATCTTGGACTGGCTGAGAGGCTGAGATCCAGAAGGAAATCATTTGTCTGCAAAACAGTCTGCTGAAACCCACTTGGGAACAATTTCTGTGCAATCCCCACACCTTCGCTACAGAAGCATCAAAACAAATTGTCTTAATCCAGGGTTACCTTGGCTGCCTGCATTTATTGTTTTTTCTTACTGTAAATAACTATTTCTTTTTAAAAAATCACAGAACCATTTGGTATATTAAAAGTACGCCAGAAGGCAACATTTTAAAGAGCATAAAACTATTGCTAGTTACGGGAAAAAAAAAAAACTAGAGACAAGACATTCTGAATGAGCAAATGAATGAATCTTCCGCCAAATCTTATTTAAAACCTGATGTAGTGTTGATTGGAACCACCGCTCACACCAGGTACCTCCAGACTCACTCAGCAGAACGACTGTCCAGTTTCTTTGATATGGATCGTACAGTCAGTATATTCTAATAAAGATAAACTCCAAACTCATTACCTTTGATACACCTTGTTCTTGACCTAAATGTAATAGTAATTTTTCCTGAGGGTACATAATATACATGAAAAAGTTCAACTTCCTTTTAAAACACCATTAGAATATTTTACTGGATGTGGACATACACTCTGGTTACTCCTAAATGCTATTCTATTGAGTACAGTTTATATTCACTGGCAAAGCTAAATCTCAGGGGAAGCTAGAGAGGGAATGCAATTTCTAGTAATAACAGCTCACAACAGTGAATACTATCCACTTATCCCCACAATTTCCAGCTATTTTGGACTCCTTTCTGAATTAACCTTTCATATCAAAAGGAGCAATTCTGCACACTAGAGACTCCGACACAATTTCATGCATAATTTATTCACTCAGTTCAACATTAAACGCAGAGTCCTTGACTTTGTCAAGGTGGATTCTGCTGGCAGACTTCACAAGCAGCAAAACAGGAGAAATGAGATCTGCAGCTCAACCTATTCACCTATTCTTGCTGGTAAAGGGGGGCTGGAGGTAGAAAAAACCCTACATGGTTGCACAATGCCCTGAAGTCAGCGCAATCTTCTGCAAGCATGTTAATTTTTTCATGTTGTATTTTAGACTTTGAAATGGACATAACAAAAACAACAAACCTGAATCATTTCCCCTGCACTTTGTATTCACGTTGGGCCCGATGCTGCATTCTTTGTTCAACAAAAACTCCCCCACAAGTCAATGGGAGTTTTGTATGCAGGATTGGGCTCATTTGGTACAACCCTTGCATGTGTGTGAAGGCATGTTATTTAGACAGAATACTACACATTGGAGTATTTTTTTGAAAGGGCTTAGTTTGGAAAGGATTCTGGGGTGTCAGTGTGAGCACCAGAAGTCTGAACACAGAAAAGGGAAGCTTCCATGCTTATTTCAAAAGAGTTTAAATTCTGTATTTTTGGTCATTCATCTGTACCAAATTCGGGACACAAGAGGTTATTTTTTCATGCTAGCAAGTGCATGCTAGGCTGCCACTGCCCTTTGCTGCCTATTTTCACTTGCACCTAACGCAGGTTTGAATCAAATATTCAAATGTGAAAAGGCTATTGCATTATTATTATTAAACAGTATGCCTCTTCCATGGATGGATTTGTATATGCCAGCTACCTGCAGGAGGTAGGTTTTTACACACCTGGTGAATCCCTTCAGAAGTGGTAGCTACATTTCTAGGAAAGATTTTACTGCATTGCACATAAAGAGCTGCAGGTGAGGAGAAGTTGCCCAAATGCATTAACAAACAGGCAGTTTTTCACCATAAGCAGCATATCTATCTCAGGCCCCGATCCAGCAAAGCCCTTAAGCATGTGCTTAACTCTAAGCATATGAGTACACCCATTAACTTCAACAGGAGTACTATGCTAATCTAAATACCGTACAACCTGGTAGTGTTCTGAGGCATGGATGGAATACACAGTGCTCAGAGAATATGCCAGGCAGTCCTATTAAAGATAACTTTGGCATGTATGATGTATCTTCCCAGTGTTGGTGGCATGCAGCATTCACAGAGTTGATTTCTACCTGCAGTGCTAAACAAAACAAAGCCATGCAATAGGATGTGCAGAACGGGTAATCTTTGACAAAGGGACTAAGAAACTTGCTGTGATTATATGTTTAAGTCACTAGAGGGAGAGGCTTTGGGAAGCCTGCATGGGGGTATATATGTATCCTCTGTGCTCTGCTGCTACACTTCATGGAAGCTCCATGAATGGGGTGAATTAGGAAAGCTATGAAAGCATGTCCAGTAGATATGATCTATATGGATCAAATTTCCTGTGGGCACAATTCCTGTGGAAGCTGTTGCAGACTACAGGCCACAGTAACACTCAAGGGGAGTTTTTGTTGCCACTCTATGACTTGGGGGTCAGGACGATTCTGTCTCCCATGATCCCTGTGGAGCACCATGAAGAAAAGGAATTTATTGGGGCTCTGCCATGGAAGAGAGCATTTGGGCTGAGCTTTCATCTCTTCATAAGTTTAAGACCAGAAGGGGCCATTACATCATCTAGTGTCTGACCTCCCACATATCAAGACATTACATTTCACCCAGAGAACCCTATGCTGAGCCCAATGACTTGTTAAACTAAAGCATTTTAGCTCTCAGGAGACTAACCTATTGTACGCCACCAGCAGAGGACAGGAGAGAGACTTAGGCACCGATGTCACCAGAAGGGAACTGATTAGGTGGCATATGTCCTGATGATCCTACCAGACAACCCGTGCTCCATTCTCCAGAGGGAAACAGAGAACTCCCAGTGTTGTCAGCCCATCTGACCCACAGGAAAATTTCTGGTGGTCAGTTAGACCCTAAGCACATGAGCACGACACATCAATCAGGCACCTAAGATAGGGGATTCTCCATACCACCTCAGAGCACCAGTCCACGACAAGCAGCTCTAGCTCTACGGTTAGAAGGAAGAAGCTAACACACATGTCCCATTGAGCACCTGTGCAAGACACACAGATATCTGACCACTTCAATAGAATACCACAACTAAAAACATCTTTTGGCTCTAAGAAATCAACTTGAGCTGCAGACAGACATTTCCAGCTCTCGTTTTTACACGTTTACCTAAGAATATCACTGGGATTTTCACAGCTGCCTAATGGGGGCTAGAAGCACAGCTCATCAATTTCAAAGGGAATTGTGCACCTAAACCCATCCCCTGCTCTTTATAAAATGTAATATCTTTTCTATGAAAAAATAGGTTATTGTCATTACTGCTGTACCTTAAACAGGTTTTTTTTTTCCATGTACGTAAGAACATAAGAATGTCCATACTGGGTCAGACCAATGGGCCATCTAGCCCAGTATCCTGTCTTCCAACAGTGGCTAATGCCGGGTGCTTCAGAGGAAATTAACAGAACAGGTCAATTATCATATGATCCATCTTCTGTCATCCAGTCAGAGGCTTTGGGACACCAGAGCATGGTGCTGCATTCCTGACCATTTTGGCTAATAGCCATTGATTGACCTATCCCCCCCCATGATCTTATCTAATTCTTTTTTTAATCCAGTATTGTTTTGGCCTTCACAACATCTCCTGGCAATGAGTTCCACAGGTTGTAGTTAATCTCCTAAAACAGTGATCCTGCTCCTGTTGAAGCCAATGACAAATTGCCCATTGACTTCAATGGTGCAGGGTCAGGTGCTAATACCGTAATTCTTCAATCTTTCCATAAGAAGGAATCCACAGCCAGGAGGCAATAAGCACCTCCAACCAAATACCGAACACCTTCAACTCCCACTAGCTTAAATGGGAGTTCAAGGCACTGAGCCTCTTGCAGCATTGTGCTTGGAATGTTCTTTTGGTGGTTGCTGATAAGAAGCAACAGGAAGATATAAAATCAATTGCAGCATTATGTTTCAAGTATTTAATTTTCATGTCTTGGCTCCCATTCTGGTCCCTTCTTTAATCTCTACACAGCAGGTACCCTGCCTGCCTCTAGACATTTTAATTCAGTCACAGTAAGTCAGTTGCACAGAATGAGCACTAGAGAGCAACAGCAATTCAATTAATTTCACGCTCACTGCAGGGAGCAAGGATTTTAAACACCACTTGTTGCAGGTGATCTGTATCATTTCATGTTCAGGATGCATGCCAAAGGTCTATTTCTTTCCTATCCAAATGCATAGGTCACAAAAGCCAGAAGTCAAAAAGCTCCTGGCCATTCAATTTTAGAAATGAATACAGTCCCTGCTAATGCAAATAATGTTACAGCTGAGCCCACACTTTAAACTGACGTCATTTTCAGTCTCAAATTCATTGGCATTAGTACTAGAAATGTCCCTTGCTTAATGATGCCTACCATGGGTGATCAGCAGAAATAGAACCCTCAACCTTCAGAATCAAATGTTTGGGTAGCTAACACTTCAGACAAAGGAGTGCCTCCATTAGCAGGTATCAGTGGTAGGCTTTACTCTTCTATGGGACCAGCCTATGGACCAGACAAACCAAATCTGACTACCATGCTACATAATGCTTTGGAAGTGGAAAATTTTTGTCCTGATTCTCTGATTGCATCATCAGTAGGAATATATCTAGAGAGTATCATCAAAGAAAAGACCTCTACCATTTCAGCGGCAGAACTTGGTCCATCTTTTGTAAATCGTACCAGATGGCTAGTCTCTGTGGGGTCAGTCACAGAGGGCCACATGTATACTTTGCCCATGTGTTGCTTTGGGAATCATAGGATCTGATCCAAAGTCCACTGAAGTCAGTGGAAAAGCTTCAATTGACTTTGATGGGTGTGATCCAAAGTCCACTGAATTTAGAGATGAATCGTTCTCCTGATTAAAAAGTTTCAACTCTTCTAGATCGGGAACAGAAACAATACCATGTGATTTAGCAGTCCAGTCACACACCAGGAATAACAAATAGCCCCAACTAAATAGTTGAAATGAACAGTTCATGAACAATCCACGCACTGAACTTTTTTTTTTTTTTTGCATATTTGCAAATGGCAAAGAAATCAGGATAAATCAGCAACCTGAGAACAGGAAATAGGACTACATTTATTTGCAAGCAATACCATCACCAGCTCTAAAAATGAAGTCCCCTTCCTTAAGATTGCAACCACTTTGGGCAGGGAAATGTCTTTTTGTTCTGGGTTTGTACAGAACCTAGCACAGTGGGGCTCCTAGATGCGACGGTAATACAAATAATGAATAACGAATAGTAAGTGAGTTTACCTCCAGAGTGGCTGCTGTGGGTCCCACTTTCACACTTATCTGTTTGACATGAGATGAATAATCAGACGCTTCCTGGCTTTTCACTCCAAGATATGGCTCTGTTGCACATGCAGTTATTCTTCCATCAACTGGCAATGCCTCCGCCATAGCAAGGATAACGCAACCTTTAAGCCTGCCAATTAATAAAATCCTCTTGGCTCCAACCATATGAACAAACAGCCTGAGAACTTGGCCTATTTAAAGAACATAACAAACTGTTAAAAATAACCATATTAAAGACAATACACTGTACATTGTTCACAATGAAAATTCAATCTAACTTCTAAGTGATCTTTTTTTTTTTTAATCACATCTTAAAACACTTCAGAATAGGGGGTTTAACAACAGAATCTGACAGCATCTCATCTAAAATGCTGCTAACGACAACAGAATAAAAGTCCTGGTTTTAAGTGTAGAATCTTTATTATCAATGCTGGTATTGTTTAAGTGCTTGTTAAATAGTGCTTGAAATATTGCATATTTTAACATCCCCCCAGAAGAAAATGGCTTTAAGATGTCTTCTGTATTCTTTCTGGGACCAGGTTAA
Source organism: Lepidochelys olivacea (assembly GCF_965140295.1). Taxonomy (NCBI): domain Eukaryota; kingdom Metazoa; phylum Chordata; order Testudines; family Cheloniidae; genus Lepidochelys; species Lepidochelys olivacea. Next base: position 9,669,310 of record NC_140417.1, on the reverse strand, counting down.
AAAAAAATCACATTACCTTGCATTTGCTCTTAGAGTCATTATCCCCAGACAGCACCATCATTTAAGAAATTTATCATCAGCGCTGTCCTTTGAACAATGTATTAGTGTAATACATTACAAGAGTGCTTCACTGCAATGATGTATCACGGAAAAGATGGCAACATCTGGGAAGAATGAGTCCAGGAATAGATTTAGTGCAATAGCTTTGCACGTGAACACAACCCCAAGTGTCGTTAGTTTGGAAAGGACCAATACTTGCCCCACTGCAAGCACACTTAAACAACCTCTGCCAACCTGCCATTTAAAAAAAAATTGCCCTTCACCCCATTAATCTGATCTCTTTATTGTTTGTGAAAGAGGCAGAGCAGGTTTGCAAATTGGATTTTCAAGAAAAATGAAGAATTCAACCTGAGAAAAACCTCTCATTTAAATCCTTTTTGTCTCAAACACTTTCACGTTGTCCGCCTGCATCCATCAAACCCTCTCTCTGGATGCATGGGATATAGTGGGACGAGCATCATGGTCTTACTGGTATCTGGCATTCAAAGCCCGTAGCATTTAATTGTGACTCAGACCGATGGACTTGCCTTTTAGATAGCCAGAGGCACATTCTTTATGAGGCTTAACTTTTGGTTCAACTCCTGCGACTTTCAGCTGACAGCCTTCAAGTGAGGCTATTCTAAAAAGGAAAAAAATCAGCTGAATGTTATTGTCTTGTACAACATCTACAAATTCCCCCACATACACCATGGCACAAGACACGGCATGCCCACAAATAGTGGAATGATATGCAAGAATATTGGGGTCCAGAAGAACCACTGGTACCCTGAACAACAAGGGTCCCCGGAGGGCTCTGAAGCAGGCAAGCAGCATCACAAGAAGAATAGACTGCTCTGCTGTGGTATGTTCCGGAGGCTCCTATGCTCCACAAGTCACAGAATTCATTCAGAGTCAATCCAGCTCTAGGACAGCAGTAACTCCCAGGGCATTGGTAGGTTGTGGTCATGGTTTATATAAAACAGAACCGCTGTAAAGGAAAGGAGGTCCCTCGTTGAGAGCTGATGTGTGGCAACTCCCCAGCTGTTCTTGGTATATTATCTCTGTGACCTCCACTGAGCACTCCTTTTCTGGGCTGGCAACTCCAAAACAGAGCTACTGCCTTCAGCAGGCTCAATTTCTTGGAGATGGAGCTCATTTAACCTCCTCTCTGTAGCCCGGGAAGAACCCACTGGACATCAGGAGACTCCATGATGATAATCTTGGGAGCCACCAGGCATTATTCCACAGAGCCCAGCTAGCGTACAGTGTATGCCAATCAGATAGGGTTAAATAAGGGTATGTCTACACAGCAATTAAACACCATGGCCTGAGTCAGATGATTTGGGCTCGTGGGGCTCAGGCTACGGGGCTGTAAAACTGATAGGTAGAGATTCAGGCTTGCGCTGGCGTCTGAGCTCTGGGACCCTGGGAGTAGGGAGGCTCTGCTTTGGAAAGAAGACAGCATGGGATATTGAAGCAGGCCAGAGCCACCAGGCAGGTGAGATTCCCCCATCTGAAGAGAATACCCACCACAGCTGTCAATCCCAGGAGGCTCGTGACGCTTCTACAGGCCAGAATTTTACGCCACGGAAGCTATTTTTATTCCTCCCCCCCACCCCACCCCGCCAACCTTCAGTAAAATGAGAAAGAATTCATAACCCATATCAGACACACTCAGATAATCCAAGCCTTGAAGAGCTGAACATTTCCTATAACCTCTTTTATGCCCCTCACAAATGCTTTAACAACTTTAATAAGATAATGTATAGCTATTATCATACAGCTAGCGCAAGTCAAACAACTATCAGCTATTATTTCAGCAACAGAACTAATGCTCAGCATTCCCGTAATCCGCAGACTGGAACAGTTTACACATTGTCAATTTCAGAAAGAATTGGCTTTTCCCACAGATCAGAATTTACGCTGATAGATGGGAACTGTTTAGCAGACCCTTCACACCCAGGTAATATGCCGCAGCAAAAAGAGGAATAATGAGGGTATCAACTGGGCTTCTGAATTAATGATACCTAAAATTAGCTTAATTAATTAGTTTAGTTACTAAAATAATTTAGTTAGCAGCATAATTAATATTTGTAAAGCACTTTTGAGATAAAAGCTGTACTGCATACAAAGGCTATTATGATTGGGCTGAAACCTCAGGCCCCTAATGCGTTTTATCGAGAAAGTTCAGCTGTGTTTACTCGTAACTAGAAGAAGCAAATAGAGAACAGCGTGTTAAAAAAACCAACGGCTGCATTCGAGCAGGATCTCCAATGTTGCAGACTGTTAAAAACACAGCTTGTTCTTATTAGTGGTTAAATCCTGACATTCTTTCTGAGGCCTCGATCCTGCAATGAGCTCCACATAGGGGTGCGGGGGGAAGATCCCTGTGCCTGGACAGAGCCCCAGTGAAGTTCATGTGAAGGTCAAGGCAGAACTTGGGCCTTAGCTATTAACCAATTGTTTTGCCAAGTCCTTACTCAGACAAACTCCCTGGTTTTATGGGAACAGAGAAGAATCAAGCCCCTTCTTTCTTAGCTCTCCTAAAACCAGTACAAAAAAAATCATTGCACTGTGGGTTTTAAATGAGTTCTAAACAAGAAGAAAACTGTTAAACGGTATGCATATGGTGAATCTATCAATGGGAGCGGTGGATTCTCCATCTCTTGAAGTCTTCAGATCAAGACTGGATGCCTTTCTGAAAGATATGCTTTAGTCAAACACAAATCCTAGGGCTCAGTATGGGTAACTGGATCATATTCTATGGCTTGTGTTATACACAAGGTCTATTCCATTCAGGTTGTTAGAATGTTCAACATCACAGTATCTGAGCATCAACCACTATTGCATTAAGGAACATGACTAACATCTGTCTTATGTTTTTTCTCTCATCCTCTCCTCAGTGGGAGAAGTGTGTGCAGTGGAGTGTTTTGGTTTGCATTTTTTAATGATTATATTTTAAATATATAATGTATAACAGATATGTAGCAATGTGTGTGTGTTTGAATGCACACACCCCCACATAGGTACATTGCTTTGTGTTTGGGTTAGAGAAGGCAAGGTAAAAGAAATGTGCCTTGCACTTTACAGTGGAAGGAGGTGAGGTTGTCGTTCCTGCAGGAGCTCATTCCACAGTCTTGGGGCAGCCCTGAGGGATTATGGTCCCTTAGGCCCTTAAAATCTACGGCTTTAGGGATCAGACCATGAGAAAAATGCACAAGGTAACAAATAAATCTCGTTACTTCTTTGCAGTTGACATTGCGTCCAGGTAAGGGTCCAGTCCAACAGCAATATCCAGAGCTTTCTGTAAATAATGCTTTAGCTGTTCAGGAACACGAGAGTCACCATGTGCTATTTCTCTGGCTTTCCTAAGGTTCTCAGCAATAAGCCCCATTGGTGTTTCTGAAAAAGAAAACAAAAAAGGAAGTACTTTTCAAATTGAATATGGCAGTACCCCGTACAACGATTTTGTAACTGCTCCGGTTTAATGGTTGTCCAGTGGAAAATAAAAGCTTTTCTGTTTTTAAAACCTGAAAACAGAATTTTGTTTTTTGACAAAATGAAAACAAAAGAAAACACTTGCATCAAAAATCCAAATTAAGTAAAAAAAATCCAGACATTTTAATTGAAAATACATAGAATTTTTCAAGTTGTTCTTGTAGCCATCAAGACCTTCTGCTCCAAAACATGCAAGCCCCTCTCACCTGACTTGAAGGAGAATCTCCATTAACTGTAGAAACAGCCACTAAAGGGCATTTGATGTGCACATAACCCACTGGTGAATGTGTGTTACAGGATCCTTTCTGTGCCTGATTTACAGGGTCAGAGTCTGTTATAGCCGCAGCAAGGAAGCCTCAGCTTTTCAGTTAATGCTTCTAGCTCCAGCAATCCTGGTTCAATCCCTGTGTGTCTGCCAAGATGGAGTAGTCTGTCTCACGAGCACACACACACACTGACATTCTGTTTGGTACAGGGCAGTTGTACGCACGCACACGGTATTACACGTTCCACCAGTCAGACAAAGTTTGTCTTAAAGCACCGGGGTGTTTAAAATGAACATGCTGGCTCCGGTCATGAGCGATGGTCAGGAATTTTTGACAAAACAGTTTTTTTGGAAAGGAGAGACTGACTCTGCAGCTTGGTGCTCCGGGCACTCTCGTGGGAAGTGGGAGAACCAGATTCAAGTCCCTGCTCCAAATGAGCAAGATCAGGGACTTTGACCTGGGTGTCCCCTCCACCTTCCACATGACAGCCTTAAGCACAGGGCTGTTGGCTTCTCTGGGGTCTCCCTTTCTCTGCGTTGGATTCTGTGACAATTTTTGAAAGGTCTTTGGTTTGTCTCACTGACGAACGGGAAAAACTTCTGAAATCTCAAACATTTTCACAGGTTGGGAAAACCCTTTCTTGCCCAGCTCCTGCTGCCATTGAACTATACTATATTCAGCTACAGGCACAGAAATCAGCTCCTTCTGCTTCAAGAACACTTGAGCTAAAGCAAATGTGCTATTAAGCAGCGAAGTATTAGGACTTCTAACTGCAGCAGTAAGTCATTAGCAGGGACCGAACACGGAGGCTCTGATTTCCAAAGACTCTGAAGCCTCTCTATGTGATCAAGGAGTGTGGTTGCACTCCATCTGGGAGTGAGGGGGGGCGGCGGGGCCCTTGAGAGTCCGAGCCACGATGTCGACACAGCTATGCGTAGTGCACTGGCATGAGCCCTGTTAAGACAACTCTGTGGGCCTGGGCTGGGAGGCTTGCCCTCAGAGGCAGCGTAGAGGTGCCCAAGTTGACGAAGAGCCACTCCCAGATCCTTTTCATGAACCAGCCATAGGTGGCGACTCTGTGGGTGCTCTGGAGCTGTAGTGCCCACGGGGAAAAAATAGCGGGTGCTCAGCACCCACCAGCAATAGCTGTTCGGCCACTCGGGGAGGAGCTTGTGGGAGGGTGGAGACCAGCAAGTGGGGACCTCAGGGAGGGGGCAGAATGGGGACAGGAAGAGGCGGCGTGAAGGCAGGGCCTTAGGGGAAGGGTCTTGGGGAGGAGCACCCCTAGGGAAAAGGAGAAGTTGGTGCCTACGGAACCAGCCACTATCTGATGCCATGCTTGCAGTGACATTTCTTCAGGTAGAGAGAAGTGGCCTGTCTCACACACACACACGCAGCCAATCCTGCACAGATCACAGAGCGTTTCCAATAGCAGTTCTCTCAAGGTGCCTAGTTGCAAAGTCTTAGCACGAGATGTTCGTGCTTTTTTGCACAGATTCTCACTTACAGCTTTTAGCACCACACAGTGAAAAATCAAATGACAGGGGATATGGGGGGTGGGGGCATGGCAATACCCTATAAACAGCAGCATTACAATCCAGTATAACAATCGATTCACTTGAGCAGAATTCTTCCAATCTCCATTTGTCAAAACGCATGTTATGCTGTGAAGGGATCTGATGACAGCAATTTCAGGGCAGGACAAATCAAGCCGTTTTTAACACAAGTGGGGTGGAGTTGTTTTCTGAAGGGCAACATTTTATTCTCTCTGTGATAGAAAAGCTGCTAAAGAACATCACAGCAGCAAGAAGGACCAAAGGGCCATGGCCTTGGCTCCCGGCTCCCACAGGCCTGATCAGCAGCACAACCTGCAGGGAGTCTGGACCCAATGGCCACACCCACCCACCCACAGTACTCTTGGGGGGGCGACAGGGAGTGGCTTCCTCAGCAGCAAAGAGTGCTGGGAGGTCTGTAATGGAACTGCAACTCCACCTGCTGACTTACTGTGCCTGAGCCGAGGATGAGGGCAAGGTGCAACAGCTGGCCAGCTGGTCACAGAATGACCTGGCAGCAGGATTCCATCTCCCCCGATTAGGGTGACCAGAGGGCAAGTGTTAAAAATCGTCACAGGGTGTGGGGGGTAATAGGTGTCTATTTAAGAAAAAGCCCCCAAAATCGGGACTGGCCCTATAAAATCGGGACATCTGGTCACCCTACTCCTGGTGACTGAAGAGCGTTCATACGAACAGCTCAAAGGCAAGCCCCCGTGCACCGACCTCGCTTCCCATCAGGTGCACTGGGCGGGCAGAGCAGGTTGGGCCATGGGGGAGCCCATTTTTCCAGGCCTCCCCCCAATTGGCCAGAACCCCTGGGCACAGGCCTCTTTGGCCCACTTGCTAATTTGCCACTGCCAAGGCTGATCTGTTCCAGTACCCTGCTTCTGTAGCTGTCACAGTAGGTAGATGTGGATAATCTGACCCCACATTAGATTTCATCCTGATTTCTAATAGTCAGAGACTGGCTTAAGCCCTGAAGCATGATGCTTAATATCCCTTGCAAAAATGTTTATCATTAATTATGATAACTCTGCATATCCACAGAAATGTCTAATCCCTTTTTGAATCTTACTAAATTCTCAGCCCCAACAACTTCCGGTAGGAATGAGTTCCCTCATCCAATTACATGTTTGGTGACAGTCTATCTCCTCATATTAGTTTTGAATTTGCCACCTTTTTAATGTAATGGAATTAAATTATGTTCTTGTATTGCAAGAGAAGGAGAAAAGAAGCTCCGATCTATCTTTTACAGAGCATTTATTATTCACTCTGAACAGGCAAAGGTTTTATTGATAATGCAGGGAAAGAAAAGGATTTGCCTGCAGTCTATGAGTTTTAAAATCAGTGAGTGACATTAGTTTGAGTAACAGACGCAGATTCAGTTAATTCTCCAGAACATTTGCTTGCTAATTAAAACAGATTTTGTAACTCAGCCCCACCTTTATTATAACACCAACCTCAGGTGCCAGGAATTATGAAAGGAAGAGAAACAGTGAGAGCTACGTGCCAACATCAAGTATATACACATTACACAATCACCCCAGGAAGCGCTGCACTTATTAATGATACCCTGGCCCAAGAGCAGAGGTCAGAATTGCTTTAGTTTATGCAAGCCCCAGACAAGTCCGATCAGGACACAATTCACGGCTAGCGCCCTATCAAATGCTACATATTACTGTGAACTTTTTAAATTCTATTTCTACTCTGCATAATCTAGGTACGTGATAAGAAATCATTTGAGCAGCTGCTCCTCTCCTTTGCTGCTTTGGGGAAGGACCTGTCATTTTTTTGGTTGCTTGTTTGTATAGCACAAAGCACAATGAGACTATTTGGCTATATTTTCTTTTTTCTTCCCTAAGTTTCTCTTGAAGATCCCTCACACCTTCTCCTTTCGACACCTGTCCTCCTTCTCTTCACCCCATTCTCCTCTTTCTACCTTTCTGCATCCTCCCCAGCCAATCTAGCATCATAACTTCAATGTGTCGGGGGGGGGGGGAGAAAAGGACTCACCAGGAGTTGGATAACACTCCCAGATCCAAAGCCGAAAAGGAGCCACAACCAAAGGGCAGGCAGGAGCTACTTATAGGTTCTATAGCACCAGCAGTTCTTAAAACAGAACCACAACTGTTCAGCATCAACCACCGTGCCCCAGTTGCAGGCCGAGAACCCCATCTTCCTCCACCCCCCATAGAAAGGATGCTGACTCAGAGGGAGGTTATAACTTCTGGATAGAGCCGAGCTAATTTGGGACAGACTTGGATTCAGATAAGCATTCAGGAAACTCAGAAGTCAAAAAAAAGAGAAGGGTGCAGAGCATGAGGGACTCACTGTATAACCTTGTGTCATATACACAGAGCCACATTCTTTGCGGTATAAACTGGTGTAATTCCATTGACTCCAACAAAGCTGTGCAATGGAGAATTTGGATACATTCAGAATTCAAATATACCTGACGTTTGGGCAGATGATAAGAGGGTGGAAAAATAAAAGGTGAAAGACCCAAGCTGACCTTCTGCCCCAACACTCACCTCCAGTGAAGAGTCAATGACTATACTATAGGGGGTCTAAATTAGCTGTTACCACTCAAGAGAGAGATCTTGGCGTCATTGGGGATAGTTCTCTGAAAACATCCACTCAGTGTGCAGAGGCAGACAAAAAGGCTAAGAGATTGAGAAAGGGATAGATAATAAGACATATTGCCTCTATGTAAATCCGTGGTACACCCACATCTTGAATACGGCATGCAGATGTGGTCACCCCATCTCAAAAAAGATATATTGGACTTGGAAAAGGTTCAGAAAAGGGCAACAAAAATGATTAGTGGTATGGAACGGCTGCCGTCTGAGGAGAGATTAATAAGACTGGGATTTTTCAGTTTGGAAAAGAGACGATTAAGGGGGGATATGATAGAGGTCCATAAATCATGACTGGTGTGGAGAAAGTAGACAAGGAAGTGTTATTTACTCCTTCTCATAACACAAGAACTAGGGGCCACCAAATGAAATTAATAGGCATCAGGTTTAAAACAAACAAAAGGAAGTATTTTTTTCACACAACGCACAGTCAACCTGTGGAACTCCTTGTCAGAGAATGTTGTGAAGGCCAAGACAATAACAGGGTTCAAAAATAACTAAATAAATTCATGGAGGATAGGTCCATCTATGGCTATTAGTCAGGATGCGCATGGATGGTGTCCCTAGCTTCTGTTTGCCAGAAGCTGGGAATGGGTGACAGGGGATGGATCACTTGATGATTACCTGTTCTGTTCATTCCCTCTGGGGCACCTGGCATTGGCCACTGTCGGAAGACAGGATACTGGGCTAGATTGACCTTTGGTCTGACCCAGTATGGTCTTCTTATGTACTTACAAGTGAAGGCTTGATCCAGCAAAAACAGAAGAATGTGAGTAAGATTACATCTTTGCAAGATCAGACCTGTACACAATCCCCTGGGAGGCTTGAGTTATAGGCTCAGATGGACCTTGTGCACTATATGAAATAAAATAGGAATCCAAGGGTATTATCTAACTCCTGGTGAAACAGTTTTATTGTTACACAATGAAGTTGGATTGAAGGAGAAGGAGAGTTGGAAGAGGTGAAGAGTTTGCAGGCAAGTGAACAGAGGACAGGGTGTTCTGGGAAGTGCTAAGTGTAACAGTCAGTGGGGAGATCTTGTCTTCAAGAGAAACAGGAAAATATTGTCAAATAAATGCCTATTAGGGATAATCTGGCACATCAGGCATCGGAATTTGCTTTAAGCTAGTTATGTTCTTAAGTCTTTGCAAGGTGAGGATCTACAGCTGGGAAAAGGTAGGAGAAAGAGGAGTGGATGGGGGGGCTGAAAAGAGAAAAGCAACTTAATTAATTACACACAGTCACTTAGGGAATTGTTATTATTTGTGAGTAATTATGTTCAATAACTTTTTTATTTCCTGTGCATCATTTAAATTAGGGAATTTTAGCACAACACTCTAATTTAAAAGGCAGTGCATTGTTTAATACATGATTTATAGAGAGAAGACCATCATCATTTGTTTATGGTGGCCTGCAGCATGCACTACAAACTTCCCAGACAAAGAAGGGCTCCTGAAGGAGCGCAGAGTCTCAGAACAGACAGATGATAGGGGAAATTGGACAGACAAATCGGGATTTATACACACACACACACACACACACACACACACACACACACAGAGTCAGCTAGATGAACTATAGTCAGCATGGAAGAAGTGGGAGCTGATATGTGAGATGGATAAGGATGAACTCAGAGAGGTTGTACCATACATAGGGACCTATGGTGAGGAAGGCAAAGAGATGACTGTGCACCAAGCTAACAGATGCCAGGTGTAGTTTGGGTTTTGCAAAGACAAAGCCAGGGATGACACAGGGCCCCATTTTTTCGGAACTCCAGAGGTACGAGGGGAGCTGAGCTTGGGTACGGCGGTGGCTGATTTACATGTACGGTTCCATTTTTGGGGCCATCTCTATTTTACATGTCCCACACTCTTATTCATAGAATCATAGAATATCAGGGTTGGAAGGGACCCCAGAAGGTCATCTAGTCCAACCCCCTGTTCGAAGCAGGACCAATTCCCAGTTAAATCATCCCAGCCAGGGCTTTGTCAAGCCTGACCTTAAAAACCTCTAAGGAAGGAGATTCTACCACCTCCCTAGGTAACGCATTCCAGTGTTTCACCACCCTCATAGTGAAAAAGTTTTTCCTAATATCCAATCTAAACCTCCCCCACTGCAACTTGAGACCATTACTCCTCGTTCTGTCATCTGCTACCATTGAGAACAGTCTAGAGCCATCCTCTTTGGAACCCCCTTTCAGGTAGTTGAAAGCAGCTATCAAATCCCCCCTCATTCTTCTCTTCTGCAGACTAAACAATCCCAGCTCCCTCAGCCTCTCCTCATAAGTCATGTGTTCTAGACTCCTAATCATTTTTGTTGCCATAGAATATCAGGGTTGGAAGAGACCTCAGGAGGTCATCTAGCAGGACCAATCCCCAATTTTTGGCCCAGATCCCTAAATGGCCCCCTCAAGGATTGAACTCACAACCCTGGGTTTAGCAGGCCAATGCTCAAACCACTGAGCTATCCCTCCCCCCATATTCCCTCCGTATAGTAAATAGGGCCATTTTATAACCACAATCAGGGCCAGATTATCCAAATGGCTCCAACCCCTCCCCCACCCACCCCAAGCCCCAGCATTTAGTCACCAAAGTAAGGTCTGGATTTGCAGAATGGCTCAGCACATTCAGGGCTGAATCCATTTGAAAATCTGGCCCTAAATGCTACAATGGGATGAGCTGAGTGCTTGACAATCTAACTCAGACACTTCAGGGTGGTTTTGGCAGTCAGCCTCGATGATGCATCTCAGGCATTGGCAACGTCTCACTGCAACATTTACCAGGTGTTATTTCATCAATGTACACCCACCGAGACATTTTCCCAAGACCCTCTGTTCACATAAACCACAAGAGCAAAACTCAAGTGCTTTCTTTGTATCAGCCAAAGTCTAAGAACAGAATAATAGATGTAAAGGAGAAGCTGGATTCTACTGAGACTTTCTGATCCAAATTTTGCCATTGGCAGCCATAATATATTAAAAGTCCACAGTACCAAAGGGACCATGTGGTCTTCAAATGACTGATCCTATGCTTTCAACAGAACTCAACAGCCAGAGGGAATGAGAGGTGTCTTGACAAAGGATCTGATCCAAACCTCTTTGAACGCAATGAAAAGACTCGCATTGACTTCAGTGAACTTTGGATCAGAGTGTGTTACATGTGCAGTCCCTGTGTACTTCAGGTGGGTCAAAACTCTGAGGACCCTGGCTCTGAAACTTTTCCAGATATGAGGTATTCAGTATGAGGCAACAGGTTACTGAGGAAAAGCAAGAGGAAACACAAGTTGACAATAGCTTCTCTCTTACCTGTTACCTTCCTTGCAGTGTTACTGAATAGCTGAGAACTCATCTGCCTATGATAGGCATGTCCTGAAGTCAGGATAGCAAGGCTAGTAATATAAAGAAAATCATTTTCATAGATGAAAATGGAAGGTCATATGTAGTGTTTTATTTTGAGAACCTGATCCAAAGCGCTGAGAAATCAATGGGAGTTTATTGAGCACAGTGGACTTTGAATCAAGCCAGGATAGCTCAAAACGAATGATTTTTTAAAAAATTGAATTTTCATTTTAATTAGATTTTATTTAAATATATTTTTCTTTAAAAAAAACTATTTGAAAATTATGTCAATCGATATTAAGGCTTAGATTTACTATAATAATCTACTAAAATCTTTTAAATTTAAATAAAATAATAATATTCAATCAATAGGTTTGCTTCCGAAGCTTTAAAGATATTCAAACCCTGAACTGGTGGAAGTAACTGACTTGGCACCTGAAACCAGACCTTGTTGTAGTGCTCAACCAGCTTCTGACAGAAGTAACCTTTTCTGCTGGCGCAGATAGAATATTTCCTTTGTTTCAGTTTATTCAATCACTTCGGTTCCTAATTCAAAGTTGAGAAACCAATGAGGAGCTGAAAAAACTGGAAAGCTTATTTTGCTCTCCCAATCTATGAATAAAAACCAGGTGTGAAAGGTTGAGATCTGCTAGTTCTAAAACCTGGAAAGAGTGGTGACCAGAAATAATCAGTTCAATTTATAACTACCATTCATACTTCCTTGGTTTAATGCGGCTTAATAAATCAGTTTTAAATACAAAACAAGTTTTAATAAAGTTATTTCCACCTTCCTTGTGTGTCACTAACTAATAATTAGATAAGAAATCCACCATTCACCATTTTCTAACATCAAAATTGTAAAATTTAAGAACCTTAGTAAGGTAGGTTGCTTCAATAAATGTGAATCGATATAGTGTATACTCCTGGTTGGTAAAAAGAAAACTTGGAAACTATAAACTACAACCCAAACTCAAGTGGTATAATTATGCAGTAAATGTTAATTCAAATAAATTAAAAAAATAAAACATTTTGAAATATATCCTAGCTCAGGGCAGTAAAGAAGAGGATTTGCTAGTTGAAGACAACAACTAGCTTAGACAGACATGTTTCCATAATACTGGAGAATGCACCTAAAAAAAATAAGAGCGGGGACATCGCCAGCTGGTGTCAATAGTCAGAAACCGACAGCGATTTCAATACAGCTATGACAATTGACACCAGCAAAGCTTCTTCCCGAAAGCACGTGCGCTTTTGAGAATAAAGATGATCCAGACTAGGAAACTAAGAACAGTTTATACCAAGTGCTATATGAAAGGGAGAGAATCCACTGCTCTTTTAACTATGTTGTCAGTAGTATTCTACTAAATCTTCGATAGCACTTCCTTGTATGGCAAGGTCAGCTGGAGGATATGATTTACTGTCTGCCAAACATGTGCCTTTTATTTCCCCATGAGGGAAAAAAGTAGATTGTGTCCTTGTTTTAACTGAACCTAGAATGACTCACAGAGGAGGAACCCCCAAGGGATCTGCTGAGGACAGTTTGCATTGCTAAGAGTTCTAGGATATTCCCAGAACAATAAGAAACCCACAGCTTCAACTGGCATCCTAGTTCCTCCGGCTCTGCTTGCCACTCCAGACAAAAGACAACCACCTGTCCCCAATAAAATGTGCATTCCCAGCACCAATGCCTTCCCTCCCCAAACTGAAAAGGGGGGACCGATTGCCCTTGCATGGAACCCTGAACTCTGCAGAAAGGGCAGCCTGGGGAGAGGTTTACCTGTGGGGTGGTGCATGATGCTCCAATTCAGCCAGATTCCGGGGGCTGCTGCTGTCTGTGCAGTGCTCAGCTTGGCAGTGTGCATCCCTCTCCACGTGAGGGGCAGGGCTGCCATGGGGGACACGTGGGCATAGGCAGCAGAGCCTGTGGTTGCTACTGGTTATGGAATGATCGCCCCTGGCTTGGGCTGGGCTTCTTAGCCCCAGCTGCACCAGGCAGCTCCCAGGCTACTCCCTCCACCAGGCATTTCCAATAAATGCAATAGGGCTGGGGAGAGCTAACCGCATCACACAGACAGCAGTGGAGTTTTGGCATCTATTTGTTTTATGTAAGTTGTTTGCTGGCCACAGAGTGCGATTCATAGCTGGGGTTTTGGAAGTTCTGGGGCTAGGGGGAGAAAATCAGCAGTTACACAAGCTTACGGCTGCACAGTAGAAAAGACTAGAGATACGCTCCAACCAAAGGCCCAGAGACAACTTGTGAGGGGGCATGCGGGGGCACATGTCCCCTGCTGCATACCACCAGAACCTTTAAATTGTGCCCTGCCTCCCCTCCCACCACTGTCAACAGTTACGTGTCGCCTCTGCCCAGAGCCCCAAAGTCAGGAGGAATTTGAAATCCCCATAGCCCACGGTACATTTCCTAAGGGGTCTCTAGCTTTACAATAAAGTGACCCAAAAGAGCCTATAGTTTTCTTACACAATGCCTGCTGAAACACCACTGCCTGATGCTGGTGATATTGCCAGGTTTCGGCCTGTGTGGAATTGCCCTGTTTTGGAGAAAGGGAATTGAGGAGCTGGCAGGTCAGCTCTGATGGGCTAGTGGAATATTCAGACTTTCCAGACCCATTGATTGGATTGACCACATCAGCCCCCTCTTTGAATCCCTCCACCAATGACCCCGCTTCTCTACCACATCAAACATAAGCTGCTGATCTTTCCTTTCAAGGCCCCTCACAGTCAATCCTCACCAGACCTGTCATCTTTCATTTGTTATCAGGCTGTCGCTGCTCACCTCCAATCACCTGGGATGCCGGCCTCCCTTTGCCCACCTGTTAAATTTCCAAACAGGACCTTCGTTCTTTCTCCCATTCCTCTCTACACCCTTGGGAGGGGATCCCTGTAAAAATCCATATATCCACCTCATTATCCATTATCCCTCTTGAGAACTTTCCTTTTCCCAGATACCTGCAAAAGACTGGACAACACATAGGCTGCTGGTGCATTGAGAACAGCCTATCATGCTGAACAGTACTGTCTCACTATTTACTTGTACTCCTGTCTGTCTGCATCCAACTGTTGCCTTTTGTCTTATTCTTAGATTTTAAGCACCTTGGAGCTGTGGCAGCTTTTTTGTTCTGTTTGTACAGCACCTAGCACCATAGGATCCTGGTCCAGGACAGGCGCTCCTAGGTGCTACTGTAGTACAAATTATCCCTTCCCAGAAGGAGAAAGTGAGGCACAGAGCGGTTTCAGTGATTGGCGCAAGGCTACCCAGTGAGTCAGTGTCAGAGCTGAATTTAGAACAAACCTCTCTAACCATTAGAATCTACGGATAGCCATGTAATATCCACTGCCCCTAAAGGCTTCCGTTCTGCTGGCACAGGCTGGTACAGTAGGTAATGTACCAGGTCAACCAATGCAAGATCCTGGTGGTAGATGGTCATTATAACTAGCCCAACATTTGAGAGCTAGCTTGCCAACATTTGAAGTGAAACAGGAGACATAACAGCAGAACAAAATCATAAAAGGAAAAGCAAATAAAATAACTGACTTCAATTTCTCACTGCTATTAATCAAAACAAACAGACAAGACTAAATAGATCAGCCCCTTTAAATACCTAAGATTATCCCCATATGTCACTTAGTAAACTATGAGCCGAATTAGATCTTATAGCCCCTATAGAAACTGATGCAATCTGCATATGGATTGGGAGTTAAAAGTTTTAAGTATTTTTAGTATTGTTAGGAACAGAGTAATGCTCTAACCATTCCACAAATCATCTCTCCACAGGTTTGCTGGGTGACCTTGGGCAAGTCATTTCTCCCCATACTTCAGTTTCACCATCTGTAAAATAGGGATACATCTATTAACTTCCTTTGCAAAACACTTTGAGATCTACTGATCAAAATTGTTACGAGAGCCAGGTCTTCTTCTTGTTGTTAATAATAATTAATAATACTCTCCTTGAAGTCAAACTTACTTTAAAAGATTTTATCCTAGGAAAATTCTGATTCTATTTTAATAGCCTTTTCCAGGCAAGTTTGCTGGTCTAAATTTCAGAAATGGTTTTCAATTTCATTTAGCCCTTCACTGATCTGTAAATGCTAAATAATTCTTGTTTTATGGCTACTTAAGAACTAGTGGTTTTATAGTCTGTGATTTTAGGCATGTTTTTAATTTTCTTCATCTGTTTTTCAAGTTGCTATGCAACTCCCCTATCTTATACAATACCATTATTTTTCCCTCCAAAATAAAATCTCTTAGTAACACAGATAGCGTGTTCTGTTTTGCTAATTATTTGTCATGTCCCCCATTGATTTTGTTCATCTCCTTAAGCGGTTTAATCCCTTATCAGTCTACTTTTACTCTGTCTAGGCTGTTCTAATGTTGCCTGTGCCCATGCTATCTAAATGATTTTGTTTCTACCTGCAATTTGATTTGAAACATGGCTTTAGTTTAAAAGAGCTGGCTGAGGAGCTCGCTGGATCATTAATGTTAATTTTCAATAAGTCTTGGAGCACTGGGGAAGTTCCAGAAGACTGGAAGAAAGCTAATGTTGTGCCATTTTATAAAAAGGGTAAATGGGACGACCAGGATAATTATAGGCCCGTCAGCTTGACGTTGATCCTGAGCAAGATAATGGAGCAGCTGATACGGGATTTGATTAATAAAGAAGTAAAGGAGGGTAATGTAATTAATGCCAATCGACATGGGTTTATGGAAAGTACATCCTGTCAGAGTAACCTGTTTTTTTTTTAATTATTATTTTACAAGTTTGGTTGATAAAGTTAATAGTACTGACATAATATACTTACACTTCCTGTAAGGCATTTGACTTAGTACAGCATGACATTTTGATTAAAAAGCTGGAACAATATAAAATTAACATGGCATACTTTAAAGCATTAAAAACTGGCTAACTGATAGGTCTCAAAATGTAACTGTAAACAGGGAATCATCATCCATTGGGGTCCCGGAGGGCCTTGGCCTTAAACACCTTTAGCAATGATCTGGAAGAACACACAAAATCATCACTGATAAAATTCACAGCTGACATGAACAATTGGGGGAGTGATAAATAATGAAGAGGACAGGTCACTGATACAGAGTCATTTGGATCACTTGGTAAACTGGGCGTAAACAATGTGTGTGTTTTAAATGGCTAAATGGAAATGTATACAACCAGGAACAAAGAATGTAGGCCATACTTACTGGATGGGGAAGCAGGGTCTCTGAGAAAAATTTGGGAGTTGTGGTGGATAAGCAGTGACATTGTGACAAAAGCAGTGACATTGTGACATTGTGACAAAAGAGCTAATGCAAACCCGGGATGTATAAACAGGGGAATCTCAAGTAGGAGTAGAGGTTGTTTTACCTTTGTATTGGAACTGGTGTGACCACTGCTGGGATATTGTGCAAAGTTCTGGCGTCTACAGTTCAAGAAGGGTGTTGACAAACTGAAGAAGGTTCAGAGAAGAGGCAAGAGAATAATTAGAGGAATAGAAAACCTGCCTTACAAGGATAGACTCAAGGAGCTCAATCCATTTAGCTAACAAAGAGAAAGTTAAGGGGTGACTTGATCACTGTCTATAAGTACCTACGGGGGGTACAAATATTTAATAATGGGCTCTTCAGTCTAGCAGAGAAAATCATAACACAATCCCATGACTGGAAGCTGAAGCAGGACAAATTAAGACTGGAAATAAGATGTAAATTTTTACAGTGAGAGTAATTAATTGGAACAATTTACCAAGGGTAGTGCTGCTTCTAGTCTGTTTGCCAGAAGCTGGGAATGGGCTACAGGGGATGGATCACCTGATGATTACCTGTTCTGTTCATTTCCTATGGGGCACCTGGCACTGGCCACTGTCAGAAGACACAATACTGAGCTAGATGGACCTTTGGTCTGACCCAGTAGGGCCATTCTTATGTGGATTCTCCATCACTGACAATTTTTAAGTCAAGATGGGAATTTTCTAAAAGATCTGCTCTAGGAATTCTTTTGGAGAAGGTCTATGGCTTATGTTATACAGACTAGATGATCACAATGATCCCTTCTGGCCTTAGAATCTATGACCCTAGGGTGGTGGTGATCAAAGGACATAATTGGCAATAGGAAGGGAGACAGATGGTTTTCTCTGGGGATGGTCCAAGACTGTGGAATTAACTTCCCCCCAGAACAAAGGACCATCAGAAACCTTGCCACTTCCTTCTCCAAGTGCAATGTGCATTTTTACCTTGTCTTCTCTGATATAAACACATGGCAACAGGAAATTCATATTAAAACCAAAAAACAACAAACAACAACATCCATCCCATTCCCCCCTCCCCTCCCCAACACACACACACAACCAAAACAAGACATTCAGCTGCACACACTTCTCCCTCTGGGGAGAGGATGGGAGAACCAACAGGACAGATGTGTAGTCATGTTGCTTAATGCACTACTGGAAGGTGTTCAGATTTATAGAATCATAGAATATTAGGGTTGTAAGAGATCTCAGAAGGTCATCTAGTCTAATCCCCTGCTCAAAGAAGGACCAACACCAGCTAAACCATTCCAGCCGGGCTTTAAAAACCTCTAAGGTTGGAGATTCCACCACATCCCTAGGTAATCCATTCCAGTGCTTCACCAACCTCCTAGTGAAATAGATTCTATGGTGATGAGCATGATACAAGACCCTATGAAGAATAGAAAAGAAAAAAGTCCTCAAATATATTGCAAATTCTGACATTATAATTTGCTCTTTAAAGCATTCTCCTTGTCACCTTTTATGTCCTGTTATGAAGTCTAGTTCAAACATTACTACTCATCATTGGAAATCTGATTAAGGACAGGTTTAATAAGTAGAACATGACATTGCTCTTTCTACCCCCATCTCCATCGAAAGCCATGTAGTTATAGTGGGCTGCTCCAGAACAGCAGAGTGGGCCACTTGACCGGCTCCCTGAAGCC
Organism: Lepidochelys olivacea; assembly: GCF_965140295.1. Lineage (NCBI taxonomy): Eukaryota > Metazoa > Chordata > Testudines > Cheloniidae > Lepidochelys > Lepidochelys olivacea. The sequence goes on along the minus strand of NC_140417.1, from coordinate 9,651,025 downwards.
ACCAGAGGCTAGGAGGAGAGAGCAGGCTGACTAGTCAGCCCTGAACTGGAGATCCAATTTGAGTGAGTGGCAAAGGGGGGAGGCGGAAGAGAGGAGATTCTCTTTGAAGGAAGGTACAATATAGTCACCCCTTTTTTAAAACTTGTTCAGCAGGGCAACCTCCTCCTTTCCTTATTTGTTCATGTCACATCATACCGTTGGATCACAACATCACATCGCAACAGTAAAAAGTTCAATGCAAGGAACTACGCAGAAGAAGCCATTTGCAGCGCACAATAACTTTATTGAACCTGCAGATTATAAACAATACAATATACCTCGTATTTACATGCCAATGGATGGCGCTCTTTATATTCAACAGCTGTCTACATGTATTCAGGTGCTGCTTTTGTTATACAGCATGCTCGGCACAGCACCTAGGCAAAGGCTGAACCAAAACCCTGGCTCTGAATGCCACAAGCTAGATGTGAACCCAAATCCTATGGTTTAAGGCCACCACTCGTTTTGATGTAATGTCACCATAAAAACAATGCTTCACAGCATCCATGGAAAATTGGGATTGGCCCTGATCATATCTTGGATGATCTCACAATAATCACACAATGGGCAACTGTGATTTGTTAGCATTAAAGGGTATTATTTTGATTGTCCCCTTGTGTTTCCAGTGGAACACAGGAATGAGAACTCCTGGAGGCCTATATAGCCTGCACAAATCTCCTCACCGCTGCTGCTTGTGTTCCCTCTTTGGCTCTTGCACACAGAGTGGGGCTAGTAATTAGATAAATCAGAGGTCCTGCCCAACAAAGGAATTCTTAAAACGGTATTGATATTTCATATAAAGTATTTGTCTTTCATAACACCCATTTCACTGCAGGGCATCGTGTGAGAAGCTAATTTTATAGATTTGTATTGTATTTCCAAAGGATTATAAAACTAACCAATTATACAATGCTATCTTGGGTCCTACATGTGTCTCTGGATGAGTTGTACACCTCTGACTCGTGTCTTCAGATTAGATAATACTAGTTTTATAATTTCCTCCTCCACCCACCCACACATTACCAACAGGTGAGGAGTAGACAGGACCTCCTCTTCCAAAATATGGTCAAACTGGAGCCTTTAAAAGTGACTGGAAGGCACTCACTTAGGTGAGATCTCTCAAGCTAGAGATTTCATCTGCTGGAAAGATGCCGGTGTCTGAAGAGATCTTAGCCAAAAAGGCCACAAAAGTCATGCCTGAGAATCCCAAACAGACTGATTTTCAGCTGGTGCGGATCAAGAGCACTTGGTGTCGGATCAAGAAGGGGGAAGCCATATGCAACTCCAAAGATAAGATAACCACCTCACAGGCTAAAATGTAAGTATAAAAGCTTGTGCTAAGAATACTTGATAAAAATCTGATGACAAGCTTGCTATCAATCTGGCTTGGGTTAGTCGTGTTATATCACCTTTCAGGTGGGGGAAATTGAGAGATTTGTTAGGCTTGTGCAACTGAAAAATGTTATCTAATGTCACTGCGGTGAGTGGGACTGAAACCCACCAAAAGGAGACATTCCAAGTAGAGGCTCAAACATGTTTCTCAACCCATCTTTCTGTGTGCCAGCAGTGCCGCACAAATCAGGTGTTCATCATACACCTTGGCATAAATGGAGTGAGTTGAAGGGGAGATAATTATCCCCCTCTCTGATTTTTTCACACTTTTGTGTATGTAGCAGATAAAGCTTGGAAGCTTTCTTAAAATGTCTGAGGAGTAATTAGAGGAACATGGGGATTTTTGCAGTTTGGGGTCAGTCAGTGCATATTCATAATCATTGTGGATAAAATGGGGGGTGTAGCAGATGTTTACAGAGTCGGGTAATGAAATACATAGCTTGGAAAAACAAATGCAAAAGGTACTAAAAACCACTGACATGATCAAAAAGCAGAATGCAGCTGTCACAAAATTTAGGGGAAGTTCTCCACCTGTGGCAAGGTTAGAAAAGGGTCACGGATGGGTGAATGTTTTCCCTTCAGGCTAAACACAGCTCTCTGCAGGAATGTCTCCCTCCTTAATTAACCTTGGATTGCAGGAGGATCCCCTTTCATCAGAATACAGAGCCTCATTTTGCTATTAAATATGAATGGAATACTCACAAATGTGGGGCTTTGTTTTTTGAACATCAGAAGTTTTCCAATATTTGCAGTGTCTTTATTCTATTATCACTGTGTCTGATCCTTCTCCCAATCAATTTGATAGGAGTTTTGCCGTTGGCTTCAGCAGGAACAGGTAAATAAGGTGCCACTTCCGCAGCAGACACTGCGTAGGCAGATCTGGATTGAATTCAGTGGGGCTCTATCCAGGCATAGAGGTCTGCTTGTGCAGAGCTCATTCCAGGATGGGGTCCTTAGTCAATAACGTAATTAATTGACTTAAGGCCCAGTCCGCAAAGAATTGCTCATGTAAAATATCCGTTAGCAAATGGCAGGTTTGGGCTCTATTTCATAGGCATTCTGCAATTCAGACCAGGCTGTCTCCTCACCTGACCATCTCCCATGTGGCTAAAGTTAGAGTTAGGCTAAAGTTAAAAGTCTCTAAGTCACTTGGGGCCAATTTTTACTGGCATTTACGTCCTTAAAGAGGCAGATAGGTGCCTAGTAGGAAAAGCAGGTAGGTACCTAACATCCATTGATTTCAGTGGAAGTTAGGCACTTACGGCCCAGATGGACAAAGGTATTTAGGTGCCAACCTCCCATTGACTGCTGTGGGAGGCAGGTGCCTAAATACATATGATAATCTGTGTTTAGGTGGTTTTGGATACATCTACACAGCAAAAAATAACCCTGCAGGAGCGAGTCTCAGAGCTCAGGTCAGTTGACTCAGGGGCTTAGAGACCTACCTCCTCCCACGTACACACCACATTTTAGAGCCTGGGCTCTAACCTTAGCCCCACCGTTTACATGGCTATTTTTTAGCCCCCGTAGCATGAGACCAAGTCAGTTGACCTGGGCTCTGAGAATTGATGTTGCGGGGTTTTTTTTGCTGTGTAGACGTACCCTTTGAAAATCCACCAGGCATCTGTGTACTTCCTTAGGCCTCTGAATAATACAAGTAACTGATTTTTCTCTTTGGGTGCCAAATAAAAAAGCCCTGGGGGGGGGGGGGAAATGTGGGAATGTGGTTAGTTTCAAACCAAACCTGAATTTTGGGGGGTTTTCTTGCTGAAATCGCAAAATGGAGGGGGTTGGGGGGGAAGAGAGAAAAATTGTTTCGGATAAAAACAACACCTGAAATGAAACTAAATATAAAAACCAAAAATAATTTTTGTCAGATTTTCATTTCGTTCCATTTCCAGGGTTTTTTCCAACCCAAAATGAAATTTTTAAAAAAGGCATAGAGCTAAGTTTCTAAACCTATGAAACGAAAAAAGTCAAATCATTTCATTTTGAAATGGTCAAAACTATTTTGGCTCTTTTGAAAATGTAAATGTCCTTTTTCTACCTGAGATGGGTCCCTGAAGTTAACCTGAATTCACAGATAGTTTCAGTACTTCTCACCCCCCGCCCCTCCCAGCCAAGGCATTTTCTGGTGAATTTACTATTTGCTGAAACAATTTTACCAGGCTCTACTAAGCCCCTTTGGAAATCTTTCCCCACCCATAATCCTATTTAATAGGCTCTGTTGCATTCTTAGGGCTAACTTCTGTTCTCACTGAAACCAAAGGGGAAAAAATGAAAATTGGACCTAAATAAACAAGGGGAAAAATATGAAGTGGTAGATGTGACTGAATTATTTTAAATGAAAACATGTCAGTGTAAAATGTCTCTGAACTATTCTAAATTTTTCAGCAATTTTTTTTGCCAAAAATACGACATTTTTTCATCAAAATGGAACAAAAAATTAGGTTTCAATTCAAATCATTTTTGTTTCTCTTTTTCCCTCCTTCCTTGCCCCTTTTTATGTCTATAAAAGTACAATAAAAGAGAGGAAAGGGGAAAGCAAAAAAAGTGAAAATAAAAAAATTAGATTATAATTTAATCAAAAAAATTGTTTCATCTTGGCATAATATCAAAAAGTTGTGGGAAGAACATTGTAAAACATGAAAAAAAAATAATTTCTTTAGAAATATGTTGTGGAAAATACAATTTTTCCAAGCCTAGTTAAAGCCTTGATTAAGCCAAAAAAGCTTTGACCTCTGTCCTGAAAAATCACCAGGTATAGGCTATGGCAGGCTGACCTCTACTGGAAAAGCTCTGCTATTTCATCCCAGAAAGGCAAGTTCTGTGGAGCTTCTTGTTTCCCTTTTGAGACAGTAGATCTGAACTATTACAGAATACGGGCCTGGGATTAGGGCCAGGGTATGGGTTGCCAAAGTAAGAAAGCTATTTCAACTGCAGAACTGCTTAAAAATAGAAGGACTTAGCTGGATTAAAGCCAGAGCGGTCAGTTTTGGAGTTACCACAAGCTCTAAGAAAGCGCAGCGCAACTATGTGTTGCCACTAAGAGGATCCCTTCACAAACATTAGAAACAAGGCCCTGTGTAGATCACGATTTCATGGACTGCACTGAAATCACGGAATTAGCCCAATATCATGATTCTTCCAACAGTGGGGAAAGTGGGCATGCCTACCTCTGATGCCCATTCATAGTATCAGAGAACATCAGGGTTGGAAGGGACCTCAGGAGGTCATCTAGTCCAACCCCCTGCTCAAAGCAGGACCAATCCCCAATTTTTGCCCCAGACCCCTAAATGGCCCCCTCAAGGATTGAACTCACAACCCTGGATTTAGCAGGCCAATGCTCAAACCTCATGGTATTTAGCTAATTCAGCTGCTTGCAGCGGGTGGGCAGGCCAGGGGAAGGGCTGTGATGGGTCTCACCATAACACTGGCCATCTGGCTCAGCTCCAGCCCAGGCCACTCTGCTGCTCCGGTCTGGTGAGCTAGTGGGGAGAAGGGGTCAGGGCTGACAACGAGTAGCATTTAGAAGCCTGGGCCTACCCCACAACAGTCCCTGGAAGGCCGAGGGAAGACACAGCAGCAGCGGAAACCAGGATCCACTGCTTGGAGTGAGAGAGGGTGGGGGGCAGGGTGAAGGAGCCCCTGTCCCAGTTGGGGGATGGATTCCAGTCTCACCCCAATCTCCCCACCAAGGCAGGGCCCCTCCAATACTCATGCTCTAAGTGACAGGTCCTGGTCTCAGTTCCTTCAGCATCTCCTGTGGCCTATTGGGGGCTACTATATGCTGGGCTTAGGATGACCAGGTATACGGTTTTCGACTGGAACACCTGGTTGAAAAGGGACCCTGACAGCTCCGGTCAGCACCACCTCTGTGGCCTTGCCCCCCCCCCCTTACTCCTGTCTGGGTCCCCCACTCCCAGAGACACAGCCCTGCTCCCAGGCTCTGGGGGGGGGGGCGGATAGGGGTAAGGGGGCTGGCTTTCACACCCCCACTACTAAAAATGTTCCAGCACCACTGGGTGCCAGGAGAGGCAGGCAGCCTGCCTTAACGCCCCTGCTGAGGCGCTGACCAGGAGCCACCCGAGGTAAGCCCACACCCTAACCCCCTGTCCCAGCCCTGAGATCCCCACAGCCAGAGCCCCCTCCCACACCCTGAACCCCTCATCCCCAGCCCCACCCCAAGAGCCAGCACTCCCAGCCCAGAGCGCTCACCCCCTCCCGTACCCCAACCCCCTGCCTCAACCCTTAGCCCCCTCCAGCACTCCGAATCCCTCAACCTCACCCCCCAGCCTGGAGAACCCTCCGGCACCCAAACCCCTCATCCCCAGCCCCACCCCAGAGTCCTCAACCCCAGCAGGAGCCCTCACCCCCTCTCACACCCCAAG